>NC_142365.1:21865000-22231250 GCF_059441175.1 Urocampus carinirostris
TCTGCGATCCAAGCTTGCAGCACGCAAATCGGGAAGAAGAGAAAGGTGAGGACTGCCTCCCAAACCTCCACCACACCGGGGGAGAAGACGGACAATATGAGGTAGAGCCAGATGTAGGCAAACACGCTCCAAGCCCCGGTGACGAAAAACACCCTTGGGTGTTTGATCTTTCGGGTTTCGTTTTCTGGCACCACATAGACGCATATGGCTATAATAATGAACATGTTGAAGGCAGCGCTGCCCACAATGGTGCTCGGTCCTAAAGAACCAGATTCAAAATTGTGCCCTACCACTTCAATTACTGAGAGCAGAATTTCTGGGGCTGATGACCCTAAAGCCATTAAGGTCAAGTTGGACACAGTCTCATTCCAAATACGTACTGTGGTGGTGGTGGTCTCACCATTGGGTTTCTTGATGGTGATCTCCTTTTCCTGAGAGGTGATGACCTCGATGGAGGACATGAAGCGGTCGGCGATGATGGACATGCCCAGGAACATGTAAATAAGCGCCGCAAAATAAACAATGGCTCGAGCTACCTTATCTCCCACCACCGGATTTTGCGGGTTCCACATGGGCAGCACAACCCCGTCGGAGCAGTTATCTTCACTGCTGCAGTTGCGTGGTGAGGTGCCAGGATCTTGGTGGCCCGCGCTGCCTTGGGACACAGAGAGAAGGAGCAACAAGACGGAGACTAATGCGCAATGGCCAAGTGATGGAAGCGGCTTTTGCAGAAACATGGCGCTTGGAAAATTTTGACGTTCTTTGATAGGTAATTCACTTCGTTTCGAATCAGATGAATCTCTGCAAGATAGAAAGGAGGGAAAGCGCAGTGTTGGTGATTACCATAAATTACGGACTACAGAGCATTTCTAATTTAAGAGCCGTATTCACAAATTCAATTAAGACACTCAACATTGTTTCGTCAAGGCGGCACCGGATTTTAAACCGCTGAAATAGTAAAGAAGCGTAACACATTGTGCCTCGATAAAAACACTTGTTTTCAGACTGTGTCTTCAGCTGTAATACACAATAAAGCAACATCTAATGGCCAAATATTACACGGTATCACTTTAACTGATATTGGGTGACATATGCAAAGATTTGAGTTTCTTGTTAATGTCTGTCTTTGGGTTTTTGGCCCAGCACACTCATCAGAAGTGAATTGGGATAGGAGCATTGAGCGCTTTCTCTGAAATAAGAGCTTCTTATAACAGACACTCATGCTCTTTTGTATGCAAATGATGTGGGATCCGTTTGCTTGGCAGGTTTGCAAACCAGAAATATTGGCTCCCACTAATTGTTGAGTCACTGGAGTTGGCCTGCCCCACTCCCACACACGCTGTGTAATGTGGTCATTTTGTGCAAAAGCAGCGGTGGAAATGGTAACCTTTGCACTTGCAGTACGAAGAGGAAAAGTGATTCATTCAGGCTATAAAGTATTGTTGAGCTAAATGGGACGTAAATATAAACCCCGGTAAAAATACTTGGAAAAAGACTGTCTGCAACTGTGAGGCTGAACATGTCTTGGCTGTTTTTTTTTTACAAGGATTGAAATACTGCGGATTTTATTATCCACAACGGAGTAGCATGGGGCCACATTGACAGTTTGGAAAAGCATATTTAAGACACACAATCATTTGGGAAAATGTACTTAGAGATAGGAATTTATGGCGATTAAAACAAAGCTGACAAGTCACAGACACACAAACTCTCCTTTACATCAAACTGAGATGATGCCCATTTTGCCACCTTCCATCAACATCACAGTATCTCAGGACCCAGGCAATGACCAATCATGGCTTTTTTGTTTCCTCTTATAATATTCGCTTGTTTAGCTGTGATTGGTCATGAACAAAAGTCTGTAAACGTAGTGCCATTTTAAAATGATCGACAACTTTCATGTGGGGTGTCAAACTCACCTGGTAAAAATAAAAATTCTCAGGGAGGTCGGACTAGTAAACTAATGGCAAAAAAGTGTCTTTTAGCTTGGGGCCTTTTCAGAAGCTCAAAATTGAATTATGATTTAGGGATGTAAGACTTTAAAACAAAATGATTATTGAAGGGGTTGTTTTCGTCTTTTTTTTCCTTTGACAAGTATTATTCTCTAGTAGTGCTTGTCAACCGTGCTTTTGAGAAAAGAAGAAGCAAAACAATCATTAAAATAATAGACGTGATGTCAATTTACTTAAAATAAAACTCTTAAGGCAATATGAAATATTAAACATTTTCAAAACCTGGACCTGGGTTTCTTTGCAGAAGTTTAAAGAAGCTTTATATCCTTTCTACAATAGACATGAAATCCATAAGCAAAGTTCCAATTTTCAGCTGAACATTATCATGAAAAGATAAATAAATAAAAAGCAAACACACTTTGAAATTGTTTCATCAATCGTGTGAAGGATTGTAGGCTATTTTTGCCACTTTACAGTCTGCGTGAATTTTCCCAAGTTAAATAAAGTGGTAGAAATGAATTCAATAGTTGCTCCTCTCTTTTTTTTCTATTTATTTTTTTACAAATGCTCAGTTGATAAACACTACAAAAAATAAACATCAAAATAACATTAAATTAAAGAAAATATTTAAAAGAAAAACCTTTTAATAATTGTTTTATCATAAAATCTTACATCTCTGAATCAAAATTTAATTGTGAGTCTCCAGCTAAGGCACACTCTTTATGCTATTAATTTACAAGTCTGGCCCCTATAAGAATGTTTTTCATACTATAATGTCTCCTAGCCTGAATGAATTTGACACCCCGGATATATATTATCATTATATTTTCGTCAGGCGGGCCAGATTAAAATGCTTGACGGGCCACATCTGGCTTGCAGCCTGTAGTTTGCCCACACCTGTAATAAATGACAAGTTTGGAAAACCATTTCCCTTTTTGTCTCCACGCAAGCCCCTTAACGTAGTCGGGGGTACAACTTTTTCACACCGTCTTTCTCGGCTGAACGGCCATTTGAACCTCTTGAGTGAATAATTCAGACTGTGGCGCGGTTCGTGCCCAGAAGCTTCGTGATGAACGCAGAGAGAAAACAGCACAGTTGGGGGTAGGGAAGGTGTCATCTAAAAAAGCACCTGATGAAA
The DNA here is from genome assembly GCF_059441175.1 of Urocampus carinirostris. Taxonomy (NCBI): domain Eukaryota; kingdom Metazoa; phylum Chordata; class Actinopteri; order Syngnathiformes; family Syngnathidae; genus Urocampus; species Urocampus carinirostris. The sequence continues at coordinate 21,868,091 of NC_142365.1, forward strand.
ATTTTAAGACTGCCTCGAAAATAGGCTGCCTTCTTACAGCAGGAGCCGGGATGTGACAATGCTGTCATTGGCATGCAGTGTGTGTGAGGAGTGGGGGGAGCAAAGCTTGTCTTCTCTGCTGCTCAGACCTGTGAGCTCATGGCCGTATCTCAAGGTAAAAGGCTTGTAGAAATCCAAGAAAAACACTCTTTATTTTATTTTATGACCTGTGGCGCCAAACAGACGGCACACTGTCACTCGGAAGGCAACATCAGCACCACGGACAGCGGCTCTGACAAACGCTCGACCCTCTCGCCCGAGGACATCTCCCGGCGTTTCATATCCACTTTAAGAAAAATCCTGAGCAGAAGATTTAATGCTTCAAAGGCTTTTCAGATGAATTGCTGCCCTGAAGAAGAAACAAGAGCGGATGCTCCTTTACGGAAGGAACTAGCGGACCTTGCCAATTTCAATGATGGATTCCTCAGGTTACCCAAAATATAATCTTGTAAAATGTAATGCAATTTCTCGTGCGCAAATGTTGAGGGGGCGGCGTTTCTATGGAAATAGAAACGTTCGCTAAGCAAGGGGATTGAATGAAGGAGGCAGTGGTGTGTGTGGTTTTTCTTTAGCCGTGTGCTCTGTGGCACAACCTCAGCACCCTAAACAGGTAGCCGCAAGCCAGCAGATTAAGGGGGGGTTTGGTAATTGAGTTGTTATCTCGTTTCCATAAATTGTGCACGCAATTCTGGAACGCTACAATTAATCTTAAGAGTGCACTGGAAGACCGCCAAAACACAGCAATTTATCCTGTAGTTATTCGCGGGATTTCTCATTTATTTGTCCGGCAAGACAAATGACCACACAGAAGAGTTATGTCCAAAATTATGTAAATATGTTTTTAACGTTAGCAATAAAACTCTGGGAGTTAACCCTGGAGTTAAGATTTCAAGACTGCTATAACTGAGTTTAACTTAGACACTAAAGCAGCCGAATTTAACACCAAAGGTCTAAACTCATTTTTGCTCTGTGGCTGGATTCAGACTTTCTTTTCTCAGGTGTGAAGAAACAAAAATATTTATTGTTGTAGTGGTTTGAAAAGAATAAAAAATAAATACAAAATTGTTAGGAGTGCATGGGCAATAAGATGAAACTACATCAGTTTGAACTACTAAAATGGGCCTGTTGAAGCTGAGAGAATATCCTTTACTGCTCTCTAGCATCCAGAGAGAGCATTTTGATTTTATTTATTTTAAAGAAATCATATCTTTGGATAGGGCAGCACGGCGACGCAGTGGTTGGCGTGTGTGCGGCACAGTTCTGAGGTCATGAGAATGAACCTCTTGTGTGGAGTTTGCATGTTCTCCCCGTGCCTGCGTGGGTTTTCTCCGGGCACTCCAGTTCCCTCCCATATCCCAAAAACATGTATGTCATATCAATTGGCCGGTTCAAATTGTCCTTAGATGTGAATGAGTGAGTAAGTTGTCTGTCTCTGTGTTGTGAAAATAGCTGGGATGGGCTCCAGCACCCCCGCGATCCTACTGAGGATAAGCGGTGCAGATAATGGATGGATGGATATCTTTGGATAGAAATGACCCAGAGAATCGCTTCCTTTTTTTGACATATTTAGAAATTAATGGCGACCCGCGGGTTTTATGATTGATATACCTGCTTTAAATGTTAGAGCAGGTTTTTTTCTATTATTAACGCCAATTTAAGCCTTGAATTAATTATGTTTAATGCTTTGAAAGCTTTGTCCTTTTGATTAAATGTTTTTGTTATGGGGACACTGCGTAATATTTGTCCACCAAACGTTGCTGTATTGTACAGTGCAACAGAAAATGAGTGCAACAAAGCACAAGAAATATGACAAACCACGGAGATTCCATTTTCCTTCTTGTTATTTTGGCAGGCCTTTCACATGATTTTTGATTTTTGGGGATACCCTTTGCAGAAGATAGCTGACGATTATGTCAGCTCTCTATTGGTGAGCCAAATGTTATGTAAAATACATACACATTTTTTGACTTTTGAGTATTTAAAAAGAATCACATTTATATGGTAGTTCATGTATTATTCAAATGAATAGTGTTAATGTTTTTTTAACCTCTGGTAGGTGCCGAATAATACACCATGTCCCTCTCATAATGCAATGTTACCGATTGAAGAGACTTTTTGGGGTCTCTGCAATACATTTTATTTCTTTTAACCCAACATTCAACATTTTGGGTTATTTTCTGTTTACAGACCAAACCGATAAAAAATTCACCATACATTTATGTTTTCGATTCTTCAAATAAGTAGTGCCTTCGAAGCAACATTTTATGGGACTTGCTGAGAATGGTGGATTATAAAACCATTTGTGTTCTCTTTTTTGCGTCTTACCAGATATTTGTCCAAATAATTTCGTGCACAAATATAAAAAGATCATCGCCACGTTTGTTTCATGTTACATTGCACTGACGTGCAGTCAGGGAGGCATGTGAGGCAGTGTCTTAATAATATATACTAAATGGTATCATTTATTCAGCCAAGTTCTTTTTTTTTTTTTTTTTTAATGTGCATCATCGTTTTATTATCAGTTCAAAACCCTAACTCCCAAAACAGTATATGTAGTTGAGATTATTTCCTGTACAGTTAAGGTCTGCATGGTCACGTTAGGTACAGAGCGAGAAAGATGACTTCTAGACATAATGTGAAAGTGTCCTGGTGTTGTTGGAGCTCATCCTACATTCTGTCATCACCATTGAGGGATTTTCTTTTTTTAAAGAAACAGAATTTTCTCATTATAATATGAATATTATTCATGCAATAGGTAGGTAACATTACTGTGCTAAGCGTCTGCAGGTGTTGAGTGAGGTGCAAAATTCTCTAACCTCATGGCAGAGGGTCATAGTGAGACCTAGAATTCTGCTTTGGCGCACACCTCATCCCCAAACAATAGAGTTAATGATAGTGCTAGCAAGCAAACAGCAAGTTAAGTCATCCAGAAGTCATCCGTCAGATAGACTTTTTTTTCATAATGGACTACGACTTATCGATTCATGCTTTATTCAAAAGGAGCAGCACCTAGATTTCATTTATATGTTAATGTAAACAATAAAACATTTGGTTCTATGCTACCGTCTATATGTTGCTTTCTGCTAGGTTAATTTCATACTTTGAGTAATTTGCAGTTTCATTCACGTCCTGGTGAGTAAAACGCCAGATCACTTGCTGATGAATTTATGTCTGTCTCCCAGCTTTCATTATTTAATTATATTTGAACTGGAATATTATCTGCTAATCTGAATTTAGGCGGTCGGCTTTTACACACGGTCACCTAACAAGATTTCATGGACTATCCATTAATATTGACTCCTGAGAGTAGTGAAAATGTCCTGAATTGGTCCATAAAAATGCAGTTTTATATCAGAATACAGCTTCAGTGCTCGCCTTAGAAAATGTGAAAAATGTTCAGGCAGAAGTTATCCAAAATGTCCACGAAAAGTACATTTTTTAAATGTATATTGTCCATGTAGGTAGTCTTCAATTTGTAACAGTTTCCAGTTTTAATGATCTGTTTCTCTAACTAATCGAAAAAGTCATAAGCGAACAAAATCAATATTTAGGAATTGTTGTTGTGCATTACAAACAATACCAATTATTTGACTCCCCCCGAAGAATTATGTACCATATTATCAGGACTATAAGGTGCACCTATAAACCTCTAATTGGCCAGAAATTTAAAAGTGTGCATTATAATCCGGTGGGTAAAATTGGCAATGCATAGTTTTAATAAAATGATATTGCGTGAGGTATCTGTTCTGCCTTTACGAAACATCTTGTGTGGTCTTCAAGTGCCCCCTTGTGGTTGACATGTTAATTGCTTGTTGCTAAAAGAAAACAAAAGAGAAGCCCAGAATGGCAGGTCAGACTCAAAATTCTGAGCGCTTATTGCAAATCTTTTGTTGTTGGTTTGGACAGTAATTGTCCATAAGTCTGAAACATAATGTGATTACTTGAATGAAGATTTTTGTTCATTGTAGAGTTTTATACAGAATTAGGTACTGTTTTTTCTTAGATTAAATGGAACTGTATACTTAGCTATCTGTTTTTAGTTTTACAGTGACCTTTTTATGGTAATGGTTGATGCCATTGTCCGAAAAAAACGCAACGAAAGAAAAAAAGTATGCTTATTAAGGACGTCGTTCTCTACATGAAAACATAGTAGAAAAGGGGACCACTTCAGAGCGAGGAAACAAAAGTAACCATTTATCAATAAATTAATTTCGGTGGTGAAACCAGAGGTCACAATGTTAACTTATGTTCCATGAAATAATTTATTTTAGTATATATATATATATATATATATATATATATATATATATATATATATATATATATATATATATATATATATATATATATATATTTATTTATTATGCAACCTAAGCTCTTATTGTAGTTTCATTTCCATTCACCTAATAGTCAGCGTGCTTATGTATAAAAAATATATGACAAAAGACTATTTTTAGGGGTGCATCATATAAACCGGAGCACATTTTTGTGCGGAAAATACGGTAATAGACTACGTTTATTCAAATTCCAAGAGACATTTCGACTCACCGGCGCTTGCTGTTTGAAGTTGAATGCTTCACAACTGGAACTGCCTTTGCATTTTTTTCTGCCCAATGAAAAGAAAAAAAGCGTTAAGATCAAATGTCTCGAGCTTCAGTCAAAAAATAACAGGAGTTAGACATCAAGAGAAAAATGTCAACAGATTTATCTTAATTGGAACACCCTAGGTAAAAAATAAAAAATTCAACTAAAAAAATTACAGATGCATGAAGCCAAAAAGTTGATTTTTTAGCTGCAGGCTGTAGGCGAAAGACTAGTTGACAGATTTTCTTGATGTGTGCAAAACAGCAGTGCCACATGTGCTTACAGAGAACCCCGAATTACAACGGAACCACGTCTGCAGACGAGCGCAGGAGATCAGAAGGAGTGGCAGCTAAAACGCTTTCGGGATTTCTTCTAGACTTTATACCTCTGAATGACTTCTCGTTGCAGTGCAAAATGTTACTCGGGAAAAAAGCACCACCAATGCTTCATTTTTTTATCCGCACTTCGATTGCCGGTGCGTAAAATGGGACCCGCTCTCCCCTCTTCGGTCTCTGAGGAATGAGTCACAAAACCCGTTCAGGCGCTGTTTTGCCAAGGCTTGCTGGATTGTTTTCAATGTAACCGGAAAGTGCCCACTATGGAAGGAGGATAGACGCAAAAGAGCCGGGCTGCGCCGCACATATGAAGGCGTGAATGGAAGCACGTTGATGGAGCGGATGCTGCACATCGCGTGGACCGCAAGCGAGATGGATCTCGAGATAGATGGAGCTGCTGCTGCTGTGCAGTGAATATATAAACAAAGAAAAAAATACACGCAAGCGTGGAGTCTTACTCTTTCAGGGAAGGAAGGAGAAAAGGAGCCAACACACTGCAGTGGAGGCGAGGGAGGAGACACCACCGCCGCACACTGGATTTGGACCTTCAGACTGCGCATCCGGAGCTCACAGCCGACAAGATGATTCTCTCCCCCTCTCTCTCTCTTTCCCTTCCTCTCTTTCTGTTATTTTTTTACTCCGGTTTGTTTGACTCATCACTCAGCACCTCCCCGCCACCTGTTGTCGCCTGCCAGGCAAACCGGAAAAAGACCAGTTTATTCGATACAAGGTATAGTAACTCAATATTTCTTGTTCTTGTTCTTATATTCTAGTTAGTAACCGGATTACTTTACAGCAGAGGTGGGCAAGTAGCCAAAACTGTTAGTCAAGTAAAAGTACTGTTACTTCAGAACAATATCAATCAAGTAGAAGTAAAAGTAGTCATCCAAATACTTACTTGAGTAAAAGTAAAAAAGTACTTGGCGAAAAAAAATACTCGAGTACTGACTAACTTTAGCAATGTCGTAGTTCTTGATTTTTTTAAAAAACAACTATTTGCATCATCAAATGATCAAAGTCCATCCAATCAACAAAAAAATACATTTATTTTAACAGTGTATTATAATAATCAATGTAAATTCAGGTGCTTTGCTAAACAAGAAAATATAAATAGTATAACTCAAGTGAATAAATTAAGCACATGTACCACGAAGCAGCATATTTGAAGCCCCGGTACTTTTTTAATTTTAGGCTCTGCAAGCAGAACAACAAGCTAACCCATGACCTTGAACAAAGGACTCAATGCACTTTGTAGCTGGTGTTTTGCACCCTTTTTAAGGGGAACATGCTTTTGATGTGAGGCCAGGGGTTCTCCTCCTCTTCTCTGTTTTGATAGTCGGTATTGCTAAGCGACATTTTCCATCTGTTTCATCCGTAAACAAATTTTCCCCGGCTGAAGTTAATTATGGTCAGGTGACGAGGCTGATACGTTTGACTGGTTAAGCATGGAAAAGGCGGAGTTCTGCGTCAAAATAAATTTGCCTTAGCGGAGACAGACAGACGCATACTTACGTGGAAGGCATTTATTAAGTAACGGAGTAACGACTTTAATGTTACCTAGCGTAGCAGAGTAAAAGTACCGTTTTTTGTCTTCACAAACTTACTCAAGTAAAAGTAAAATCATAGGGATTTAAAAATACCCCTAGAAGTACAAAATCTCACAAAATATACTCAAGTAAATGTAACGGAGTAAATGTACTCCGTTACTACCCACCTCTGCTCTATCGTAAAAGTAACTCGTTACCAGGGAAAGTAAAAATTTCCCTTTTTTTAAAAAGAAATTGTATGTCAAAGGATTTGAAATTTTCTGAACAAATACAAAACACCATTGTAACATTTTTGAGCGGAGTTTACTTGTAAAAATGAGAATTCCGATTTTTTTAGCTTTTTCAGACCGTCTCACTACGAAGAGCCGACTCTCACGGGCAGGAACTCAGGAGGTAGTGCACTCGTCTTGGGATCAAGAGATCGCAGCTCGAATCCCGACTCCTCCATGTTACATGTCGAAGTGTCCTTGGGTAAGACACTGAACCCCAAATACCCCCAATAAGCAGGTTAGCGCCTTGCATGGCTACACGGCCGCTATTGGGAAATGTGAAGCACATTGTAAAGCGCTTTGGGAAGTCTTCACTGACTTGAAAAGCGCTACATAAATGCAGATCATTTTATTTCATTTCATTCTTTGTGTAAATATTGTGTAAATTATAACTATAACCTTATCCTCCTTGTTTTATAACCTTATCTTCTCTGTTCCTTATCTTCTTGGTTTCTGTACTTCACTGTGAATGTGAGACACAGGAGTGACATGCCCAATTTCGTTGTCACAATATGTTAACCCATTCTGTGAAAATGACAATAAAGGTATATTCTATTCTATTCTATTCTATTCTATTCTATTCTATTCTATTATGTAACATTATTCACGGAATTACTTAAAAATAAAGAAAAAAAGCCCAAAATGTAAAAGGGAACCAAAGAAAAAAAATATGATTACAAAAGGAGAAGGAGAAATAAAAGAAGAAAAAAGAACAAACTTTACATTTTAACATAAACATATTAACACTGAAAAACACAGGAAATATGAATACAATAATTCTAAATATATTTAAAAAACTGAAATTCTAAATGATTTCAACCTTTTTTATGCTCAACAAAGACAACTATACATAATCCCCTCAAAATGCATATTGACCAATCACAGGGGGAAAATAGCGTCTTGGAAGAAACGAGCTGTGGATTTGTGAGAAGCCAGATCCCTTCGTTCACTTCCAAGAGCCTGCTAGGGCTCACATTTTTTTGTAACTCAGCTCTCATTTGCCTTTTCTTTCAAATCACTATTAAACTATAAGGGTAGTTGCTATTTTGAATGGTGACATGAACTGAAAAGATGTGAAGTAAACAACTTGGATGAAGGCTGAAACCGGCAGCAATGTTTGCGGGGGAACGCCGCCTTTGCCACAGTGGATATAATAATTTTTTGGGTTACCCCGTGACTGGAATAATAGCGTCATTATGCAGTGACCTCATTCATAACGGCGTTATTCCCAACACTGAAAAGATACACACTTGAAGTGCAGTAATGTCTCAAAAATATTTTCTGCAAATTCTAACGAAGCTGATGGTTGCAGCGGCATGCCATTGCATGTTGTCTCAACACTTTGAAGTATTAACAGGATTTCGCTCTTAGCATTACGCCTGTCGCGGCTCTGAGAAAAAACCTTAGAAAAAAAAACAGTCCAGGCCAGTGACATGCAGTTAGGAGAGGCAGGTGAGGCACAGCCTCATTTTTTTTTTTTTTTTTTGAGAAAAAAGTTGAACATATGATACTGTCTGTGCTTCAAACTGCACACTCCTTTTATTGGATAGAATTGTGAACATTGTTTTCTTGATTTGTCATTAGGGTGGAATGGTGGGTCCTTAGGTCAGACCAGTTGAAAACCACTGTCCTAGACCATTAGTGATACAGACAGTTTATCAAAAGGTGTTAAGTTTCATCTCTTCATCACACTATTCTTAATCAATGTACCAAATTGTTGATGATATTGTTGGGCCAGGCTACGGGAATATTGATAGACATTGAATTGGTCCCTGTTCTCATTTAAATACAGTCGTGTACTGTGTCGCGGACACACAGTCTTTAAGAAACAAACATCATTCTGAACTGAATGCCGAGAAAGGCATTGTGGGAAGTAATTATGTCCTCCTGATAATATAAATAAAAGCATGGCAACACATATTCCGAACGTTTGTCACCTACAATGATTAGTTTAAGCTGAGAAAAAGTGAAACACAATTTTGTAAGAATTTTTAATCACTTTTCTCATTTCCTTGTCTGGCCTCGTGACTAATAATAGTGTGATGATGAGATAAGACCAAACGCACTTTGGTGTACATCCTCAAACCCTGGTAATCTAGGGTATATGTATAGTTCAGCGGCAGTGATCTTTAAACTGTGTGCTTAATTTGTGCACTATCTATAAAACTGTAGTTCTGGAATTGTGTACTATCTATGAAGTAAGTTTGATTTTTGCAATCGGGAGATGGAATAAGAGCTTGCTCTGTCCACTCCACGCATCGGCCTGATATTGCGGTGCCTCTGGGAACGGTGCGTTTGCAATGAATGCTGCTTGGCTCTGTGGCTAGGACCTTGACTCAGCCTCTTGGCTGAGAGCAAGTGTCTCGGCCCCTTGACTTTGTAGCGTATTATGATTTGACCAATAATGGATAATTGATAAAGAATATAGAACAATAAACCATACCAAAGTCATGCCATCCGGTAATTTTTTAAAAGTCGCTTTTCATAATGGAGGATTACCTATGTATAGTGAGGCTTTTATTCAAAAGGAACAGCACATAGACTTTATTTATAAGTTAAAGGTACACTGTGTAATATTTGACAACTAGATGTCACTCTATCATATAGTGCGACCGGAAACGAGTCCTACATGGCAGAAAGAAGAAGAACTCACTACGGAGAGTCTGGTGACCAAACAGTAGCCTTTTCCTTTAATTTACCAGGCTAGCCATGTTAGCCTAGCCTTGTCGGGATGTCCAGATGTCATTGCACACGATTTGCAGTATTCCCTTATGTATTGAAGTAAGTTATATTTGTTACACATTCAGTACTGGTTTATCCTAGAAAAAGTGAGTCATGTACTTTTAGACCAGTTTGATTTTTTTAAAAGAAAAACGGTATTGTTGTTAGAGACCACTCAAAATGATCGTTTTTTGGCTATCAACACATTTTAAAGCCTTTATTCTGATGCAGATTTTTATTTGACATCATATTGAACAATTTGGTTTTCAATGATCTCCAAATTATAACACCAAGTTTACAATGTTATCAAATTTGGAGGCAAACTTACATTTTGGTTGAAATTACTAAAACTTCATTCGTGATTTATTTTATAGTGTTGAGCTATGGCTTTTGAATATTTTGTTTTTCCCCTCGTTATAGCCTTTGGTTTGTTAGCTAAATCTTTGTACAATTACCTTCTGGCAGACTCACTGTGGAAATTACATCGATTGAACACAAGACCGGCTGATCAGGGATCCTATGATTTATTCCAAGCTGCTGCATTGGAGAAATAAACACTCACCCGGTTTCGAGTTTAACTGGGATCTAATTCCAAAGGAACAAGTAAATACGTATCGTAGTCATATTTTTATGTATTCAGAATTAACGCTATGTTTGAGTCAAAATGCAAGTGAGTCATTCAATGCCCTAACTCTAATTTACTTGACCAGAAATATCGTCATGATTACTAATGTGTCTCAGCTGTGCCCACTCCCTTGGCGCCAACTGCCGCGGGCTCTGATTGGCTCCCGATCAGTATTTGTACCCAGTCCTGTCTGTCCCCTTTGGTCAGTCCATCGGCGAACCTCAGTTAACACTAGGCAAGGCTTTTTCGACCCTGACTCCTACCTGTCCCGTTTGTTGCTCCCGTCTGTTCCCCGGCTTCGACCCGTTTTTGATCCTGTCCACGTCTACTCTCCCGTCCCGGCTTATGACCTCTTTTTATCCCCGACCACGTTTTCTCTCCTATTCTGGCCTACGACTCGCTTACGACCCTGACCAAGTTTATCCTCCCCTGTCCAAGCTACTGACTCGTTTTTTCCGTCCCCGACTCCGCCATCGCTCGCCACGAAAGATCCACTTCCGCGTTCGGAGCGCAATCCGAGAATCAGAGTGACCTGCTTCCCGCGTCCAGTAATCACCGGATCGCGGGCGCAACCTTTTCTCTTTCTTCCAATAAAACTTGTGAGAAACACAACGCAAGTGGGTCCTGTCTCCGTTCTGGTCTTGACAGATATAATAGAGCAACATATCAATATCAACAGACTGCCTCAACAAACAATATGAATCAATGAATCAATGAATACTCTTTATTGTCATCAAACAAAATTTGTGGGCTTGCCATTCAAACAAATTAAAAGAGTAAAAATGTGCAAAAGGATAAAAAAAAACATTAAAAATGCAATATATTAATGATATATATACAACATGGGTATATTCACAGTGGGAGTTGTATGGTACATTGTGCTAAAGGACTCTGTATATGGGACCCACAACTCCACAGTTCACCCACCCTTCAATATTTTGGAGGCAAAACAAGAAAATTTTTTTCGGAAGTTCCGTGACAAGACAAATGTAGCCACTCCATTGTCTCATCAAGTTTTTAGCAGTTTTTATGAATGCATTACGGTTCGGAATGGCATGGTTATGTCACTCTCCACCCGCGATTATTATCGTGCTTGTCTTGGAAAGGATGGTGATGACTCCATGATTTTAGACGCCTGTTTAGCTTATCCTGTGAATGACAAGTAGTATTTATCATCAAGAATAGAGAATCAAAAGTAGTGTCATGCTCCGACTTCAGGCTAGCTAGCTACCTATTAGCACTGACTACATTGTTTATTGTCATCCAGTGTCCCTATCTATTTGTAAAGCATTATGGGTAATTGTCAATACGATGGTAGATTTCAAGGCTCAGGTTGGTGATGTAATTTGGATTCATATGGAAAAATAAATACATAAATTGTTCACAAATGGTTATGGAAATAAGAATAGTCCTTCTCCCTCGTATCACCACCAGCCAGGCAGTCGGATGAGGGCAGGAAAAGAAAAGTATTAGGTGGGCATTAATCATAAGCTATTGAATAGAAGTGTGTCTTAAGTCTAGATTTTGAAACGTCCAGTGAGGTTGCAGATCTTATCTCCGGAGGCAGAGCATTCCACAGCGCGGGGGCCCAAATGGAGAACGCTGTCAAACCTTCAGACTTCTTGGCTCTTGGAGTCACATGTAGACCGACATTGTCCAAGCGGAGGCTCCATGCAGGAACATAAGGGAAATCAAATCAGAGAGATAAGAGGGGCCAAGTCCATGCAAACATTTGTATGCTAGTAAGAGAACACTAAAGTCACATCTTAAGCGGACTGGAAGCCAGTGCAAGTTTGCTAATATAGGGGTGGATTGGTCAAATGTTCTTGTCATAGTCAAAAGGTACCCGAAGCAGTGAGACCGCAGACAAAAATGGAGGCCACTTCTAGACAGGGAAGAAATACAAATTTCTCGACCTCGGATTTTGTATGAAAATTAACATTGGTATGAGAGTTCATGTATTTTTTCTTAGCATCCAATTCAATGTTTTTTTTTCTTTTTTTTACTGAATGAAAATTTTTGTACCACTAGAAGGCACTAAATATAACATGCTGTCCCTTTAAATATTCTGGGGTCGGATTGTGTTATGCACGTAAAAATGCTTTTTAATCTCAAAAGGCTAACATGTATGGTCTTGTGACATTTTGTACATCACAGGCCCAAAGAGCAATTCATGTAATAAAATTGTACACTTTTGAACTAGGATATTATATGTCAGACATTTGCACTTGACTTGACCTGTGAAGGTTTATTTGTTTGGAAATAAAAATGATGTCTTTTCTGCACCAATGACTTCCGAGGAATATTACCCACTTTGTTACCGTTGCTATGGTAATACTAGCACCGCAGTACATTCATTGATGCGGGACAATTTTATTGCTGTGGTCCAATTGTTTGCTTGGCACATGCTAGTCGCTATTCTTCTCATTGTCTATTGTGTTGCTTCAAGCGTATGCTGCCAGTGAAACGAAAAAAGAGCAGGGAGTTTGTTAACATGATGTGATGTCAACACAGATGGACACTTTCCCCCCATTTTGTGGCCATAGTAGGCTTTTGGGGTGTGGATCGCACTACCCAAAAATTTGAATTGCACAAGTTAATTTAATGCAATACGAGATCTGTGTGAGTGAATGTTTCTTTTTGTGTTTTACATTATTGGGCATTGTTTTTCGTTACCTATGGATATATTTGGAGGATGTGAAGCTGACCTAGAATGGATCATTTACTTCACATACTGTCACCAATTGTAAATATTTTGCAGCTGTCATATTAGAAGAAGGGTCAGAACCAGAAATCATGGCCAGGATAGCTCAAACCACGACCACACTTGCAAGACTTTAACCCATCTGGAGGGACAAGAACACAGTGGGGAAAACAAAGATCAGACTCATCCAAGCGCCGGTTACTTTCATCTTCCTCTACGCTTGCGAGACATGGACTCTTTCAGCAAAACTGGAAAGGAAAATTCAGGCCTTCGAGATGCGATGCTACCATAAACTTCTTGGCACCAGCTACTTAGCCCATGTGACAAATGAAGTGCCAGCTCTAGCTACCTCAGCAGAGCAGAAAACATCATCAAGGACTTTTCTCAACCCGGCCACCACCTCTTTGACCTGCTGCCTTCCGACAAGCGCTAAAGGTCACACAAAACAAAAACAAACAGACTCAGAGACAGTTTCTTCCCCAGAGCCATTACCACCCTAAACAGACACCGCACAAAAAACTGAAAAACTCTTGCAAAAAACACTACCTCATACGAACGTAAATGGTACTCATGTCTATGTTTCTTGCACAATGTTGGCTGCACTATGTTTACTGCTCACCTTGCACAATGTTGACTATCTTTTTTTGCACTATGATGACTATTTTTGCACCAAATGCATATTGCATAAACCCTTACGATACCAAACTGTATGTAACATCTTACATGCCGACATTTCTTGTGTAAATTTTTGTGTAAATTATAACTATAACCTTATCCTCCTTGATTCATAATCTTATCTTCTCTGTTCCTTTATCTTCTTGGGTTTTTACCTCACTGTGAATGTATGAAACTGGAGTGTCATGCCCAATTTCGTTGTCACAATATGTTAACCCATTTTGTAACAATGACAATAAGGTATATTCTATTCTATTCTATTTTATTCTAAAAATCCGTCCACCAGAGGGCATATTGGACTCAACGATGAACTGTTGTCAACTGTGCTCAGACTGAAACTTCAGTGGTATGATCACGTCACACAGTGGCGGTTCTACACTAAATTACTCCCTGGGCAGGACCACTTCCAAGCACCCACCCACCCCCTTCCCCACCCAAAAAATTCCAAGACACATATTTAACATGAATAAAAGAGGTAGATATATTTGTAAATTGCACAAATACTCAAATAAAAATATATAAATAAACTATATACATATATGTGGCAAATGTTTCTTGAAAATTGTGAAGAGAACAATAATATAAAATAATAAAATTGACTTATATCCTTCTACAGCAAATTACACAATCACACACATTTGAAAGCACACTAAAAATATAGTTGTTATAATGAAAAGAGAAAAAAATAAAACCTTACTTTTCTGGCTTTCCTTAATGCAAATTCATGGATAAAATTACAATATCATAAGCAATCCGCACCTGCATTTCGTGATTAATGCTGATTACAGCAAGGCCAGTCACCTCTATTTCACACAGTTCAAAAAATGTGTATCCTGTATTTCAAAGCTGGAGCCCATTTGACAAAACACAAAGTCATCCATCTATCCATCCATTTTCTGCACCGCTTATCCTCAGTAGGGTCACGGGGGTGCTGGAGCCTATCCCAGCTGTCTTCGGGCAGCGGACAGGGGACACCTTGAACTGGTTGCCAGACAATCACAGGGCACACAGAGACAGACAATGCGCTCGCTCATTCACACCTAGGGACAATTTGGACCGGCCAATTAACCTAACATGCATATTTTTTGGAATGTGGGAGGAAACTGGCATGCCCTGAGGAAACCCAAGCAAGCAAGGGGAGAACATGCAAACTCTGTACAGGAAGGCTGGTAGCTGGATTTGAAACCATGATCAGAGCTGTGCCACGGACACGCTAACCACTCAGCTGCCGTGCTGCCCACGCAACCGCCCCCCATGTATCCCGAAAGCCTAAAACCGCCACTGACGTCGCAAGATCATCAGGACTGCCACATCACAGTCCGAGGGGGCAGGAGGAGAGGAACACCGAACTTCTTACTCAGGAACAAGTACCGTGGAGCGTCACCTGTTGTTACATTTTGGTTGAAATTACTAAAACTTCATTCGAAGGCCCAGCAGCGACTGGATTTCCTGAGAGTGCTCAGGAAAAACCATCTAAAACAGCAGCTGCAGGTGTCCTTTTACAAAGCCACAGTGGAGAGCATTCTGACGTACTGCATTATGGTGTGGTATGCTGGGTCCACAGCAGCAGACAGGAAAACGCTCCAGAGGGTCATCAAAACAGCCCAGAAAATCGTCGGTTGCTCTCTGCCCAGTCTGGAGGACATTGCCTGCACTACCTCATAAGAACGTAAATGGTACTCATGTCTATGTTTCTTGCACAATGTTGACTGCACTATGTTTACTGCTCACCTTGCACAATGTTGACTATCTTTTGTTGCACTATGATGACTATTTTTGCACCAAATGCATATTGCACAAACCCTTATGATACCAAACTGTATGTAACATCCTACATGCCGACATTTCTTGTGTAAATTTTGTGTAAATTATAACTCCTTGTTTTATAACCTTATCTTCTCTGTTCCTTTATTTTCTTGTTTTTTTTTACCTCACTGTGAATGTGTGAACCTGGAGTGTCATGCCCAATTTCGTTGTCACAACATGTTAGCCCATTTTGTAACAATGACAATAAACATCTATTCTATTCTATTCTATTCTATTCTATTCTATTCTATTCTATTCTATTCTATTCTATTCTATTCTATTCTATTAATCCGCCAGCAACACAACACTGAACTTGTTGGGTAATAGGGGTGGACATGTTCTACCTACAAAATATAACTGAATACAAAGTGGGAGAACGCTTAATTTCTCCATGCTTATTTTCTGATATACTCCCTACCGTATATACTTGCATTTCAGCCAAATACTAAAATCAGGGGTCAGTTTATATGCACATATTTGGTCTTGTGTCACCAGTAGCTGATTAGGCAATGCATGGGGAGAGGGCGCGGCTTGAACAAACTGGGGCAAACGTTGATAACAGAATTCACAGCTAAAAGTGCAGCATTTTGGTCTTTATAATTGTAAAACAATTTTTGTAATACCCTAGGAGAAAAAGAAAATGTCTTGGACATTAAAGAAAAGATATCTTGGAGTGGTTTGTGTCACGGTCGCCATGGCGACCAGTCTGCCGCGCCCCCGAACTCAAGCTGAAGCAGATCAGCTGATTGCTGGTCTGCTATTTAAGGCTGGATCGTGGGGTTTGCGGGTGCTGGCTCATTATATACACATTCCCCGGTCTGCTATGCCTTGTCCTGTTTTAGTTTTTTTAAAAACATTTTCCGTCTGTTATGCCCTGTCCTGTTGAGTTTGTGCCGGAGGAACTCTGTACTGTTCTGTTCTGATTGTAAGAATGTTTTTGTTTGTCTTGTCCCTGACTTTTGGACAACTTTTATTTTGTTAAATAAAACTTATGGATCGTCACGCAATTGAGTTCTCCCTTCCTGCCTCCTGCCTCCGTTCTGGTCCGATCACTCCCTCCACTCCACTCCGCCCCGTGACAGAATGAGCCAACCCCTGCAATACCCACAACCCAACCTTAAGTAGCACACACGCAATTAGCTGATCTGCTTCAGCTGATGCCCAGGGGGCGGGGCAGACCGGTCGCCACGGCGACCATGCTGGCCATGACAGTTTGAAGCCCAGCGACAAAATGGATATGGGGTGTCTTGGCTGTGTTTGCTTGCAAGAACTCAAGATTGTACAGGTTGCTGTACTTTTTAAAAAATTTATTTTCTTATATTATTATTATTAAGCCGTTTAGAGGGTCGGCTTTAATGTGAGTTATAACACAATAACATCATGTTGGCTTACGCACGTTTATGTCCGTCATTTCTTCTGGTTTCTCTTATTTTGTGGCTAATTTAAAGGCATTTTAGGTAGTCAGCAATTATTTACAGTACCTTGTAACTGAATACTTTTTGGTGTCAGTATTCTAAGTTGGTAACTGAATTACTTTTAAAGAAGGTAACTAGTTACTGTAACTGATTACATTTTTAGTATTACACCCAACACTGCTCACCAACACGACCATTTTATGCGTTACACTCCCGCCTTTTTACGCTCGAAAAAAACCCTACCGATTTTAATAAAATAATTCTCCCACAATATCCGATTTTCACAAGAACAAAATCTTGACTCAAGACTAGTATTTAAGTATTTTTGCGTGAATAAGCCGCTCCAACGATCGCATTCGATTTTTGTTTTAGTGAGTATTTGCTACTTCCGGTTTTAAACAACCATATGTTGTGACATAACTCCAATGCTTGAAAGTAATTACGTTTTCCAGTCCAGGTTCCAACAATTTACATTTGATTGATGAATGAATTAAGTCCATATGATTATTTATTATAAAAACAAGCATTAAATTTAGTTTTCAAAATTTAAAAGAAACAATGATTGAAAAGTTTCCCCCTTGACAGTAGAGAACAATATCAAGTTATTACCACTAGAGAGCAGGCTATAGTCGTAAATTGGATTATCTGATAGAATTGTGTTTTAAAAATAAATATGATTGTGATTATTCTCAGCAGCCAAACGTAAAATAGGAATAATTTGCCTGTGAATAAATGTTTGGGGGAAAATGCATTTGAAAATATCACAGAAAAAAAAAAAGAAAAAAATCAAACCTACCCAGCAAGTTTTTTGAGGTTTAACCTCCTCGACATCACTGAATAAGTTTCATTTAATGTGGAAAACCTGTTTTTTTCTTTTTTTAACACACATCAAAGTGTATTTTTATGTGTTTTCAGGTGCTCAGTGTTTTTGATCAATAATATTTCTCATAGAATCGTTTGTTTGTGAGCATGTGCACTTGTGTTCTCACAGCCTGGTGGCGCCCATCCCTGTGACAAAGTTCTACCTGCTCTCGAACCAATATCATTTCCCATAATAGGCGAATGTGCTAACCACAGCTCCACAGAAGCACCAGACTTAGACCATTCTCACATACTTTCACCTCCACCATCACTTGTCGCTTTCAGGAATCTCAATGGAGAAAGATAGAAGTAGCAGTTTGGACTCCAAGACTCCATCCCCATCAAACTAAGCATCTGAAATTAGGAATGAGTAGGAAAACACACAAAAATAACATTTGTGGGGCTGATTGGTGGGACAGGCATATATAAGGTCTTCATTACGCTCTAAAATTTTGGTAGGTGCATGTGTGGTGGAAGAGTAGAGTAGCAGAAACCGTATCAAAAGGGTAGGGAGATGTTGACCATGACCTGACCAGGCACCGAACCACCACCCAACATACCTATGGGGTTATTATCCCCCTATTCCAACGCCCCACCTCTCCAAAGATAAAGGCCTAATTTTTGACACCTCTCTTAAAGGGACAGTGTATATTGTTTAGTGCCTCCTAGAGTAAAAAATATCATTTATGTACAAAAAAAAATCAATTTGTATTTAAATAATAGTTCATGCATTTTTGCTTCTCATATGAATTTTTAAATACTCAAAGTTAAAGACATTGACATGTGTTTTGTCAAGAACCGGAACAGGAGGAGGACCCATATGCGTGACGTTTTTCACACAAGCTTTATTTTACGGGAAATGGGGCCGTCATGCACGTTAACCCAAACGCCAGTGATTCGGCGATTGTTGGGCGGAAGACGTAAGGCGGCAGTCTGGCGTGGAATGACAGGAAGCCGTAGGCCGAAGAGATCAATACCAATTGCACGAGCAGATATCGGACAGATGGGGTCGATACCGGACAGGACGGGACAGACAGGATTGATATCAGGCACTGGGGACTGGAGTCCGATAACAAGCAGGACGAGATAGACGGAAAGGATACCAGACGAAATTAAACAGGACAAACTAGACTGAAATGTTACCAAACACTGGATATCGATATCAAACAGAACAAAATAGCCGGGAACGAAACTGTAGATCGATATTAAACAGGACAAAATAGACGGGAACGATACCAGACAGGGAACACAAGCAGGAAACCGGACAGAGTCAAAACACACGTCTTGCCTTAAGAAAAGTGAGATGGAATGAGACGCCACTCTTTTGGAAGACTTGAAGTGCCTGCAGCTGGTTGATGACTGTGTTATGTTGGTCCTCAGAAAGCTGAACTGCGCAATCCCAGCTTTCAATCGGGTTTATCTTGTACCTCACCGGATAACACCAAGAAACAGTCACGGCGAGGCTGGCAGGGACATCTCGTGACCAGTGTTGGGTGCGTTATTGGAAAAAAGTAACTAGTTAACGGTTAGATCATTTAAAAATGTAATTCAGTACCCTTAAAGTAACTATCTGGTTACAAATTACCACGTGTGCCTGCATATTAACTGACCCCTTAAACTGCTTTAAAAGTGTGCGATCATTACAGCTTGCAAACAAACACTTAGCTGAGACACTCCATATCCATTTTGTCTCTGAGCTTAAAATCAATCCAAGATACCGTTCTCCATTTCTACTGCTCAGGGTTTTTACTTTTTTTCTCCAGGCATTGTGTATTACAAAAATAATTCTACGGATAAAAAAAACTAAATTCGGCACACTTTTTTTGTTATTTTGAGCTCATGTTTGCCCCATTAATAGTGTGTGGCTCCTGTATAAGCCACTAATGGGATAATTGTAAATACATGTATTATTCATTTACTACAATATTAGAATTAGAATTGAAATTAGAATTCTCCTAATTATACGGGGTTCCGACAGTTGAGTAAAATGTTTTCCTTGCTTCAAAGAGTTTTATCACCAAGTGAATCACTCAACCATTTCCCTGAAAAGAGAGGCTGTTGCATTGTAATCTTTATTTTTCTCTATATTGTTTGCTGTTTTATGGTGTCATATGTTAAACTCCCACATCGACCCTGTGACTCAACTCTTTGCAATAAAATACGGAAGCTATTGCAGTTCTGGTCAGTTGTGAATCAGGCTTTGACTGTGAAGCATCTCCTCATGAGAATTGGTGTCGCTTGTCTTGCTTATTTTGTGTTTTATTCGGAGATGTAAGGTAATAGACCTAACTGTCATGATTACTGATGCGAGGCACGTGTGCCCGCTCCTTTGGCGCCAACTGATTATTTAAACCCCCGTCTTTCTGTCACCTGTTGTCAGTCCGTCTGTGAACCTCAGTTTCCGCTAGGCAAGCTTTTCGGCCCTGACTCACTCTTGTTTTAGCCCCCGTCTGTTTCCTGGCTTCGACCCATTTTCTGAGCTCGACCATGTTTTTTGCTCTCCTGTCCCAGCTACTGACCTGTTTTTTCCTCTCCCGACACCGCCATCGCTCGCCACTTAAGTACCACTTCCACGTTCAGAGCAACCTGCTCCCCGCGACCAGCGATCACTGGATTGCGTGTACAATCCTTTCCCTTCTTTACAATAAAACTGAGAAAAACGTGTGCAAGTGGGTCCTGTCTCAGTTCTGGTCTTGACACTAACAGCCACACGCCCCACCCCGCACACGGTTTACCGTTTGCTACTGTAGAGACACAACCAAATGTTCAGATATCAGCTGACTCCTAAAAATTCAGTGTAATTTCGGCTTAAATGCCATTTTATATGGTAGGGAGAATATCTCATTAAGGAAAAATTCAGTGCTCTTGTACCATGTGCTTGAGACCGGGCAACCATTTTTGTATTTAGTTGCATTTTGTAGGTAAATTTGCCTAAATAAAGGGTCGCTTTTCCAGAATTAAGGGATGTGTGTGATCTTCATTTATAAAAGTAGTGGTGTAACTTTGTAATGCATCAAGTAGTTACCACAGTTGAGTTCCTAAATCTTATCAATTACTTGTCAAAGTACTTGTTACCGAGTAATTGCATTCCAGGAATGCGTTCCTTTGTAACGTGCTAGTCTTCATAGTGCTCAAGACAACAACTCCTGCACTTTCGGAATGCGATGCTGGAGGTGATTTCATAATTGTAAATTTGGATTAAATGCCATTAAATTCGGTAGCGAGAATATCTTGATGAGGAGAAATTAAGTCGTACCTTGTGCTTGAGACGGGGTCACGATATATGTATTTAGTTGCATTTTGTAGGTTAATTTGCCCACTTTTCAGGGGTATCTTTTCCAGAATTGAGGGACGTATGTGACAACCTAAGTGAAGCAAAAAAACTCAACAGTCGGAGGTTACTATAATTAAAGATCTTCATTCATAAAGTGGCGGTGTAACGTAGCAAGGCATCAAGTATTATCGACAGTAGAGTTCCGAATGTTTTTAATTACGTGTCACAGTATTCGTTACCGAGTAATTGTCTTCCTTTGTTACGTATTAGTCTCGAGAGTGCTTATGACAACAACTCCAGCACTTCCGGAATGCGATGCTGGAGGTAATTTTATAGTTGTAAATTTGTCTTAAATGCCATTAAATTCGGTAGTGAGAATATCTCCATCAGGAGAAATTAAGTTTCCTCGTACCCTGTGCTTGAGACGAGCCCACCATATCTGTGTTTAGTTGCATTTTGTAGGGAAATTTGCCCACCTTATGGGATCGCCTTTCCAGAATTGAGGGACGTATATGACAACGTAAGTGAACCAAGAAAGCTCAACAATCGGAGGTTACTATAATTAAAGATCTTCATTCATAAAGGAGCAGAGTAACGTAGCAACGCAAGTAGAAATGACAGTAGAGTTCCGAAATGTTATTAATTACATGTCACAGTACTCGTTACTGAGTAATTTCCTTCCTTTGTTACATGTTAGTCTCGAGAGTGCTCATTACAACAACTCCAGCACGTTTAGAATAAGATGCTGGAGGTGATTTTATAGTTGGTAATTCGTCTTAAATGCCATGTAATTTTGTAGTGAGAATATCTAGATAAGGAGAAATTAAGTTCTCTTGTGCCCTGCGCTTGAGACGGGGCCACCATATCTGTATTTAGTTGCATTTTTTAGGTAAATTTGCCCACCTTAAGGGGTCTGTTTTCCAGAATTGAGGGACGTATGTGACAACCTAAGTGAAGCAAGAAAACACAACAATCGGAGGTTACTATAATTACACAGTACTCGTTACAGAGTAATTGTCTTCCTTTGTTACGTGTTAGTCTCGAGAGTGTTATGACAACAACTCCAGCACTTCCGGAATGCGATGCTGGAGGTGATTTTATAGTTGTAAATTCGGCTTGAATGCCATTAAATACGGTAGAGAGAATATCTCCATAAGGAGAAATTAAGTTCTCTCGTACCCTGTCTTGAGACGAGGCCAGCATATCTGTATTTAGTTTCATTTATTTAGATAAATTTGCCCATCTTAAGGGGTCTCTTTTCCTGATTTGAGGGACATATGTGACAACCTAAGTGAAGTGTGAAAACTCAACAATCGGAGGTTACTATAATTAAAGATCTTCATTCATAAAGGAGCGGAGTAACGTAGCAACGCAAGTAGTATTGAGAGTAGAGTTCCGAATGTTATTAATTAAGTGTCACAGTACTCGTTACCGAGTAATTGTCTTCCTTTGTTACGTGTTAGTCTCGAGAGTGCTTATGACAACTCCAGCACTTCCGGAATGCGATGCTTGAGGTGATTTTATAGTTGGTAATTCGTCTCAAATGCCATTAAATTCGGTAGTGAGAATATCTTGATAAGGAGAAATTAAGTTCTCTCGTGCCCTGCGCTTGAGACGGGGCCACCATATCTGTAGTTAGTTGCATTTTTAGGTAAACTTGGCCACCCTAAGTGGTCGCCTTTCCATAATTGAGGGATGTATGTGACAACTTAAGTGAAGCAAGAAAACTCAACAATCGGAGGTTACTATAATTAAAGATCTTCATTCATAAAATAGCGGCGTAACGTAGAAACGCATCAAGTAGTAACCACAGTAGAGTTCCGAAATGTTATTGATTACGTGTCACAGTACTTGTTACTGAGTAATTGAGTTGCAGGAACACGTTCCTTTGTAACGTGTTAGTCTCGATGGTGCTCATGACAAACAACTCCAGCACTTTCGGTATGCGATGCTGGAGGTGACAGGAGAGGAGGGGGATAACTTGAGTGGGATCAAAGCGGATTCTAGCAATTAATGGCTCAATGGGTAGAATAGAGATGCAGACAAAAGAGGTAAACATTTTTTTGCCTGCCCTGCCCCCTCATCCGTCTCTGGGGACTATGGAGATGTAGAAATGGTTGAAAAAGAGAGAAGGGGAGGAAGAGAGAGAGGAATAAAATGAGATGATGTGATTGGCTGCTTGTTCCAATATTGAGCATGATAGAAATACATCTCCCCATGGCAAAAGAAGCAGACTGACAGTCGAGTCAGACTATACAGAAACATGCCGCGCTTCCCTTTTCGATTATAGATCTTTTATGAGAAAAAGAACAAAGGAGGCAGGGAAAGCTAAATGAACAGAAACGCCTGATGTGGAAAATGGTATCTTTTCAAGTCTTTGTTTCCCTGACAATTGAAGCAGGCGGCCGAGGTTCTTTTTAAGGTTGATGGATGGAGACGGTTGAGGGAAGAGAGTTGTGACATGTCGTCGACCCAGATTGATCCAAACGCCGACCGAGCGGAATGTTTTGTTCTGTGGCAAAGACGTCAGCAGCAAGAAACAGGTACTCGCCTCTCGGCGGTAGTCCAAAATGTCACTTATGTGATCTACTCTGTTATGTCCTTCTGAAATGTGTTTCCTTTCGCAATAGAGCTTTTAAACTTTAGGTAGAAATCTAGCAAGTTCTTCTGTTAACAAGGGTAACAGTTGAGCTAAAGTGATGCATGTTATCAAGAATAGGATTCAAATACATGAACTTGATTTAGTTATATTCCTATATTTCCATTAAATACAAGTATGTTTCTCATTTTCCCACTAAAAAATATATTATCAGGCCAACATCTTCAATATTAGATGATTTCAGTGAGTATTCTAACTACGTATTCCTATTTTAACATACAGTATGTATATATTGTGAAAAAAATGTGTTCTGCCAATGTGATCAAGCAATATTTACACACATTCTTTTATGTAAGTACAGTAGGTAAAGGAAATGATCATTTTTTGATTTGTTTTCTCACTTCTGGAATAAAAAATATCAAAATGAATTACAATTGAAATAAAGAAAATGATTTATCGTCTTTATTATTAGTCATTTTTGCTAAGTATATCAACTGTATTTCTTCCTATTTTACCATTGCCTCACAAAGTATTTTGTTTGGTAGGAGAATATAAAATATTGAATACATTTGGTTTCTTTTCACGATTGCATCTCACATGTTGTAGATTATTTGAATATATTTTGAGTATTTTTTTATCTACTTGTATGTTTCCAAAGCGCAGTGGTTAGCTCATTAACCTAACACACAAAATGTCCAAGGTTCAAGACTGGGTGAAAAGTTATGTTGGCCTGGAGAGGGATGGGCGCCACCAGGCTGTACTTGCCCAAGACACACGACAGGAAATTGAGCGAGGCACTGTGTTTTTAATCAAAAAGAGTTCTGCCAACGTAATGAAAATTTCAATTTGGGGATTTTTCCTCCCCCTCGACAATTACCAAAATAATATTTTTAGTACAAGGACATTTCTTAAGCATCTTTGATATTAGATAATTCGGTTAATTACTTTTTTCCCTATGATGAAAAACAATTGGGTCAAGCAATATTTACAAGCAATATACACATGTGTATGTATGTAATGAAAATTATCATTTTAGTATTTTTTCCTATCAATTTCTGCCCCAAAATATCCCAAAGAAACGAGGAAAACTATTAGGCATCTTCAATATTAGATCATTTTGCTGAGTTTAGAAGTATTTTTTTATATTTTACCAGTTAATTATAATCTCATCTCATCTCATTAGCTGCACCGCTTATCCTCAGTAGGGTCGCGGGGGTGCTGGAGCCCATCCCAGCAATCATCGGGCAGTGGGCAGGGGACACCCTGAACTGGTTGCCTGGTTGCCAGCCAATCGCAGGGCACACAGGGACAAATAACTCGCTCGCTCATTCACACCTAGGGACAATTTGGACCGGCCAATCCACCTGAAATGCATGTCTTTGGAATGTGGGAGGAAACCGGAGTGCCCGGAGGAAACCCACGCAAGCACTGGGAGAACATACAAACTCCGCACAGGAAGTCCGCTAGCTGGATTTGAACCCACACAGGAGGTTCCCAAGACTTTAGAACTGTGCCTTTATACGCGCTAACCACTGCGCCGCCGTGCTGCGTTAATTATAATGAAGAAACAAATTGAAATAATGAATAAAAGAAGCAAAAGTGTTCTGCCTAACCGCTCAATCAATTTTTATTTACCTACAGATGTGTGTTTGTGTAAACCGGTATATCTATATATCTATTTCTAAATTTCTCCTGAGCCCAACTAAACGAGTTTCATCATCGTCATTAAAACAAGATCTTGTTCTTGGTGACAGCTCAAAGCAAGTGCCCGGTCCAAAGTTGCACCTGAGAGGCCGCAACTGAGAGAGGGAACCTCCATCCAAGAGGCGGGCACAGGGATAGACAAACCCGTAAGAGAAAAAGGGGGGTTTCCCTTCCTTTCTCTCGGCCCGTCTGACCGTCAGGCTGGCTGACTCCGCCATGGCCTTCACCTTTGCGGCCTTCTGCTACATGCTCACCTTGGTGCTGTGCGCTGCCCTCATCTTCTTTGTCATCTGGCAGGTGAGATCGGTGTCGGCCGTTATACCCAGCGAGCGCCCACATACCCACCTACGCATACCTATCAGAGTTCAAAAGTGAGTAGCACCCTTATATTTCTGCAGCGATTTCATGATAATGTTAAATAGAACATCACGAAGAAACATCACTTTGACCCAATAAAAAGAAATATGTAAAAAAAAAGGCCATGACTTACTGGAGAGTTACCATCTGGTCTGATGAGACAAAGATACATTTGTCTGGCTCAGATGGTGTGAAGCATGTGTGGAGACTACCAGGTAAGGAGTCAGAACACGTTTGTGTCGTGCACAAATTCAAGCATGGTGTTGCAAATGTCATGGTTTGGGGCTGCATGAATGCAACTGGAATTGGGGAGTTCAGTTTCATTAAGGGAAACACAAACTTAAGGTGGTACTGTGAAAAACCGGAGCAAAGAATGATCCCCTCCCTCCAGAAACTGGGCCGCAGGGCAATGTTCCAGCCTGACAATGACCCCAGATACACTTCTAAGACGACCAAGGCTTTTCTAAAGGAATGGGCTGGCCAAGCATGTCTCCAGATCAAAATCCAATGGAACATCTTTGGGGGATCCTTAAGGTGGAGTAGCACAAGATCTTGGATATCCCCAAGCTCAGTCATGTTGTCATGGAGGAGTGGCCGAGCATTCCAGTGGCAATTTGGGAGGCTCTGGTGAAATCTATGGCCAGTAAGATTAAGGTGGTTATGCAAAATCATGGGGGCCACACAAAATATTGAACTTCAGGAAGTTTTACTTTAGGGTGTACTCACTTTTGTTACCAGGGGTTTAGTTACTCATGGCTGTATTTTGAGTTTTTCTGGAGGGAGAAAATACATTTACACCTCTATATAAGCTTTACACAGACTGTCTTTTTTGCATCAAAGCGATGTTTCTTCAGTGTTGTTCGATTTAACATTATGAGGAAATCTCTGCAGAAATGTGAAGAGCGTACTCACTTTTGTGACATACTGTATCGCTCTTCTGATCAGTACATCTGGCTCATAGACATATCTGAAGACTTGGAAATTTTCTCTATATCATTTCATTTTTGCCAAGAGCAGAGCCTAATGTAGTGGACATGAAAACAAAACAACACTGAAATATCTGAATATACAGTCCAGTATAAATAGGGCACATTTTAAACCGCAGTTTACAGTCAAGTCGATGCCCATTTTGGCCATACATTGCTAAGGAATTCCTTTTATAGAAGCTCATGAAATAACCGATATTCACTGTTGAGAAATTTTACGATGAAAACCCAATGGAGAAACTGTAAACACCCCAAAATGGCAGCAAAGCACCCTTGAGCCCAGGGCCAGTTATTGGGTGTGATCAAACATTTTCCTCTTACCAAATCTTGACACCCCTGACCAAGAGCAATTTGATTGGGTGAACGATAGGGATGGGCGGAGCTATGCACAGAGCACAAGCACTCCCCTTCTGTCTCTCACCCAGGACACTCTGCACCGAAAGGATATACATTGGTGTACCCGTTTGCAGAATTTTGAGACATTTTTCCCCAAAATTTTGCTTGCGCTTTAAAACCATTATTTATGCTGTCAAAATCAGCCTTGATACTCTTAAGTAACTGAGGGAGGTAGAACAAATTTTAAGTGGTTTATCTATATAGTACAAAATTTCCCGGACAGGCCCGATATAAACAATCACCTGCCGATCACACACATATGTTTTGGTAGTGTCCCAAAATTAATGACTCTTAAAAAGGGCTTCTTAAATAACTATGTTATAATGACATAAATTCTAAGGAGAGGTGAAAAAAATCGAAGCTGGCTTTCATTCGGGCCGAGGGCGGGCAAAACGGGCATTGCCAAGCTTTAACCAAAACGACGTTAGCTACTAGCCGCATGTTGGCTAATATTCACATGCTAACAAAACCAAGCTAGCTTACTACAGTTGAATAGTTTTAAGTTGTAAACACTTGCTTGTAACACTTAATCCATCTGTACCCCAAGTGGATTGGCTGGCCCTAAAGGCATGGTCACATAGCCTTTCACGGGCGTATCGAGGCTGAATCACGGCTAGAAATTTCTGCCCGTGAAGCAGACGCTGTTGGACGCTTTGAGATCGCGATACAGACGAGATACAGCCGTGCTTTACACGCGGTAAGAAATTCACACGCGGTTGGCCGCGCGAAAAAGTTTTGCGCTGCTCAAAACTTTAGACCACGGGTAACCGCGGGCGGCACACGTGGTACACACGAGGTAAAGACGCGGTACGAACATGCTAGGACGTGCTACAGCCGCGGCCAGGACGTGGTTACACGCTGGTAGGACGCGAAATTTTAGCGGGTAATCGCGGGTGGAGCACGGTCATAGCACGTTTGTTCTGCGCCTGTATCGCGGTGCTATCACGTGCATTAGCGTGTGTAACGCGTGTAAGCACGGTCAAACGCGATGCAGCCGCGGTTACCCGCGATAAGGACGCGGAACAGTCGCCGGCGTCTGTTTCGCGGGCATACCACGGGTAAACAGCGGGTTTAGCCAATTTTGCACATTTTCCACCGCGTCTGCTTCACGGGCAGAAACTTCTGGCCGTGATTCAGCTGCGATACGCCCGTGAAAGGCTGTGTGACCATGCCTTAAACTATGTGCTAGGAAAATTCTATGCGCTCGATTCTCAAGGTTTCTTCCTTTTCCTCATGCTGAGCGTTTTAAATTTTTCCTTGCCCTCATTTAGGTCTTAGATCTGGGGATGATGTAATGATAGTCTGTAGTTTGCTATCATCTGTGGTCTGTGCAGCCCTTTGAGACTCATTGTGATTAAGGGCTATACAATAAACATGACTTGACTTGGCTTTTGGTTTTCAATTTTTCGTACATTAAGTCCTCAGATTCCCAATAGACCCAGACCTAATTATTGCCCTTTTTGGAAATATATATATATATCTCATCTCATCTCATTAGCCATACCGCTTATCCTCATTAGGGTCGCGGGGGGGCTGGAGCCCATCCCAGCCATCTCCGGGCAGTGGGCAGGGGATACCCTGAACTGGTTGCCAGCCAATTGCAGGGCACACAGGGACATATATATATATATATATATATATATATATATATATATATTTATATATACAGTATATAAATATATATATATATATATATATATTTATATATACAGTATATAAATATATACTTTTCGGTGTCAGAAATTTAGTGGGTAACTGAGTTACTTTTAAATGAAGTAACTAGTAACTGTAGCTAACTACTATCTTTCAGTAAAGCGCCCAACACTGTCTATAAGTCACAGCACAGATAAATGTAAGTAACGATGTCACTTTGGAGCCGAAGCTCTTTGAAAGTAATTGCACACGTATGTCACCGTCAGATGCTTTGAAATCCCGTGTGGGAAGAAGCATCACGTGGTACGTTGTTCTTGTCTGTGGAGTGGGAAGACATACTGACTCAATTGCTAGACGCTCAAGCAATCAGTTGTGCACGAGAAGAACCCCACAGGATCTGTCTTTACAGCGGGGGTTTCAAACTTGCAGCCCGCAGGCCATTTGAGGCCTGCACAGTGATAGTTTGTGGCCGCTATTTTATGAATGATGATCTTTAATTATAATTATTATTATAGTAACCTTCGATTGTTGAGTTTTCTTGCTTCACTTAGGTTGTCACCCGCCTTAATATCATATATAGCTTGGTACGACCAAGCTATATATCGGTTGATGTTGTTAATTATCGCGCTAAATTATCACGTCTTTTTTTCCTTTCACATTTTTAAGTATAATTTTTACACCTGAGTGAATGTTGACAAAATCCGAAGCTGCTTTTTGTATTGCTTAAGTTTGGTTGTGCTTTTTCTCTTTTTTGAACAAACAACAACGGGAGAACAAAGATAGGGGAAAGGGGTTAAAAAACAAGTCAAGTCATGTTTATTTGTATAGCCATTTATCACAAGGAGTCTCAAAGGGCTGCACAGACCACAGACGATTGCAAACTACAGACTATTATTACACCATCTGCTGATCTAAAATCTACATGAGGGCAAGGAAAAATTAAAACGTGGAGAAAATGAAAAAACCTTGAGAAGCGACCGCACATGAGGTAATCCCCCTTCCAGAATGACCAGGCTGCAATGGATGTTGCAACAACAAATAACAGATATCATCAACAGGAAATATAGGTCATTCAAGCTATAGAATAGAAGTGCGTTTTAAGGCTAGATTTAAACAGTCCCACTGAGGTTGAAGATCGAATTTCAGTGGGCAAAGCATTCTACAGCACCGGGGCCCGGATACAGAAAACAAAAACAGAAAACAAAAAAAAACATCCAAATCAACATTGCAGTGTTGGGGAATATCTTCCATGTTCAAATCATTCTTCAAAGTCCAGTTTTCATTGTGTGTAAGTCTTGTCCTTATTTGCCCTATAGTCTATCCATTATTCCCATTTATCCATGAGTTGGGTCTCCTGTATTCTTTTTTAGAATGTATTCCTCTTCCTGACAAATATTTCCTCCACAGTGCACACAAACTGTGCCACGGTGGGGAGATTTTGTTTGCGCCATCATCTTTTTATTACTTTTTTCCTAGCTGCCAGTACATTTTTAACCAGGTACTAAAGGCGAATGGATATTTCCGATGTCTTGCCGCGTTTTCTTTTCCGGGACCAGACCGGACTTTGAATCATAATAAGGCCGGAGTTAAGCAATGCAGTTGAGGACATTTATAACAAACTTTTAAAATAAATTTAAAATCAGAGTGCACTCTGGAGCAGTCGATGGGAAGCGCGTCTCCCACCAAAAAGGCATCAAAATTTGTTAACCACAGTTTAAGTAGGAAAGGGGTGCGGATTTGCAGAATGGAACATGAAACCCTGACAGGCACATCTGGGATCTTGCATTAAAATGCAAAAGAAAGGAGAACTCCCTCTACAAGATTTAGTACTGCACATCCCTAAGACGTCAAAGGTTGTATGATAAGAAAAGCACTGATAAGAAAGGATATAATGAGTAAATACTACACTCAAATATGTGGATGAACATAAGTGCATTTATACCAACCAAATTAGCAATGTGATAATCAAAGCAAGGATGTGATGATCAAACAATATACTTACCATAGCTGGAAAACTCATGTCATGGTGACAATATACTCAGTGACCCTTTTTAACAATTTAACAGTATTTATCCTTTCTCTGTTACATTTCCCGGCTTCGACCCATTTTCTGATCTCGACCATGTTTTTATATGGCCTGTTTTAGATAGATAGATGGATAGATAGATAGATACTTTATTCATCCCCTAAGGGAAATTCACATTTCCAGCAGCATCCCTGAGCTGAGAACAATACAATAATAAAGCCAAAAGAATACAATATACAAATACCCAGTGTGACGTGCAAATGCCCACTTTAGCATGTTATATAGAGTAACTAAATAGTGCTACACAGAATACATAATGCAGTAAGATTCGGTAATATCCAATGTAGGTGGTGTGGTTTAATGTGGGCCTTTACTCTGCCGGGTGGAGTTAAAGAGCCTCATGGCATGAGGAAGAAAAGATCTCTTCAGTCTGTCCGTAGTACAAGACAGTGACAGCAGTCTGTCACTGAAACTGCTCTTCTGTCCGGAGATAATGCTGTGAAGCGGATGCGATGGATTGTCCATGATTGACCTCAGCTTTTTCAGTGCCTGTCTCTCAGCTACTGTTGTTAGGCTGTCCAGCTCTTTGCCCACAACAGAGCTCGCTTTCCTAGCCAGTTTATTGAGACGAGAGGCATCCTTCTTCTTGACGCTGCCTCCCCAACACGCTGCCGCATAGAAGAGGGCGCTTGCCACTACTGTCTCATAGAATATTTTCAGGAGCTTTTTGCAGATGTTGAAGGAGGCCAGCCTTCTGAGGAAGTAAAGTCGGCTTTGCCCTTTCCTACATAGAGCTTCTGTGTTGGCAGTCCAGTCCAGTTTGTTGTCCAGCTGCACACCCAGGTATTTGTAAGTCTGGACAAATTCTACACATTCTCCCTTGATGGTTACAGGAACCGGGTGAGTTCTGGTTCTCCTGAAGTCCACCACCATCTCTCTGGTCTTGGTGGTGTTTAGGTGCAGGTGGTTTGCGTCGCTCCATCGGACAAAGTCCTGAATCAATTTCCTGTACTCCTCATCCTGCCCGTTTCTGATACATCCCACGATCGCAGTGTCATCGGCAAACTTTTGCACATGGCAGGACTCAGAGTTGTACTTAAAGTCCGATGTATATAGAATGAATAGGAACGGAGAGAGAACGGTCCCCTGCGGAGATCCTGTGCTGCTAACCACGGTGTCCGATGTACAGCCCCCCTGTTTCACATACTGCGGTCTGCCTGTCAGGTAGTCAGTAATCCATTCTACAAGGTGTGAGCTAACTCCCATCTCTGTCAATTTCCTACTCAGTAGCAGAGGCTGTATGGTATTGAAGGCACTAGAGAAGTCCAAAAATGTAATCCTCACAGCCCCCTTCGCCCTATCCAGGTGAGAGAGGGATCGGTGTAACATGTATAATATAGCATCCTCCACTCCCACCTTCTCCTGGTAAGCAAATTGCAGTGGGTCGATGGCGTGACGGACCTGTAGCCTCAGGTGGTGCAGCAGCAGCCGCTCCATGGTCTTCATCACATGTGATGTCAGGGCGACTGGCCTGAAGTCGTTGAGTTCCTCTGGTCTTGATTTCTTTGGGACTGGGATGATGCAGGATGTTTTCCACAGCTGAGGGACCCTCCCCTGTTCAAGGCTCAGGTTGAAGATGCGCTGTAGAGGGTCTCCCAGCTCAGACGCACAGGCTTTCAGCAGTCGGGGGGATATTCCATCCGGACCAGCTGCCTTGCTGGTTCGTAGCCTTCTCAGCTCCCCACACACCTGGGCTGAAGTTATTTTTAGTGGGGGGATGTCTTCCATGCTAGTGTCCAGAGGGGGAGGGGGAAGGACAGCTGCACAACTCAGGGGTGAGGATAAGGCGGAGTGGTCAAACCTGTTGAAAAAGTTGTTCAACTGGTTGACTCGCCCCACATCTATGCTCTTTCAAAAATGTTTATGACCTTGATGAGTCCCCAGTTTTATTTATTTGTGATTGTTATCTTTTAATTGAAGGTAACAAAATATTCACTTGTAACCTTGTATTCTTGGGCAAAGCCAAAATATATACATGTGGTCAACGTCTACCTCTCCAGGTTGTGGAACCTCAGAAAAACCTCTCCTAATTTTGGGGGGGGTGATAAAAAAATCACACAAAATTCTTCCATTTGAATTCCCTCAGATTCCGGGAACTAGTGGATGTGCACTGTGTTTTACAAATATTGCATCGCTCATCTTCTGTTTTTGTCCTCCAATTTTCTTTTAATATAGAATGATGAATGCCCACTACATACCATCAAACATTCCTACATGTTGGAAATTGCTTTAAAAGGTTTACCGTTATAGGCTCTTTCAAAAATGTTTATGACCTTGATGAGTCCCCAGTTTTATTTATTTGTGATTGTTATCTTTTAATTGAAGGTAACAAAATATTCACTTGTAACCCTAATGTATTTTTCAATTCCACCTAACTCTGCAGCATTCTATTTTCAACCATCATACATACTGTACGCTGCTTTAACCAATCTTTAAGTCAGAACAAAGACGCATGCATGGTTAAAAAGTATTACAAAGCATTTCAGAAATGAGGAATATCAAACCAGTCAATACCTTCTCAGAGGGATAGCTGGTTGCAGGGACAGCAGCTGGCTCACTCGTGAGGGGTCATTTTCATGGGGCCTGGTGCTTGTTGAACGTTCGTTAGCACTCGTTTGGGGCTGAATTTTTTTTTTGTTTTATGGTATTCTAGCTGGTGATATCGTTTTTAAATGGTGGTATAAGAATGTGGTGTTGCCCGTCTTGGTTGGAACTTGTTGGCAAAGTTTGCAATTCATATCACCGCTATGTTTTTTTTAATCAGGCTCCAAGTAGCCAAAATTGTCAGGGAAGACCAGAACAGAGCAGGAGACCCCAGAGCGTTCGTACAATTCTTTATTTGGGGAAGCGTAAGGGTTAGCGGGAGACGTGATGACCGTCGAACGTCAGCAGCAGCAACGACGTGAAGACAACTTCGGAAGACGTAACCAATCGTAGCGTGGGACGGAGGCAGGTCGAGTTTACCAGGACTGGAGAGAAGATCGTAGCGTGGGACGGAAGCAGGTCGAGTTCACCGGGACTGAAGAGAAGATCGTAGCGTGGGACGGAAGCAGGTCGAGTTTACCGGGACTGAAGAGAAGATCGTAGCGTGGGACGGAAGCAGGTCGGATCGGAGGCAGGCAGGCAGAATCAGGTAAACAAGAAGGCACATGTAATCGGGAGAGTCTTACGGGGTACAGAAGTAATCCTCAGACAACCAGGTCTCGGCATAGCATGCTTAAAAAGGGAACATAAACCAATCACGAAGCGCATTCCCGCGCGTCAGATGATTACCCCAGGTGGCTCCACTTGGGTAATCATGACAAAAATACATCCAAAAAATTGAAGATGAGGGGCTTCTCCTGTCTACAACTCTTTCAGCATGTTTTAAGTGGGTCTGCGGGGTGTTTGAAATCCATTCGCTTTCACTCTTTGATCCACGCTTCAGCTATTCCTGCAAAATTATTGTCTGGTCACAGTCACCTCCTTTGTTTCCTGAATGTTGGTCTAGAACTTGAGTTGTCATTGTATTAGC
This sequence comes from Urocampus carinirostris, assembly GCF_059441175.1. Classification (NCBI taxonomy): domain Eukaryota; kingdom Metazoa; phylum Chordata; class Actinopteri; order Syngnathiformes; family Syngnathidae; genus Urocampus; species Urocampus carinirostris. Next base: position 21,902,241 of record NC_142365.1, read on the forward strand.
ACCTGTATTTTCTCCGGTCTTCGGGTGGTGTAATTATGGTTTGGATTAGCAACTTTACGAAGGTTTTCATTATTTATCGTGGCAAAAATTATACCAAGATAATTATCTGTATCGTTACAAAATTTCCATGCCAATTTTATGAGATGGACGCAGGTTTTTGCACATCAATCCATTCATCCATTATCCATTATCTGCACCGCTTATATTTTTGGAAAGTGGGAGGAAACTGGAGTGCTCTGGGGAAACCCATGCAAGCACGGGGAGATCATGCAAACTCCACACAGGAAGGTCCAAACTCATGACCTCCGAACTGTGCCGCACACGCGCTAACCACTGCCCTGTCGTACTGCTCTGGTTTTTGCACATAGTGGTTAAATAACACACACTGGCGCTTAAATAATAATTTTTTGTTTTAGTAGCTTTTCCTACCAGTAATTATTGTCAGCCTTCTAACTTAAAGGTATTCCCAAATTTCTTAACATGCAAAATGTGAGGAAACAGTACGTTTTTTTTCCATTATATCACCATACACCAAATTGGTAAATTCCAATTATTTTCCAAGGGAATGCATTTTAAAAACAGTTCCTTTTGATTTTGTCATCCTGAGCAGTGCCATTGGAGGAATACAAGCACCCTCGTAAGACAGTTACCATAAGGCTTTACGTGTCAATTCATCAAGAGTTTACGAGTGTTTTAAGCAAAGTTTAAGTATTTTTTGTTGAGATATGCTATGTGTTGTATCACAGGTGCAGGAAGTAATGGTACAACAAAAGGCGAGCAGTCAATAAGGGGCTAACTGGCAAAAAAAAGAAAGAAAGGGAGAGCCGCCACCGGGGGGCTAACAAGGTCCGATCAACAAAAGAAAGCCTTGGTGGAAAAATGCAAGGCTGGCCGACCAAAAGCACGCATTGCACAGCCAGGCTAACTGCGAACAAACAACAAAAAGCAGTAAACACAAAATCAGCAGGGAGTAAACAGACCAAGTAACATGGCAAAACCAGCACTAACATAAGGCTAGTGAATCTAAAAACACACGGGGAGCAGCTAGGCTAAGTGGGAATCCATAACAACTGCGGCAACAGCTACAGCGATAAATGTAAAGCTGGACGGGAATTAACCAAGGGACAAGGCCAAATTAGCGCTAACACCATGTTAGCCAGGTCACGCAACACACTTTGGGTAGCCTACGAGCGCCAACCAGGAGCAAACAAAACAGGAAAGCCCTCTAACGCACCGACTCTAACGAGGAGCTAGACAGACAAAATTATAACATAAGTGACACATGCGCGAAACAAAAAGCCACAATCGCTTCCTCCAAGCAGAAATTAGCTGTATGCAATTGCTATTTACTAAGATCGCTGTTTTGGAGCTGCCTCAGACGTTGTATTCGTGGTATTTGCCATTTTGAAAGTGTTGTGTTCCTTTAATTATGTCACATCTTTACATATCAAAAAGCCAGATCAGTCATCTTTGAGACTAAGTCCTCGAATCCCCGGTGCGTGGAATATTTTGCAAAAAAATTGTATAATTCAGGGGAGGAATACTACACAGCATCATTTCAGACAGAAGAGCAGCTTCAGCGACAGACTGCTGTCACAGTCTTTTTTGCATATTACCCTATTTTTATTACATTCTGTATTTTTCGTAACACTATTTAAATGCTCTTTATTAACACGTTATATTGGGTAATTTTGTATTGTACAGGTATATCTTTGATTTTATCTATTAACACAAGGATACTGCTGGAAGTGTGAATTTCCTTACAGGCATGAATAAAGTATCTATCTATCTATCTATCTATCTATCTATCTATCTATCTATCTATCTATCTATCTATCTATCTATCTATCTATCTATCTATCTATCTATCTATCTATCTATCTATCTATCTATCTATCTATCTATCTATCTATCTATCTATCTATCTATCTATCTATCTATCTATCTATCTATCTATCTGTCTGTCTGTCTGTCTGTCTGTCTGTCTGTCTGTCTGTCTGTCTGTCTGTCATTATGTGCCTGATTGAAAAAACTTTCTGAATACCATTAAAATCAAAACTCTCACAGTTCACTAAATGTTACACATTGTACCTTTGATATGAATCAATCTAATCAGGTAGAAATATATATATTTTTGCAGGCTGGAATTCTACAAAACTCTCTTTTGGATGGCTGCTTGATATTTTCTTTGGCCCCATTCTTGCATGTTGACAAAAAACCTGCTCCTCAAACAAAAATTCTGCACAGTGCACACAACAGATTCAGGCAGGCAGCAAAGCACATGTTTCATAACTCGGGCAGCAATTTTCAGTCAAATTTGCACAAACGTCACTGGAGACTCCATACAAGTCGCAACATTTCTCGTCATATCAATTTCAAAACTGTCTTCGCAAATAGCAGACTGAGAGTGACGAATCGTTTGTGGGGGTGGGGGGTGGATCAATGCAAATATTGATATTATCAATAATAAGCAAGTTCTATTGTCGTGGGATTGATACTTCACCCCTCTACCAATTTCCTCAAAGCTATGCTTCTTTAAGTAAATAGCGCAGTCCTTCTCACCATGCACCCGCAGCCGCAAGTTTTGGCCTGTTAAGTGACTTTTTTGCATGTCTCTCTACCTGGCCTGCTGCTGCATCTTGCCTGCCAAGCAGAAGAGAGAGACAAATATTTGCTGTCACCCATTTCACTAGCTAAATATGACATAGGCAAAGAGGAAGCACAATGCAGTGTGAACAACAGAAGTGGGACGCTACTGTGGCAATTTTAAGTAAACCAGTGAAAAAGTTCATAATCAGAGACCAACGCGCTGCAATAATCTTCCTGAAGAAAAACATGTAAATTCGTTGTCATTTGTTCATTAATGAAGGGCTGATGTTTTTGGTTTGGCTCTCGTGACTTTTGCTCTTTAACAGTTGTTGTACAAAAAATATTTTTTATACAGTTAAAGGTTTCTAGATTGTATTATTTACCTTGATTGTACTTTCAAACTTTATTTTAAAAATATTGTGCAAGGAAGGTAGAGTTGACATATTGACATTGTTATATTTGTATTTTTGTTACATTGCTGCTTTTTCATTTAACTCTTTTGGTCTTTGTTACGAAACAGTTGTGATATCCATCCATCCATCCATTATCTGCACCGCTTATCACCAGCAGGGTCGCGGGGGCACTGGAGCAGTGGGCAGAGGACACCCTCAACTGGTTGTCAGCCAGTGGCAGGGCACACAGAGACAGACAACTCACTCACTCATTCACACCTAGGGACAATTTGGACCGGCCAATTAACCTAACATACATGCTTTTGGAATGTGGGAGGAAACCGGAATGCTCGTAGGAAACCCATGCAAGCATTGGGAGAACATGCAAACTCCACACTGGAAGGTTCGATCTCATGACCTCAGAACTGTGCCACACACGTGCTGCCCACAGCTTCAATATATATTTTTACATTATTACTGTTTGAATTGCAGTTATTTATTTGAAAAATAAAACATTTCTAAAGCCTTAAATGATTGTGCTATATCGTAAATATGAACTAACTCATTAGCGTGTCCGCGGCATAGTTCTGAGGTTATCGGATCGAATCCTCCTATGCGGAGTTTGCAAGTTCTTGCGCGGGTTTCCCCTGGGCACTAGACTTTCCTCACACGTTCTAAAAATATGCATGTCAGGTTAATTCGCCGGTCCAAATTGTCCCTAGGTATGAATGAGCGAGTAAGTTGTCTGTCTCTGTGTGCCCTGCGACTGGCTGGCAACCTGTTCAGGGTGTCCCCTGCCCACTGCCAGAGGATAGCTGGGATAGGCTGCAGCACCCCCGCGACCCTACTGAGGATAAGCGGTGCAGAAAATGGATGGATGGATGAACTAACTCAAGGGGGAAGGTTTAATTATTTAATGATAAAGACACATTCAAGCAAAAAGTATCCGTATTGGATCGGTATTCATCGATACTACCATGTATTTGCTTGGATTGGATTGCCCACTCCTGAATAAGATTGGCTTTTTAAATTTAATGTTCATATAAAAGGAATTTTTATATCAAGGAAATTTGTCTTTTGTGAAAATTGAAGATAACTCACAGAGCCATAAGAAAATATTGCTCGATATTTGATGATCAGATCATATTGGAATATATTTGTTAAATTCTATGTTGAATAACATTCGCTAGGCTATGGGCGTCATTTGAAATTTTTTGTACATTTGACCAGTCGGCCCTCTGTCGCCTACTTATTTTTATCCGGACCTTCGGCACCATTTAAGTTGGACATCCCTGCAACAAATAATAAGACTTTGTTTTTGCTTGTTCCTTTGATATTGTCTTAAACTGTCCTCTTGTGACACAAGTTTACATGTATGTTTTCTTCCAGATTATTGCGTTTGATGAATTGCGCACGGACTTTAAAAATCCCATCGACCAGAGCAATCCCACCAGAGCGGTAAGAACATTTCCTTACGGGGTAAGGGTTCTTCAAATATTTGTTGTAGGTATCCTAGTTTATATGTTTGAAGTTTAATAGACCCTCAAAAAAAGGAGAGCAGACTTCAATGGATTTAGAAGGAAACAAGGGAGAGCCCAAACCTCAGATAATAGTTTCCAACCGGTTCTAAAGACCTTCCCCGTTCTTTTTAATAAACCTTCCAGGTTACAAACATATCTGCCCAAAAGGGTCTGAAATCAAAGAACAGCAACATGATTAGCCGATAATGACATATACTGTAAACAAACAGTGAGTTGTAGGGTATATATTTTTTATTTTTTTCCTAACAACATCTGTCAGTAACCATGCTATTGTATCATGCATGCAATATTTTGATGAACATTAAAAAAAAAAAATTGACATTGTATACATATAGCAGAACAAATTATCAGTAAAACACAAATAAGCTTAACCTTCTTAGTGGCCTTTTTATTTTCAAACTTTGTAGAATTTGGCCTACAATGGGGCAGAGGTGGAACCTATCACTGCGAAAAATTAAAACACCGAACTGGCGTGCGTTATTTGACAATGTGAAACAACGAGACTGTAACAACACACTTTTGCATGTTTGCGTCGGTCGTTAATTTCTTAGCAAATGTTCTGGCAGCAAAGTGAGGCTAAGTGAGAGCGATGAGGACTGGGCGAAGAAAACTGTGAAACCGGGCTTTGGGAGTGTGGAGGCACGCCAGTCGCACACACATACACACGCAAATAAATGAGAGGCTGTTTAAGAAGTAAATCTTACTAGCTCTCACATATAACATCATACTCTCACACATGGACAACTATACCTTCATATATACACAGATGTGGTCGCCTTTCATGCGAAAGGTCCCCGGTTCGAGACCGAGTGGGAACATTAGTTGACCTGGAGAGGGGTGGGTGCAACCAGGCTGTACTTGCCTAAGACACACCACAGGAAATGGTGCGCCCTACAACCCAAGTGGTTAAGGGATCCAAACAACCATTAAACCAACCAGACCCATGCACAAACATGACTGTACTCTATCATCCACACAACTATACTTTCTCACACATGCTATTATACTCTCCTACAATACTCTCACACATATACTACTATACTTTCACACACATACTACTATATTCCCACATGCACACTACTATAGTCTCTCACACACATTAAAAAGGCTAAGACTATAAGGGTTTTTCCCACCCAGTGTAATGATCGCCTCACCTCTCATTGTGTTGTGATTTAGGTACTTTTAGTAACCGAGACACCACTGTAACTACACTAAATTGTATTTTGTAGGTAAATATAAATATATTGTTATTGTGTTGCTGATGGATCGATGGTTGTCAGGGACAATTGTGAGTCATGCAGGTTTGTTCAGGAATCGGAGAACAACGTAGTTCATTGTCTGCATTAAATGAGTAATGCAGTAGCACTTCATGTAGTAACGACAGTGAAATGAAACAGGAAAACTCAACAATCAGACGTTACTATAATTAAAGAACTGCATTCACAGCGGTTTAATGTAGTAACATCAAGTAGATACAACATCAGAGTTTCAAGATTGTATTAATATTGCGTTGCAGTACTCGTTACCAGGAAAAATGATTTGCGTTCCCGGAATACTTCACAAAGAAACGAGTCCTTTGTAGCATGTTATTTTGTAATTCATTAGTCCCAACCTTTGTGACAGAGGTACATGGAATGTGACTAGAGAGGGAAACAAACTAGCAAAGAACCAAGGGGCTAGAGCACTGAAAAAGGAAAGGTAAGGGCAAGAGAGAGAGCACTCAGAGTGCAGGATCGAGACAGGAAAATGAATCCACTTATTTATATCTACCAAGCAAGCATGAATAGTTCAAAAGTGCACAAGTGGCATAAGTGATATTTTTTTGCACATTTTGTATAAAATACCACTGTGTTTTGCTTTGTGTTTCATCCGTAGAGGGAAAGGATCCTCAATATTGAGCGAATCTGCAACCTTCTCCGCAGAGTGAGTGATTTCAGCTTTTCACTTATAGTTCAATAGCGACACCTAAAAGGGGGGCTTCATTTGCCCCCCAGCCCCTTCCCTCCTCCATTGCGAGTGCCTTGACGCACTCTTGGTTTCACGTGGCGCAACCTTCGCTCTTTCGCTCTACACCCACGCACAGATTCATAACGCTTCATTGCTCACAAGGGGAGTTTTCTACATCCTTTGTTCACATCTGACGCAGCATAAATTTCTCGAGAAAATAACCTAAACCATAGATACTAAAAGCGAAGCCCCTCACGACAAAAGCGAGTTCACCCCCATGTGAAAAGGTCCAAATTGAGCAGTCAGTCAATTTCCAGAAGAAATCTCCCAAAGGGACAGTGTGTAATATTTGACCACAAGGTATCACTGGACTGTGTAGTTCAACCCCGATCGAAAGAAACAAAAGAAAGAATACATACTATGGAGACTCAAAGTGACCAATATTCAATATTCTGTCAAATTGGTACACATTTTTCCACCTATGATTATCAAATAATGCATGTTAATAGGATAGTTTATGTATTTTTGCTTATTATTTAAATCAATATCGTTTTTTAATTTAAAAACATTTTCCCAATTGGAGGCGCTAAAAATACACACTGTCCTTTAAAGAGACTGAAAGGTGATGCCCTGAACATGAGACAGAATTTGGGTAGAAGTGTTCTCACTTTTGTTGTTTGGGTATAGAGATATTGATGACGGAGTACTGCATTTTGCGCACCATAAGGCGCACCGGGATTATGAGGGTCACCCTCCCAAAAATATTTTGAAATATATATATATATATCATATATAAGGCGCACTGGATTATAAGGTGCATACCATTAAACACCAACACCTTGTTAGCACCTGGTTTGCAACGAAAAAAAAAAAGTATGAGCCACATCATATATCGTATTGTAAGCCTCTCTGTTTATAATGAAAAAAAAGTAGTGACTTGCAGTTTAAAATATATAGAACATCATGTGGTCAACTGAAAAGTCTGAAACGAAAGAACTTTCCACTTTTCAACAATTAAAAAACAAAAAATTTTAAGAACTGACGTTTGTCGTTTTTAACGTTCTCACAACAGACACTTGTTCTTCGGACTACGTGCATTTGATCTCAAATCCGTTTGTCAGGCACATGATGCTCTTATATTGTGACATGTAGTATATAAGATGTACTCTAAATGTCTCCAAAAGTGTATAGGCTTGAATGCTACTTGAATCTTACCGAGGCGAGTGCGATTCAGACAACTGTCTGAATTGCTTTTCAAATGTTAATGCGTCACAGAGCTACTGCCATGATCCGCAAGGTCTGCTTTGCAAACTTTACAAGTAGTCTTTTTACTAACCATAACCAGGCTAAAATGCTCCCAAACTTTACAAGTTTTGGTGTGCATAATTGATGTAAATGCTCTCATTTCAGTATGTAACTGCTTGAAACAGAGACGCGATTGCGCATTAGTGACTCTAAGCAGAGATTACAATAATGAAAAAATAGTTACCGCATTTTTCGCACTATAAGGCGCACCTAAAAGTCTTAATTTTTTTCAAAAGCTGACCATGCGCCTTATAACACAGTGCGCCTTGTATATGGCTCAATATTAAATTCGCAAGGTCTCGCAACTTACTCAACAGCCGCCGACTCGATTTTACCCCGAACGTGGAGTAGTCCGCGGTGTATGCTGGGATTTATATACCGGCGTTTCATTGGCTAACCAATGTGTCAATCATCATTTGAATCGATCACTATTGGCTGAAGTTATTCGGAGCCTCGGATTGGCTAGATGGCCAAAACAAAACCTGCAATCGGCCGAGTTTAGCAATGGCGTAGCAAGCTTGCTAAAGTACCCCATAAAGAAACATGTTTCATTAGTCTGTATTTGTAAATATTCTACTCTCCTGGATTTACTTCACTCACGGTTGTAAGAAGACCATGATTGCGTATCATTATTGAACGTGAGAACTTAGGTGAGTTATGCGGCTTTATATTTTCCCGGTATCTTGTTTTAGAACGATCTTGATGTTGCTGTGATGAGTTGAGTGAATTCAACTCAATTCCAAGTGTTTATTGTCATATGCACAGTAAAGTTGTGAGCGAAAAAGAAAATAGAAACATAGAAATGTTTGGCATTTCTTGAATCCCAAGACTTCAACCTTCCGAATGATATTTGGAACGATGCATTTGAGTGACATCGTACGGACACCGCATCCGCACGTGTCTACGACACGTATTTGCTTCTTTGCAAGCTTTGGGAATGTTAAGGGGGTAATCAATTTCCCATTGTAGCGGCTTATAATCCGGTGCGCCTTATCTATGGAAGATATAGGACCAAAAATCATTTTTTGGGGGTGCGCCCTATAACCCGGTGCGCCCTATAGTGCGGAAAATACGGTACTTGGTCTGGCGATGGAATAAATTGTCAACTATTTCTATGAACTATTTTTGTCAACAACGTCGACTAATCTTACTAGATACCTAGGACTCACTCTTAGCATGTTTTGTGTTTAGTTGGTGGTACCAGAGTACTCCATCCATGGACTCTTTTGCCTCATGTTCATGTGTGCTGGAGAATGGGTCACACTTGGTCTTAACATCCCACTTCTTTTCTACCACCTGTGGAGGTAGGACTTGCATGGTTACCTAACGCTGGTCTTGAAAGTGCTTCTGATGACTGGTATACCGGATATGACTTCTCATGATATGACATCCTTTCAGGTTTTTCCACAGGCCGGCTGACGGTTCAGAGGTCATGTACGATCCTGTGAGTGTGATGAATGCCGACATCCTCAATTACTGTCAGAAGGAGTCCTGGTGCAAGCTGGGCTTTTATTTGGTGTCTTTCTTCTATTATCTGTACAGGTGTGTGAAACACTTCTAAAGCAAATTTCTGATTCATCGTTTAAACATCACTCATTTTTTGAAGACTCTATCATAGGGTGAGAGTTTAGAGTTTGGGTCTCTATTCAGATTTTACTGTGTGGAGTTTGTATGTTCTTCTATGTGTTTTCTAAGTCAATTCAAGTTATCAGAGATGCACTGACCTTGACTTTGCAATCCCCAACTAATACTCGCAATTTGGAGACTGGAGAACACTTCTCTGGGTTTGCAGTGTCCTGGTTAAAGATCAAACTTGGGTTATTCTTAGATGCTGCTCCCAGGCATGAGTGGTATTAACATAGAGTCGAATACTGGTTCACTTACTTAAGTAGCGGCTCACATATTAGCTATCTCTGAATTTAGAATGGACAATGAAAAGCAAAGCAATTTAAGTCCTGGTTGTACTAATCTTTCCCCCAGTAATTTGTTTACATGCCTAAAAGACCTGGATAATACCTTATGTCTGATCAATCTTTTAGTACTAAGGTAAATGGGCTTTCTTTTTGTACTTTTGTCAAACCTAACTAATAATTCATGAAAGAATAAAACATTGAACATTTATGATCCAAACCATAGCATTGGAAAAAATCACCAGAATTGCTAATTTAGAGGAATAGGATTCAGTCCTGTTTATAATAAGTTTTGCTTTTATTTTCATTTTTTGTAGAAAAAGACTCAAACTTAAAGACTCGACTTAACTTTCTTATTTGGGTCAATGGTTTGAGACCTAATTTGAAGGTGGCCTTAGTGACTTGTGCAAACCTGAGACCTATTGATTGAACTTGGACTTGGATCTGTTAATAGATGTGTTAAAAACATCAATGTTGAATAAAGTTAAAGCTTTAACTCTTGAGGTATAAGCTTAAACCATGCTTTAACTCAAGAGTTGAGGCAGCTTCAATTCAGCTTTAGCAGCTTTAAGTCAAAGTTTAAAGTTGGGTTGAAAGCTATGATGATTTAAGGTTAAAGTTTCAACATTGAAATATTTTTTACAACAGTTAAAGCAGCTTGAAAGCATTAACTCAGGGGTTAATCTAGCATCTACAATTAACTCTATGGTTAAAACTGTGACAGCACACACTAAGATACCTTTAAATGTTAGATTCTAGAGTTAAAGAATCAATAAAGCGTTAACCTTGACACAGCAAAGGTTTAAGTCGTTTTAACCCCAGTTAAAGCAGCTTTTAAGAATGAATTTAAAATAAAACAAATTTAAAACTTTAAATTCTTAATTTCACAGCACTCTGCTGTACAAAAATGCACTTATTGTAACCATAATGAAACGTACCCCACATTTTTATTGTTTAAGAAAAATACGTGTTAAGGTACAAAAAAAAGAAAAAAGTGTTAACAACATTCGTACGGGTTCTTGAAATCCTCGAAAATGCTTGAATATTGATGCTGTGTTTTCAAGGATTGAAAAGTGCTTGCATTTTGGTTGAAGTGCTTGTAAATGTTTGAAATTGTTGCCATGTGTTTCATCATGTCTGCTTGAAAATGACATTGACACTGCTCCCCAGTGGCTTCACTTTGCCATTGCATTTATTCTTCCCTCGTGATTAATTGCATCTGGATTAGTTTTGTGTGGCATTGTCCTATTAAGCGTCATCGCCCCTTACAGGTCGCACTCAGGAGGACGGGTGCATGCTATAGCTCAAAAGGGCGCTATGAAATGATTTTTAGTGCAAGTATTACGTATCAATTAGGGACATTTATTACGGGCCATGCAAAAAATAAAGTAGCGTTTCCCAGTGGTAAATTGGAATGGAAAGAACTTCCTGCAACTGAAAATGAAAGCTACATATTACTGTATTTTTTACCCAACACCTTTATGGGGAGAGATTGGTCTCAAAATATATTTGTGATTTACTCAATATCTAAATATCACATGTCTTGATAAATGCAAATGCATGATTGAAAATAACGTACGTAGATCGCAGATATATTTGTGTTTTTGCAAAATATATGATTCACACTGGATTTCTTCTTTTAATGGTACTGGAGAAATTTGAAATTTGGCTTTGAAAGTCCTTAAAAAGTGCTTGAATTTGGCCAAGAAAAAGGTGTACGAATCCTGAGGAGGCTGTCATGCCTATTGACGGTGTATTATTCTGCGAAAAATATGGGAAAAAATCAAAACAGAGACTATGCCACTTGAACAATACGACGCAGCCTTAGGTTCACTTACAATAATGTTGGGCTCGCAAAACTAACTTACCTCCTGGTGTTTGTTCCTCTTTGCCAATTATCAATCAAGCATGGTCTATGCCCTGGTGAGCTTCTAAGAAATGCCCATCCTGAGACCCACAGAGAAGCATTGGAAAGGAACCAACGGCACCGTCGGCTCTTCCCGTCCATGTAACGTCCTCGCCCGAGCTCCCAACCTCGGATTCCGAAACCGAACAACCATGATCCGAGCGCCATTGTGAATGTAACGGTGTTTCCTCCGATCCATTTTTATTATTTTATTACACGGACCTCTGCGAGTAAAATGGACAAAGGAATGAATAGGTGGAAGTTAGAAGTGAAACTGATGAAAAAGTGTTTATTGTTGCCTTTTACGCTTCATTGCGATTTTGAATTAGGACATTGAAGGGCTGGAGCTATCCCATGTTGCTCTTACTGATCCAGTCTCTTAACTCACTGTGACTCCTGTGGGCTGGAACACAAAATTATTTGTCTGTGATCAACAAAAGGGGAAGTGTACACATACCAAGCTGTTTTCTATCAGTCAACGTTTACTGTTTACTGGAAATTGCAGATTGGCGTGTGCGTGGACAAGGGAGTGAAAACTTTGGTTACCAGGGTTATGGATCCTTTTTTTAACAGCAAATCAACTTAAATTGCATAAGCTGTAAAGTAGAGGTGTCCTGATCAGATATTGATGATTGGTTACAGGTCCAAAATCTTCTTTAAAAACAGGACTGAGTATTGGATTATAGCAGATTTTATACAAAATCTCAGATATTAGTGGTCATGTAGAAACAGTCCATTCCAGTATTCATTACTGCTCTTCTATCCGGCAACATTTGTCAAATGTGTGCGGAAATACAGTGCAGAGCACAGATTAGTGCAGAAAATGATGGTCTTTTATCCGGACAGGGTTCGGTTCACAAAAAGTCAGGCAGCAAGGCAACAATCGTAATCCAAGAAAAAGGAAAGCAGTCGGTGTGCCAATAAACCCAATCAGCAAAGGCGACAGTACTAATGTTCATCAGACAGCACTCGTGATCCAGTAGGGCAGGCATGGATTACGTACACTGGAAGAAGAAGGATCTGAGACAATGGTACTTGGGACATGAAGAGGAAGTCAAACAAACTAGCCATGAACATAGGGGACGGGGTCCTAATAAAGGGAAGAGGACGAGTTGTGATAGGAGGGGAAAAAAGGGGACGACAGCTGTGAGGAGGAAAATTTAAACCAGAAGTGAGTGGCCAAAAAATGTAAGGTCGAGATAGATAGGAGAAAGAGAGAAATCCTATGGAGTAACAGGAACCTGAGTTAAGGATTGTGACAGCATCTGTATGTAGCATGCAGAGACAGCGTGATTAAAACATTATTCATAAGACTTTTGCTTTTTGTGTTGGCCATGGAATTTGAAGTTGAAAGTAGCATGTCTAGAATTAGGGTTAAAATGCTAACCTTAATTGACTTAATGAACCTGAAACATCCAAATTCATATAAATTCATCATGTTTAATTTTGTCAGGGGCACAATGCAGAAGCACAAATTAGTACAATGAACTGTAGTTTAACAGTACTGTAGTCCTATATAGAGACAGAAAACGCTGGCAGTGAGGCAGAAGTGTACAGAACACCAGAGGCATGACCAAATAGACGGGCAAGAAGTTTGGAGATCCATTGAGTTCTAGCAGCCAAGTCAACGGTCTAAAGTTCATCAGGTGGTATTCGTAGTCAGGCAGTGGTTCAGGACACTGAGCCATTGCCTGAGTGCCGTTAATGGTTCTTGAAACATGACAGGAAAAGTAGCGAGGAACCACAGAGAATGTAGTATTAATAAAGACAAGAGGACAATTCGTGATCGGATTAAAAAAACATGGGGAATTACAGACGAGTGATCGCAGCTGTGAGGAAGGGAAATTTGTACCCAGAAGTTAGTGACAAAATGAGGTAGGTCAAATGACATAGATTAGGAAAGAGAGGGAGGGAGAAAACATACAGAGAACAGAACTCAGAGTGCAGGATTGTGGAAAACTTCTGATGATGTTTGGTTGGCAAATATAATTATTGTGTCGGGACTGAAAAAGTTGTATCAGGACACCTCTACTATGAGATAACCCCACATCCTTATCATCCCCCAGCCACAGAGATTTTTGCTCACACATCCAACACCAACAGATTGTATATGAAAGATATTGAGCCAAAGAGCAATTTGTGAAGTGAAAATCATTGATGAGGCCTGACAAAATACATCGTCACCTACTGTCAATGCTACGTACTGAAACGCTGTGTGTTGGGGTTAAAGCCTAATCTTGGAGCAAGGGTGTTCTGAAGAATAGCTACAGTAGATACATTTATATATTTTGTGTGAAGAAACCGCCTTATTTCCATTTGGATTTACTCATTAGCGCCAATGCTAGCTAGTTTAGAACAGTGGCATCTCGTGTAGTCAAGCAATTAATTACGCCAAACAAGCAAAGTGATAGATCTGATGACAGTGTTGTGTGTGTGTGCGCGATGACTCTGTGATAACGATTGTTTCAGACGTGTAAAGAATTTTTTCACTCATCGCGATAATGAAATCAGACACGTGAAGATTATCGAGCCGTTGCTCATCTGCTCTTGCTCTCATGTGCCAAATAGTTGGAGCGTTTTTGTAGAGCAGTGGTTCTCAACTGGTCTGACTTGAAGATCCACCATTCCATGCTGTGACCCAAACAATAGAAATGTCCACATCTCAAATGTAGACAATGAAAGTCTTGTGCAGTTTAAAGCAGGAATAGTATAATATATTAACCTTAAAACAAAATGACCAGCAAAACCAAAACAACCCAAAGTCCTGTGTATTCTTGCGTATAAACCTACTTTGCACACCATGGAACTGCTTTAAAAGAGTATTATATTAAAACAAATTCAAAATAATAATAAAGTGTGTACCTAAACATTGATAATTATTTAATTGTGTATAATAAAGATTATTATACTGGTAGAATTATCATTGACTTTCTTGGGAACAATTATTCTGGGCAGAAAGAGGAAATAAAACCAACAAAAACACAATAAAATGAGATGTGGTCCCACTCAAATGCGCTGATCGGCTGAACAGGAAGATCTAGCTGAGGATTATTGCCGTCTACTGTTAAGGAGTGTAATTGACCCTCCCTAGTTTTTCCTCCTACCACTATTTTGCCAAAACAAAGGCCCGCGACCCACTGAAAACGAGTCCCAGACCGACTTTTGGGTCTCGATCCACCAGTTGACAAACACTGTCGTAGAGAAGTGATGATTCCGTTGTGACCCAAATGGCAGTAGTAGAGACATTCTGTTGTTGTTACTTAGGGAAAAGTGTCACGAAGAGTGCAGATTTCTCAGAATCATAGTAAACTTTTGTACTTTTCTGTGTACGTTAGAGTGTATGGAACACACATTTTTGAATAGACAGCAATACTAGGATTAAAGCCTATCGCTTGAATCATTTACATTGTTTGCAAATGAACTTCGGGTATGTTACCATGGACAACAAAAAAATGTGATGATACAGTGGTACCTCTTTAAACGAGCACCTCTGCATTTTGGTATGAGAGTTTGTTTTTGTTGCTCGTTATACCTAGGAAAATCCAGTGCAAGAGCAGTCCCAAAAGCTACCACTAGAGACTGCTCCTTGTCAGCTTCAGCTCGTCTAGCTTGCGCAGGTAAATTAAAGGCAAAAAAATTAGAAATTGTACTGTAATTGTTTTGGGGTGTGTCGGTTCATTTAAAGTTACGGTAACTTTCATTTACGTGTCATCAACAGTTTCCCGATCTAATACTAAGTTCTGCCAATTTTTCTTATACTTAATGATTGCAAATCCTCCTTATTAAGTGATTATAAACCTTACAAACATATCATGGCGCCTATTTATTCACAGCAAGGCAGATCATGTAAAATATTAGCAATCTATGATGATGTTGATGTCTGCAACCAGTGAGAGAAGAATCCGGGTTCGAGCTGAAAATGGCCAAGACAAGGATCGGTTTTAAAGCAAAATTTAATTTAATTTAATATGAAATAGGTTATATGGTGTACACAATGTGAAATGAACAAAAAACATAAAATAAGGCGTAAACATTTAAGTTGACAGGTATGCGATCTCCGTGACACATCCTTGCAATTAGTTCCATGCGCTCATAATAAACTCGCATTTTGTCTTGTTGATATCTTGTTATTTATCTTATCACAGTAATTCTTTGCTTTATCGCCGTTTACTTATCGTGATTTTTGCTACTTCAGGGATTTTCAGCACGCATTGATTGGCTAAACAGATCAAGATGCTTTATATCGCCAACAAACTTGGACTTCTCGACCCGCTAAACCTCCTCTGGTGCCACATGCGGGTGTTTGTTGCTCCCTAGAGCCTCCCTGATGCTTTTTCTAGAAGTTAGATAATGGAAAAATAGATGGTTTCTGTAAAAGCAAACCGGAAAGTAAATGCACATTTCCATAGCATCCACATGATGGCTGCAAAGTATCATGTAAAGTGAAGTGGAATCCATTCAACTGTGCAATAAAATGGCAGGATAATTTTATTTTTATGAATATAATTTGCCAGTACAAGTACGGGTTTTGAGTATCGCATGATGTTTTTGGAACGCGGCGCCGGGGATATCGGGCGATTACTGGACTTTTTTTTATGTTCAATTGCTATTTTATTTATTTTTTTGGGATGTTTTTTATAGCTATTTAGGGTTAACTTGCTTGAGAGTGAACCGATTAGTTTTTAAGATTTTCGGGAAAATTTGCTCATTATACAAGCAATTCCAGCTATGAAAACGATCCTGAAACAAGTTAAGCTTGTGTGTAGAGGTACCACTGTATTTTTCTTAACTGTTTACATTATGGCGTTGACTTACTTTACACATTACTGACAAAACGAATCAATTTTGTCCTGCAATACAAATCTCAATGTTTTGGTGGTTTACCAATCTCATATTAAAAGTGTTAAACAGTAAGTAGAGGAAAATAGTACATTATGCCAAGCCACTGTCGTACATGTGATTAATTGCTTACAAACATTTTGGCAGATCCCTGTGCAATCAAGCTGTTTACAATCATAGAATATTACTAAGTATTTATATTAGTACAATGCGTACCATGAATTCCGGACAACACCTGCTCACAAATTTAAGAAAGAAACATATGAACAAGCTGCATACAGTTTTCAGCCACAGGGTTAAACAGCTATAAAATAAACTCATTCACGTCCAATTCTTACATTTTTTAAAAAATCAACGGGGAAATGTCTAGTACAGGAAAGTAACACATTGTTCTGCGATTAAGACACTCGTTTGTGGACTGTGTCCGCAGCGGTCATATTAATTAAATTGGTATTAACGTATATGCAAGAGTTCGGCAAAAACATTCTCAAAACAAAACTCAATTGACTGTGCAAACTGAAATTCAGAAGCCCGTACAATCACAACAGCCTGTATTTAACATGTTGAGCCATACAACTGATCTTAAGCTCTCCCATTCCTTCTGCACATGTCAAAATGAAAGAAAAAGACAACGTATTGCTATTACTACATAAAATAAATTGTCATACCTCCAAGTTTCAAATCTGTCTACAATTAGTGCAGACTGAGTGGATAATTTAGTGTGGCAGCAGGTGCCGAATTATCGGGTATATTTTTCCCATTAGGCCGAAAACGTTGACGTAATTTAAGGTCGCTATCATTCCGATAACTGTAAGCCCGATAAATATTGTGTACCCCTCCTATGTTAGTAACTAGTGTTGGCATGTATAATATTCTTTTTTATAAAGTAGTGGCAATACTGGGTCAGCTGTCTATCACTTTATACAGTAATGTGCGCAAGGGATGGGAGAGCTTAAGTCGCATGGCTATGCTTGTGTACAGGCTTTTGTGATTGTACGGGCTTTAAAATTTTAGTCAGTACAGTACATTGAGTTTTCCTTGGAGAATGTTTTTGTCACACTCCTATGTACTGTATGTATTATCGCCAATTGAATTAATATTGACTCCTACGCAAGTTGATAATGATTGATAGCTGTGGGCAGGGTCCTGAAACCAGTGGCTTAACACAGCATAGTTTTGTTACTTTTCTGTACTAGGCATTACCCCTCTGTTTTTTACTTTTTAAATGTAAGAAATTGACGTGAATGAGTTATGGCTTTTTAAGCCTGTGGCTTAGAATCCGGTGGGGTTTGTATAAAAACAAAGTTGAGTTTCTCCCTAAATTTGTGCATGCAGATTTTAATCAGATGACCTCTGTAGTCTGGAATTTATGGTAGTTATTTTATTTTCAGGTTGAATTTTTGCCTTTCACACGGACTGTCCGGGTAGAATGTGACTGAATTTTTATTTGTGAAATTGATTTGAGAGTAAAAAGACTGATAAAAACAAAGGGACATCCTGTATTATTTAGGACCTCCTAGCTGTAAAAAAAAATCATTAAAGAAACAATATCGATTTGAATAATAAGCAAAAATACACAAACACATATAACACGCTTTCCTTTTATGTAAGTTGGCAATGAAGGAGGTATAAAGTTACCAGGAGTACATTAAGCACACCAGGACAATTATAGAAACATCATTTGGTTACTAGATCTATCTGTTTGTAACAGTCTTTTATATATTTCTGATGTATTCTACGAATCATTTGATGTACAGTTCATAAACAAATATGTATTCAAATAAAAGAAAAACATCTTGGAAAAACTGTGCATTTTTATTCTTTGCTTTCATCTTGCAGAGGTGATACAGAAGGGAGACAGACAATAACGAATGCAGATAACTCAAAACTCAAAAACAGGGACAAACAGCTTTGTTATCCTAATCATAATAAATAATAGAAAGCAACAGTGAAAAAAATGAACTTTTTACAGTCACTAGTTATGTTAAGTTACCCTCCAGATTACTGACACCCAAATGTTGCGCGTTACTCTGAAAGTAACTATTTAGTTTCCAGATTAACATATACTGCATACATATTGTTCCATATATAATGTCCTGAACAATGTTATTTAACTATTCTTATAATAAGGTGTTCTGGTGTCTCTCATGTGGGGAGCAATCCACAACAGTGTGTCCATTTAAGGTATTTACCCTTTTTGGGTAAGGTTTTTTTTATTTATTATATGATGTCCCCTTAGTAATGTCATATCACTGTAAAGGAACTGAAATCTTGTATTTTTTGTGTCCTTGGTGACCAAAAAAACAAAAACAAACAAAAAAAAACTAATACCTCATATTCACGCATAGAAGCCGACCCTCTTAAAACTGCTTTAAATATCCACAAAAAAAGAAACAGAGGAAAACGAGTAGCCTTCATATTTCTATACATGTGCAATCCTGGGAGCTTGCCAACAAACTGTCAAGGACCTCACCTTCGGAGTGGCGTGGAAGCAAAATGCAGAAGCAAGGATAATAGCAACAATGGGTTGTTTATTCGGTCCAGGTTGGGTACACAAATGGAACAGAAAAATCAAGGGAACCGTAGCTTGATCTCCAAAGGCAGTTGTCGAGGTCAAGGGGTAGGCAAGGTGTCGGTGATCCGGAAAGCTCACGTTGGCGAAAGTCCAAATGGTCGACAGGTTGAGTCGATAAAAGAGGCAAGGATTCGGTACACTGACAATAAGACAAGGCTGAAAAAACGCTGGAACGAGACAAGAAGGGCTCGCCTAAAAACAGGAGTGTTTAAACAGTGAGCAGGAGAGGCGATTAGGTTCGATCAGGGCAAGTGACACCAGGTCTGAGTGGAAATTAGAGCCAAGGAGGAAATGACCAAAAAAAGAAAAGGGAAAGCCAGACTGTGACACAAACACTTAGCCGAGACACTCCATATCCATGTTGTCTCCGGACTTCCAATCACCCCGAGATCTTCTTCTCCCATTCTGGGTACTGTCCAAGGTTTTATTTTCTTCTCCAAGCACGGTGTATGGCAAAAATAATTTCACAAATAAAAAGATCAACATTTGGCACATTTTTTCAGTAAATACTCGAATGTTCAAGTTTGCCCTATTGATTTCCAGTTAGTTTGCAGTACCTGTATAGGCCACGCCTCCCTCCCCCTACGCTGCTACGTGTGACACATAAAAAAATTGACATGATTGCTGATTCGGGGCACCTGCGACTGCCCTATTGGCGCCAACAGCCCTGGTCACAAACTGGCTTTCTGACTCTTTTTAAACCCCCGTCTTCCAAGAGGAAACCGTCAGACCGTCTGCGAACCTATGCTCTCAGCTAGGCAAGCTTTGTACTATCCGACATTATCCTGCCCTGTTTTTTCCTGCCTGATACCTGTTGTGGACCTGTTTCGGGACCCGTTTCTGCTTTTTCTCCTCCTTCCCGGCCATCGACTTGTTTTGCCCTGTTTCCTGCCCGATACCTGTTGCCGACCTCTTTTCTGGACTCGTTACTGCCTTTGCTCCTCCGTCCCGGCCATCGACCTGTTTTCTCGCTGTCTACGACTACCCTCGCTCGACACGGAAGTGCCACTTCCGCCTTCCTGCCATCAGCTACCTGTGACCGACGATCATCGGATCGTGGAAGCAAGCACTGCTCTCTTTCTCACTAAAAACTAAGTAAAACGAACGCTATTGGGTCCTGTCTCCGTTTCTGGCTTGTGACACCAAATATGCGCATACACGCCAATTACCCAATATTAGTATTTTATTTAAAAGTTGTCAATTCGCCTTAGATGCGAGTATATATGGTAGGGAAAATATCTCCATAAGGATAAATTCAGTGACCTCGCACTCGCTCCGCTTGAGACGGGGCCACCATAACTGTATTTAGTTGTATTTTGTTGCATTAATACCAACAGGGTGGCTTTTCTGCATTAAGGGATGTATGTGACTATGTAAGCAAGAGTAGTCAAGAATCAGAAGACAGTATAACTAATGATTTTAATTCATAAATTAAGGGGGTAGTGTAGTAGTAACAACAGTAAGGTTACAAGATGGTATTTATAACGCGTTACAGTACTCGTTACTGAGAAAAGTAATTGCGTACCAGAATCCCGTCCCTCTGTAACACATTAGTCCCAACCCCAAACAGCAGAGAGAAATCAAAACAGAAACTAGGCGCTGAACTGATTTTTTTCCCTCCTGTAATGAAAAGGACAAACCATTCTGCGCTGTCACCATGGAAACAAAATTGTATTAGACATTCCTGTTAACCCCCTCTGGGGCTTTCTTTCGAATAGAAACACACAATGCAAGTTCACCTGTGCTATTGTTGCATGATGATGTGTCTTTTGCATATTGCTTTGTGTTTAGGAACGGAAATCTGTCGAGAAAGCATTGCAAATACTGATGGGAATTTCGGCTAATTTTTAGAGAGGCGGCTATTTGAGCTCAGCTCACGAAAAAGAGCTGGCTCCCAAACGGCTCTTTACATAGGAGGGGATGGGGGGATTATTAAGCACAAAAAAATTACAAAAATGAATAAAAAAAAAAAGAAATGAAATAAAGGGGAAAAATTTGGAAAATGAATAAAAATGCAAGAAAAAAATTAGTCGAACGCTATAGAGAAAGGAAAACAGAAGATAAATGAAAGAAAATAAAGATAAAACAAAGATAAAATCAAGAAAAAAAGCTAAAAGAAATGAATAAAAGAAAAAAAATGGAAAAAAGTGGGTGAAAAATGGAAAATTCAAAAAGTAAAACCCTGCAAAAAAATAAAATAAAGAATAAAAAACATTAAAAAAGAGAGAAAATAGAAGGGAAAAGATAAAAAGATAAAACAAAGGTTAAAAAAAAGCGAAAAAAAAAATAAGTAAAAACCCAGGGAAAGAACCAAAGGGGAAAAAATCAAACAAAGGAAAAAACGAAAAATAAAAAGCGAGTGTCACGGTCGCCATGGCTACCAGTCTGCCGCGCCCCCGAACTCAGCTGCAGCAGATCAGCTGATTGCTGGTCTGCTATTTAAGGCTGGATTTTGGGTTTGCCGGGGGCTGGCTCATTACACATTCCCCGGTCTGTTATGCCTTGTCCTGTTTTAGTTTTAAACATTTTCTGTCTGTTATGCCCTGTCCTGTTGAGTTCGTGCCGGAGGAACTCTGTACTGTTCTGTTTTGTCCCGGAGTATTGGGCGACTTTTATTTTGTGAAATAAAACTTATGGATCGTCACGCAATTGAGTTCTCCCTTCCTGCCTCCTGCCTCCGTTCTGGTCCGGTCACCCCTTCCCTCCACCACGCCTCGTGACAGAATGAGCCAGCCACGACAAGAACTCAGCGAACGATCCCAGCGCTATTTGGGGAGACCTGGAGAACGCAGCTTGGCAAGCGCCCACTGAGTCCGACTTCGACTCCCTGCCCGTTCGAACCACGGCCCCGCCCGTCGTGGCCATTGCTGTGCCTCGAATGGGGTCCCGGGAGGAATTGACGCCTGCCTGTTCGACTCTCATGCCTGCCTGCCCGACTCCCGTGCCGATTGCCTGCTATTCAGTCTCCCCTGCGTGCCAGTCCGACTCCGACTCCGCTGCCTGTCGGGCCGACTCCGACTCCGCTGCCTGCCGGGCCGACTCCAACTTCGCTGCCTGCCGGGCCGACTCCGACTCCGCTGCCTGCCGGGCCGACTCTGACTCCGCTGCCTGCCAGTCCGACTCCGCTGCCTGCCAGTCCGACTCCGCTGCCTGCCAGTCCGACTCCGCTGCTCCTGTTTTGCCGGTTCTGATTTTGACTCTCTCCTGTTTTGCCGGTTCTGATTTTGACTCTCTCCTGTTTTGCCGGTCCTGATTTTGACTCTCGCCTGTTTTTGCCAATTTTGACTGTCCTCTGTGTTTGCCGGTTCTGAATCTCTGTCTGTCCTCTGTGTTTGCCGGTTCTGATTCCCTGTCTGTCCTCTGTGTTTGCCGATTCTGATTCCCTGTCTTTCCTCTGTGTTTGCCGGTTCTGATTCCCTGTCTGTCCTCTGTGTTTGCCGGTTCTGATTCCCTGTCTGTCCTCTGTGTTTGCCGGTTCTGATTCCCTGTCTGTCCTCTGTGTTTGCCGGTTCTGATTCCCTGTCTGTCCTCTGTGTTTGCCGGTTCTGATTCCCTGTCTGTCTTCTGTGTTTGCCGGTTCTGATTCCCTGTCCGTCCTCGTGTTTGCCGGTTCTGATTCCCTGTCTGTCCTCGTGTTCGCCGGTTCTGATTCTTTGTCTGTCCTCGTGTTTGCCGGTCCAGTTTGCCTGCCGGCCCCCCCCAACCCTGCCGAGCGTCGAACCATTGGAATTAACTCGGGGCGTGAGGTAGTATTTTATTTTATTTTTTTCCTTTTTTGGGGACCTCAGGAGCTGTCCCTTAAAGGGGGGGCTCTGTCACGGTCGCCATGGCTACCAGTCTGCCGCGCCCCCGAACTCAGCTGCAGCAGATCAGCTGATTGTTGGTCTGCTATTTAAGGCTGGATTTTGGGTTTGCCGGGGGCTGGCTCATTACACATTCCCCGGTCTGTTATGCCTTGTCCTGTTTTAGTTTTAAACATTTTCCGTCTGTTATGCCCTGTCCTGTTGAGTTCGTGCCGGAGGAACTCTGTACTGTTCTGTTTTGTCCCGGAGTAATGGGCGACTTTTATTTTGTGAAATAAAACTTATGGATCGTCACGCAATTGAGTTCTCCCTTCCTGCCTCCTGCCTCCGTTCTGGTCCGGTCACCCCTTCCCTCCACCACGCCTCGTGACAGCGAGGGGAAAAGGAAACAAAACAAAACAAAAAAAAGTGATAATAAATCAAAAAAAGAAAGAAGATGAAAAATACGTACACATGAAGGAAAAATATAGTAAATAAAAAAACAAAAACAAAAAACAAAACAAAAGTTCTGAGGGGTTCCCTTTGATTCGTATAGCACCAATCATAACATTATGCATAAAATGAATTATTTAAATGAATTATTATATTTTTTTTAAATCTACAATTATAGTAAATTCTATTTGAACCTTTTATATTCCGCAACTGCAGCAACTCAGAATCTCTGAAAAACACACATCACAACAAAATGTTAGTACAAAATGTTGACTTATTAGTGCAACAGCAATAAAACTACTAAACACAAGAATGAACTTTACATTTTTTTAATGTAAAAAGAAAATAATCATGAAACTCATTTTACCTGAAAAAACACAGGAAACATAACTTAAAATATTTACAGATCTACAAATAAAAAGACAAAATACATAAGAATTGTAACCTTTTTTTATTCTAACAAATTTAAAGTCAACAACACAGAATCCCTGTAAAAAAATGTTTATTGACCAATCACAAAAGAAACCAAAATATCGTCATTAAAGCTGCGTTGAGACCCGTACCCATTTTTGGGTAGTTTTCCATTTTGGCGGGTTAATTCCCTTCTAGGATGACCTACCCGATTGCTTTTAAAAGATTGGGATCCTGGCCAAACTTGTTCTGATCTTAGAGAGTAGAATGTCTTTCTGAGAAAGCTGCTGAGTCAGCAAAACCAAAAATCCCAAGTCAGCTCTTTTGGACAGTTTTCAAATCTGGGGTAACCTACCTGACAACCTGTAAAAGATGGTGTTGATATTCAATGTTGTTCTGGTCTGGAAGAGTGGAATGTCTATGTTGAAAAGAAAAGTTCTGTGTTGACTATTTTTAACAGTTTTTACATAAAGGTTAACACTTTTAACTGTTTGCAAGACATTGTGTTAAAAATGAATTTTGTTGTAGTCTAGAAAAGGGGAATATCTTTTGGTAAAAAATGCTCAGTCTGTTTTTGGTGGGGCATTTTCACCTCTAGGGTGACCTACCTGATTGCTTGTAAAAGATTGTAAGCCTGGCCAAACTAGGTATAACCTGTAAGAGTAAAACAATCTTTCTGGGAAAGCTGCTGAGTCAGCAAACCCCAAAAAAGTCAGAATTTCTTTGAGCTCTTTTCAGATTTATAGTAACCTCCCTGACTGCCTGGTAAACTCGGTGTTGATTTTCAACGTCGTTCTGGCCTGGGATAATGGAAGGTTTTCTGGGAAAAATGCAGACACCGTCACAGCCAATTGCGCTTGTTTTACTCAGCTTTATTTAGAATGAAACAAGGGCTTGCATCCACGAGCCGGTGATCGTCGGTCACAGGTAGCAGATCGCTGGGAACGCGGAAGTGGCACGTCCGTGTCGAGCGAAGGCAAAGTCGAGAGCAAGGAAAAAACAGGTCGATGGCTGGGACGGAGGAGCAAATAAAGGTCAGTAACAGGAATCAGACGGAAAACAGGGCAGGATAGAGTCAGGAGTCACAAAAGCTTGCCTAGCGTGTAGCGTAGGTTCACAGATGATCCAACAAATGATGACAGGAAGGTGGAGGTTTAAAAAAAGGCAGGGAGCCAATCACCGCCCAGGCCTGTTGGGGCCAAGGAACGGGCACAGGTGCCTCGCATCAGTAATCATGGCAGAGACAGCAAAACTAAAAGTGCCTAGTCAGCTTTTTGGGGCATTTTTTTACATCTGTGGTAACCTTATCGACTGTCTGTAATTTTTATGGTATGCTATTCAATGTAATTATTGCTGGGAGAGTGGAATGTTTTTCTGGGAAAAAATGCTGTATTACTAAAACCAAAAATGTTTTTTTCTGGTGCAAAGACACACGCACACACAGAAATATATATACATATATATATATATATATATATATATATATATATATATATATATATATATATATATATATATATATGGGTACTAAATCTCAGCATTCACTCAATTGATCCATTTCGTTCGTGAACGACATTTCACCAATCCCTAAAGAGGAGTACATAACCGATTATTACAAGATGCTTGCGCGTATGTCTATTTCTTTCACGACTCGTCGTCTTTCACATTCATCCGCCCTTTTTTCTTTTTCATCGCCTCCATAAGCGTCTCAATGCCTTTCCTCTCTCTTCCTACGTCTACGCTCTCACAGACACGTTGCCATAGAAACTAGCTACAACTGCACAGTCCGAAACGGTAACAAGGCACGCACTGAATCGCTAATTCATCATTACACAAGACCCTACGTGTTACATGCAGATGTCAAATATGGGAGGAACATGTTGTACCGGAGTCATTCAGGAACAAAGAAATACCGTTTGACCGAAAATAAATGTTGAGTATCCTCTGAGTGTTGAGTAATCTTACTTCACTTGTGGTCTCACATACAAGGTGGTGTTTATGTCTTCCTACAAAATACAAATAAATACTTTTTTGTTGGCTGGCAACGTCTTAAAGACAAAGTACGGAATTCATCTCCATGTAGATATACTTCCTACAGTATATACTCACGTCTAAGCCAAATCTAGAACTCAACAAATACTGAAATCAGGTGGGTAAATTTATATGTAGAGATTTGCTTGTGTGTGTAGGGACGATGCCCCTACCCGACATTACCCACGAAACAATCAATTCACAGGGACCAGACTCTCACCACTCTTTAAAGGCAGACGTGTGGACAGCTTTTTTCTGCTAGTGAGGCCGCGGGGAAGTCTCAGCCACTTCTGAGAGACTCCACGGTTGTTAGCGGGACTGCATAGACAAGGAGGGGCCACAATAAATGAGGGCCGGTAGATCCAGGCTTTAAATCTACCAGACAGGCCCAGTTTCTCTTCTTTGATGAGCCATGCCCCGAGTCGTTCACCACACTCATAGATGGAAGCAGAGTCAAGCTTTTAACTCGTTGTTGCAAGATTGGTGGGATCTCAGTTCCAAATATCAAAAACTGGAACCTGTCCGTCACTTTCCCCCTCTTTAGAACTATTGATCTTGACTTGGAGGGCTTGAAGCACATCCTAGCCCATGTGAGACTTTCTAAACCCGGCAGGATCTACCTGCTCCTCAGGACAGATGTTGTGGTGATGAAGGCTCTTACGGGACACTGCCAAACACCTGATCTGGATTCAGGTGCTTGATCTTGATGGGGACGTGGTGAAAATGTAGTGCAAGCTCAACTATCCTATGCGGGATGGACCTTTAGGTGTTGGTCAGGTCCAACAACAAACCAGCAATGTCACCTCTGTTCTCATTGGCCTCTCTAATGAGCTGTTTGATTACATCAGTGTGCTCTAGGGAGCCAGGAGCGCCAGGAATCCTACCCTTCTGGACGAAAGTTTTGATGTATTTATTTTTTAGGAGAAACTCAGTCTGTCCTCGGGAGACGATGCTGAAGAACACCTTCCCTTCCATGCTCAATAGTGAAATTGTTCGGAACTGCTTGATGCTTTTTGAGTCCTTCTTCTTGTGAATCTCTCCTAACATCTCCACAGATTGGCCACTCCCCCTCTTCGCCAGATTACCTTCACTGTCTTCCACAGGTCACGGAGAAACTCTGGCTAGCACTTGTAGACGATATAGGGCAGGGGTGGCAAACAAGTTTGACACAAACAGCCAAAATTTTGAACCGTGACAGTCAAAGAGCCACAACACGCACTGACCCGCATTAGACGTAACCGAAGCAGATGATTGGCAGTCAGTTGTGTCCGGAGCAGCATAAAAACAACAAATCTGCCAAATTAATTTCAAAATATTATTAATTATTTGTTATTATCTCTGATGGAGGGCAGCACGGCGGCGCAATGGTTAGCGCGTGTGCGGCACAGTTCTAAGGTCTTGGGAACCTCCTCCCACATTCCAAAGACATGCATTTCAGGTGGATTGGCCGGTCCAAATTGTCCCTAGTTGTGAATGAGCGAGCGCGTTGTCTGTCCCTGTGTGCCCTGAGATTGGCTGGCAACCAGTTCAGGGTGTCCCCTGCCCACTGCCCAATGATTGCTGGGATGGGCTCCAGCACCCCCGCGACCCTACTGAGGATAAGCGGTGCAGCTAATGAGATGAGATGAGATCTCTGATGGATTCAAGTTTGTTTGAAGAGGGGAAAAAAACCTAAACATGAAACGAGACAAAGAGTCACAGTATATAGAAAATGCAGGGGGTCCTGTGAAGAGGCTGCCTTGATGACTTCCTCAAACTTTTTCGGCTTTGAAAGTTTGAACTGAACCATTAGTGGGGCATGGCTGATAAGAGCTTTGTTGGGACCTAGCTCTTCTTCCCTCACTGGGTTGGTCATTGTGTTCTGGAGGAAGTGGACAAAATAAATGACAAAACACACAACAAAATGAAATAAAAAAACACGAAAAAATACTCAACAAACTAAATGCACGACAAAATGTAAAAAAAATATGTCTCAAGTGAGCAAAAAGTACTGTACGGACAAAGTACATCACAAAATGCACAACGACAGTTGAGTTACTAATTTTCTTTGATAACACCATACTGTACTCATTACCGAAAACGTCAATTGCGTTACACGAACGCATTCCTTCGTCACACTTTTCACAATAACGAAAAATCTGACATACAATCCAACTGTTCATTGGCTGTGATTATGTCTGGCTATGTTTGTGATTAGCACTCTACAGGTAGAAAAAATACCTTGAGTGATGTTGTGGGCGAAGCCAGGAGCAAAGTGCGCTTAAGTGACTGCGTGGAGGTGGCAAATGAAGACGTCCATCAACAGAATGCACCCTCACCTCCATTTCGCAACACTTTCCGTGTCTGACACGAATGACATTTTCTCTTTTCATCCTGTTTGCAATCAGCAAACGGCAATTGAAATGGATCATTAAAATGCAAATGTGTTTCAATGAAATAGACAAGTACAATAGATCCACATGCAACTGTCAAATCAATGTTTTCAGTGTGAAGGATTCGGCTTCAACTCTTATACCTGTATGGGTCATTCTTACTATTCGGCGCCATTTCAGCATGGCAACCTTCACTCATAGGGTAAAATATTTAATGTTTTCAACATTTCATCTAAAAGAGAGACTTTCAAACTATAAAAGAAATGTGTTTGTCCAGCTCAGGTTTTAATTTTTTAACATTTTTAACAAGTTACATCACACATGACATAGGACAAATGTGTTCCCTGTTACAGTGCAAAGCAGTGACAGGGGGGGACAGTGTCATGTCCTGCACGGTTGTCATAGCATCCAGCTAACCCCGCCCCTTGACACCGGCTGAGACGCATTAAACTGATTGCTTGTGGAGTACTTAAATGCTCCTTTTGGGACTGCCCGTGGCCAGACCATTGCTTTACGATGTTGAAGACCTGTTCATGCCTGTTTGAACCATGTAATGCCTAGTTTGTAATTTTGATTACCTTTGAACCTGTCTTGTTTTGTCTTTGGTCCGTTTGTGTGTTGGACAACTTTTATTTCTCAATTAAAGTGAAAGATCGGCTACGCAAATGAGTTCCGACTTCCTGCTTCCCGGTCCGTTTCCTGACAGACAGTAATAAGTTGGAGATTTTATGCTTAAGTTATCCATTACTATGTTATGAAAAAGAAGTTAGTATACAATTACTGTGAAATATTTTTAACATGTTTATCAACTATAGTATCAAAAACACAAAAAAATATTGGTTCCTGTCAGAACCAGAACAGGGGGACCCAGATGCGTAACGTTTTTCACACAAGCTTTATTTTACGGGAATGGGGCAGTCATTCATGTTAACACAAACGCTAGAGATTTGGTGACCGCTGGGTGGAAGAAGTAAGGCAGAAGTCCGGGCGTGGAACAACAGGAAGCCAGAGGCCGACAAAATTGATACCTGATACACAAGCAGATACCCGACAGACGGGGTCGGTACTGGACAGGACGGGACAGACAGGATCGATAACAGATACACGAGCCGATACTGGACTGACGGGATCGATACCGGACAGGACAGGACAGACAGATCGATACCATATACACGAGCAGAAATCGGACGGGCGGGGTCGATAGGACGGGACAGACAGCATAGATACCGGAAACTGGACACTGGGGCAAAATATTGGACAGGATGAGACAGGCGGGATTGATACCGGACACCAGAGATTGTAGCAAGGTATCAGACAGGACGAGACAGACAGGATCGATACCAGACACTGGAGACTGGAGTCCAATATCAAACAGGACGAGATAGACGGGAACGATACCCAATACTGGAGACTGGAGTCCGATATCAGACAGGACGAGACAGACAGGATCAATACCAGACACTGGAGACTAGAGTCCGATATCAAACAGGACGGGGTAGACGGGATCGATACCGGACAGGATACATAAGCAGGATACTGGAATGAGTCAAAACACACATCTTGCGGGTGCAGAGGTTCGCTGACAGACTGACAAGGGGTGAGTGAGAGCACTGAGCTTAAATAGGAGGGAAACCAATCATGCAACAAGCAGCAGCTGGCGCCAAACAGGCAGGGCTAAGTGAGGGCAATGGGCAACCGTGACAGGTTCCAAATATAGATAAATATAACGGGGTGGACATGTTATGCTTTTCCTCATCTGTCAACCATTATGAAATATTAAAAGGTTAATTAAAGAGTGGTACTTACTCTACTTCTCATTGAAGGTTTTCCTCCAAAACTATTGCTACAAGAGAGTCATGTGACTACAGTTATGCAAGTGTTTTCCATAGAACACTTATCAGAGTAACAGGCGTGGGGGACGGGGTGAGTTCACACTGGGACACAACATATTTTATAGGTTTTATACATGAAAAACTCAGTATTAACTGAAATCGGTATTCAGTGAAGAATTGTATCATTGAGCCAATACAGAAATACTGAAAAACCATTGATTTATAAGATTTTTCTTACTTATATTTTTATCAGAAGTCAAACAAACATGACTGGGAAAAATGCATTTTAGTGTACTTGTACAACAATCAGAGTAATTTATTCAAAAAATAATTCATCCTGCATACATATTAGCATCCTATGATAGAGGGCAGTTAAGTATACAAGAAAATCTTTTAAAAATAAGTATAAGCCCAATTTTAGAATAGAATAGAATATACCTTTATTGTCATTGTTACAAAATGGGTTAACATATTGTGACAATGAAATTGGGCATGATACTCCAGTTTCACATATTCACAGTGAGGTAAAAAACCCAAGAAGATAAAGGAACAGAGAAGATAAGGTTATTAAACAAGGAGGATAAGGTTATAGTTCTAATTTACACAAAATTTACCCAAGAAATGTCGGCATATAGGATGTTACATACAGTTTGGTATCGTAGGGTTTGTGCCGGAAGGCAGCAGGTCGAAGAGGTGGTGGCCGGGGTGAGAAAAGTCCTTGATGATGTTTTCTGCTCTGCTGAGGTAGCGAGAGCAGGCAATGTCCTCCAGACTGGGCAGAGAAGAACCGACGATTTTCTGGGCTGTTTTGATGACCCTCTGGAGCGTTTTCCTGACTGCTGCTGTGCACCCAGCATACCACACCGTAATGCAGTACGTCAGAATGCTCTCCACTGTGGTTTTGTGAAAGGACACCTGCAGCTGCTGTTTTAGCTGTTTTTTCCTGAGCACTCTCAGGAAATGCAGTCGCTGCTGGGCCTTCCCTACCACCGCTCTGGTGTTTGCAGACCAGGAGAGGTCGTCGGAGATGTGCACACCCAGAAATTTGAAGGAGTGGACTCTCTCTACACAGTCTCCTTTTATGATGAGTGGTGCTGGATTCCTGCCATTCCTTCTAAAGTCCAGTATCAGTTCTTTTGTTTTTAAACAAAATATACCATTTCATGTCACTCAAATGGCACTTACTAACAGGAATGAGACATTTAACAAACGGGTTATAGAACAGACTTTGATAAAAGGTACTGTAATCCCTTGCACTATTGAGGTTTAGTTTTCGCAATTTTGATACTACACCGCTTTTCATCCATCGTTGTGTTCTACCTGTTGTTTTCTTGTTTCCATCGCAGGACCTTTTTTGGAACAAAACACTAGCAAAAAACGAGGGATTACTGTACCTTTAACCTGCAAAATTACTACTTTAAAGACCCATGCTGCAAAACTGAATATCAAATTTGGCTCCTTTTAAGTTCTGTTTTTTCTTTCTCCCGAATCATTAAGAGATTCAAAGAGAGCATTCCGAACCATTTTTTTGGCCTAAGTTTTTGGGTAGCCCTAGCAGCAAGATGCTGGACAATTATGTCAGCTTACCTAAGGTGAGGCTCATATTATGTAATGTGAATACAAATATCTCGACCTGTGAGTGTTTTTAAAAATGGACGTTTGTTTGATAATTCATGTATTTTCTCTTATTTAAATCAATATTTTTTTTTACAATGAATGGAGTTGTTCTACTACTAGGAGACGCAACATAATGCACATAGTCCCTATAAAGTATTTAGGGTTTCATTATTACTGATGTGACTCAGCTGTGCTCGCTTATTTGGCGCCAACTACCGCGGGTTCTGTCAGTATTTTTACCCAGTCCTGTCTGTCCCCTTTTGTCAGTCTGTCTGCGAACCTCATTGAACACTAGGCAAGCCTTTTTCAACGCTGACTCCCACCAGTCCCGTTTTTTGCTCCATCCGTCCCGGCTTAGAACCTCTATTTGTCCCCGACTACGTCTACTCTCCCAATCTGGCTTACGACTCGCTTACGACCCCGACCACGCCTTGCTCTCCCAGTCCCGGCTACCGACCCATTTTTTCCGTCCCTGACACCACCATCGCTCGCTACGGAAGATCCACTTCCGCTCTCGGAGCACCATCCGAGTACAAGGGCGACTTGCTTCCCGCGTCCAACGGATCGGGGGCGCAGCCCTTTCTCTTTCCTCCAATAAAACTTGTTAGAAACGTAACGCAATTGGGTCCTGTTTCCGTTCTGGTCCTGACACGGGGTGGGTACCAATACTAATATCGACTGCTAAATTTCTGATCATATATTCAACGACTGATGGACAGCTGCCAATCCTTTTATAACACATTTTATTGTATGTTTTTGATCTATACAAAGTATATATTTTTTATGAATTACTGATTTTTTTGTGGAATTCTGATATATATATTTTTTAAATATTTTTACGGAATTCAATAGAATGTAGAGATCACTCAATCTGATCCATGGGATTAGTTTATATTAGATCCTAGCCAAAATACCTGGATTAGACTTAGAAAATCGTATCCAATCCATTAACCCTAACCATGACAAGTACTGAATCTTTAAACTCACATTCATTCACTCATTCTTATCCAGACTTTGCAGTCTTGTTTCAAATTGAATTGAATTCGATTGTCTTTATTGTCATTGATATCGACGTTGTGAACATTGTATGCAACGAGATCAGACATGGCACTCCAGGGTAAACAAGTAATAAAGACATGAAAGAGACATCAGGAAAAAAGGCAGAAAGACATATTTACAACGTAGCGATTAGAGACATTTCTCGCACTTGCTGCGACAGGAAGAAGATATGGGCCCACGCTCATATGCATGCTGCAGCTCCGCACGGCTTACAAATCAAGTTGTCAGTTTAACTTGGCAATACTAAAACTATAACAGACATATTATTATTCTTAGCTGACAAAAATAGTCGATTGGTATGGAATGTTCACACATTCACGGTATTGCTAACCATATCATACTCAAAAATGTGGTTTTAAGCTATCCCTGTTGGGAAGTACTACTGGTATTAGGTACCATTTTGTACTTAAAAGGTTTATTATTTTGTATTATACCTCAAAGGTTGTAAGTTTGGTCTTGGCATCGGTGGGTATATTGGAAACATCCGCTCCGTTCATGACAAAACTACACCCTTGATGAACAAAATGGGATATCGAACATCCCTAATTAATAAACAGTGGTACCTCTACATGTGAGCTTAATTCCAAGATCATGCCTGATCTTAAAACCAACATGCAGGTAAGGAAAAACTCAAAACCTCAGCGTGAGGGAAAAAGAAATCTTGAGAAGGGGCCTCACAAGTGGTAATCCCCGTTCCAGGATGACCACTAAATAATCATTACATCTTCCCGATCATTAAAAACACATTCAAATGTTAATTAAACATAAAAATATAGTAATAAGATAAATAAGATGATCTTCATGGGAAAAAATGCGAGTTTTTTATCGAGAGCCTACCATGGAGGGAGTCGGTGTAACAGAGGTGTGTGCGTGGTGCGGGAGAAGCATAAAAGACTGATGATGATATGTAAGCACTCACTGTACATTTAGTGTAACTTTAAAATCAATGTATACGCAGACATTTTCACAGCATACTGTTTTTATTTTCTTTTATTTATTTTAAAGGAAGCAAAGCGCTGCAGAAACTCCTTCGTGGCTTTGTTACTTGCACTCACTGCTTCTTCATGCCAAACCAGAGTCACAGAGCCACAGAATCATAGAGTCACAGAGACAGTCCTCTTCTTGAATTTCTCAAACCAACTATGGTTTCCCTTGAAATCCATTCTGATTGTACCCAATTATGACTCTCCCTTTGTTGACCTTGTCTTAAAATGTAGGCACTAGATAGATGCCACTTCCGCTCTCAGTGATGGTATCTCCTGCTAGCTCCTTGTTGCGTATCCACAATAACAAAAGTCTCTCCATCTCGTCATTAATTGTGGTTTGTGATTTTAAAAGAACAATCACGGCCCAGACGAGAGACCCCCCCTCCAAGGATTGTATCGATTTCACACAATTCGAAAAAATGCTCAACAGTTGGCCTGTATTTTCAAAATTATAACTAATTTGCGTTATTTGGAAGACTGAAGCCGCCAAGGAATTATTTTATGTATAGTAATATAGTAAATACTCTGCATGCGGCCGTTCGATTTAAGGGAGCCAGTCCAAGGTGAACTGTCCCTAGCGCTAATTTAGAATTTCAAGACGCTACCACTAGAACGACGAGTGTTTAGAATGGACCAGCATACACGCTGTGATAAGGCGTGGGGAAGCAGCGAGTGCAGATCCCAAAGCTGCGGAAGAGTTTACGCAGCACTTATTTCTCTAATTTTAACTTCACTAATTTCTGAGTACGGTTAAATCCCACAGCAAGTGTTTACCTGCAAGTAGGGGGACCTTTTGGGGTACAAAAAATAAAAAGCTGTTGTGCCACAAGCCCATGAAAAATTGTCTTATCTTAAAATGGTGTGCTAATACCAGTAGTAACACAAAAGTATAGTCGCTGCTGTTTGTATCATAACCCACACACACTTGAGACTCCTTAAGCCAGCAACCACCGACTTCCTCAAAGGGGATTACTCATAATAAATTCACATTCTATTTCATCGATATCATCCTATTTATCCGTATCATATTTCTATGATTGATTGCTATTTCAATGTGGTTTTGGTGATCAGAAAGATGTGTTATATAGCGATTTAAGGTTAACATGGATGATTTTAGGAGGACAGGAACAAATTAAATAGTTCTTAGTTATTTCTAAAGGGAAAAATGAACCCAGAAACAAATTTATCTCATATGTAGAGAGAGCAGTGGAACAGTATTTTGATAACTATACAAAGGCACCACCAATCTTTCCAGGGTTGCAGTCCAGCTGTGACATTTACACTTCAGTAGATATAAGGGATGATCCTGTAGGGGACACGTCGGCAATACGTGTCCCATGCAAGTCCATATTTTGCTCTACAGTTTTTCTCATCGCGGGCCTCGCGGTGAATCAGCAAGACAGCAAAATATATCACATAGAAGTATGGTAGAAGATGTGAGAATCCTAAAGAAAAGAAGCAGATAGGGAAAGAGAGTTGAGCATCATTATTTCTGTCGATTGCTGAATTGAGTTTCTTCTCTGGCTTTACAATGGGCAGCTGTCATCATTAGCCACTTATACTTAGAAAGTTTTTTTTATAATCTCTTTTTTGTCAAACATCCATTTATTTTTTTTCAGTTGGGAACAGTAGTTTTATCCACCTATCTCTTATTGTGCGCTATCCTTCCTCCTCAACTTTTGTGCATCTCAGTTACAAAAGCAGGAAAACAATGAGTCACATCATGTATATGTGTCAGCAGAAACAAAGGACTGACAGCTTCCGATTTTTATGCGTGGTAGACATGAACAATGAGATGAGACTGTCAATCCGTCTGGAGTGACTTGAGAATATATCTGAAGAAGTAGGGGGAGTGAGGCTGTGGGTTGCCAAATGCACAATTACTAAAAACGATTAAGTAATTTGCTATTAACAGTTGGGAGGCAGTTGGGAGGCAGGTGAGGCACACCCTCGTCTTTTAGACTTTTAAATTTTGTCTAAGAAAAAAGTTGGGACTACCATGTGTGGCGGTGCGGAACCTTTTTTTTTTTTTTTTTTTTTACAGTATTTTTCGCCATGCCTCTGACCAGTGATCTGCCATCAGAGGAGGCAGGTGAAGCAGTGCCTCACCTGTCGTAATAGAAATATATGTTTTTATTTTTTCAGTGTTAAAGTTCTTTGTCATTTAACCCCACAGTTTTGAGATTTTCTTTTTTAAAATCGCAGAATTTTTACATAATCTCAGGAATGCTATTAATACAATTAAAATGTAATGTATTACTGTGCTGAAAAGAGTGAGGCACACAATTCTCTTGCCTAGTGGCAGAGGGCAATAGTGAGACCAAAGATTTTGAATTGGCGCACAGCCCAGCCCCAAACATTATAATTACAAATAGAATTAGCAGTATTATTTGTAGTATTTTCCTTTTCCGCAGCAAGGAACTTTTTATCATAACAAAGGATTACCTATCTATTGATGCTTTTATTCAAAAGCAGCAGTATGTTATGTATTACTGAGCTGAGCAGATGCATATTGAGGCACACAATTCTTTTAGCTAGTGGCAGGGGAAGGAAGTGAGACCAAGGATTCTGATTTGGTGCAGACCAAACAATATAAGAAGCATTGGTGGGCCCTCAGGGCCTGCAAGACTTTCTCCACTGGCCTAAAAAACATATGAATTATTCATCCATCCATTTTCTGGACCGCTTATCCTCAGTCAAGTTACGGGGGGTGCTGGAGCACATCCCAGCTATATTTGGACAGTGGGCAGAGGACACCCCGAAATGGTTGCCAGTCGCAGGGCAAAGAGGGACAGAGAACTCACTCGCTCATTTACATCAAGGGACAATTTGGAGTCACCAATTAACCTGCCATTCATGTTTTTGGAATGTGGGAGGAAACCGGAGTGCCCAGAGCAAACTGAATCATGTGATGTCAATTATATTTTTTCCATCAATACTAATTAAATAATTCCTAATTGTCTGTCCGCTTCATTTCGTTGCTTCTCCCTGGTTGTGCTGCTTCCAGATGTGTGCTTTCATATTAAAGCATTTAACAAATCACATTTCAGGCTTTAGTTGTTGCCAGAGGCCTTCACAAAAAATCCTGAAGGCCATGTCCCCTAACACCAGTCTTTAAAAAAATGACTGTTGGTTTAGCCAATCATAATCTGCATCTGCGTGCCTGCTAGCGGGCATTGGGAGACGTCACCGGTTTCACAAAGTATGATTGCCTAGGGGGCGGTTAATCACCAAAAGGATCGTGCCAACAACCGTTAAACTTGAAGAGAACGAGCTGCACAAGGAAATATGTGATTGTGTTGATTTAGTAGCGAAAGGTCGGACAACTCTTAAGCGAGCAAGCTTTTCACAAAGGGGAAATGGTTTTGTCCACCACTTTCAGCCTAGAGCGAAGATCTTAAGCCTGAACACAAGCCTCACAAGATCTGAAATCCGGGCCAGGTCCAGCCTAAGATGTCAATTATTACGTTTGGGTTGGGCCGAGCTTCTATTTCACGGACTTTTTTTATTATCAATCGTTCATCTTTATTCTGTTTATACAGTTTTGTACAACTTACATTTTGTAACAAAAAAAGTGAACCAAAGGAACCGGGAGCACAGCGGGGGCTGGGGCCGGCCCAAATCCCCTCTCCTCACAAATAAATGGGAACTTTCATTTCCAAAGGCATAACAATTAGTATAATGGGAAACGAACCTTGATCATTTTATCCACCAGCTCACTAGAAATACGGACGACACATGAAACGAAATTAGGTTCTATCTCATCATTATCTCATAGAGTCGGTTTGTTCGGAAATGATACATTACAAATTCAGACTGGAGCTGAAGACTTTTGCATGCCACAGATAATCAGTGATAGCATTAGCAGGCTAACAGCTAGTCAAACTATGGGGTAATTTTTCTTGTTGCATGGCCTTTTCCCAAATTACCTTTTTATTGTTGGTTTTAAAAAAAAAGAAGCACATAGACATTATTTATAAATTAGGTTCTACAATAAAACAGTGTTTATATGCTACAGTTTACGTATGACTTTCTTGCTCTGCAAATCAAACGATGAATAAGATGCAAATAATATTATTTGTAGAAAACACTGTGCCTCACCAGACACTAACCTCACCACACGTCACAGGTTGTATTACAATCTTAGGAATGGTAGTGGAGGCAAACGCATACGTGCAGGATAACGTCCTCTTACCACAAGGCAGAGACCAAGCCAAGGCCATAAGAAGATCACCCAAATAATTGGGATGACGGACGAGACCCCACCAACCGGATACCAGTAAACGCTTCCCTGTTGCCGTGGCGATGGTCTCGAGCCCTGTGAGCAGCCGTGGAAAATGCAATCACTTCACTGATGAGCATTTCACAATCTGACATGGCGGATGCCCTTCAAAAAGACCTTTCTGACAACATCCTATTCTTTGATTCACATTGAGAAGAAAAGAAACCATTAAACATGAATCAGATTTCAAGATAAATACTAACTTGCAACACTCGGATGTGCCGGGTTTCTTCGGAACTGGTTTTTCTGTGAGTTGGATTTTCGGAAAATATAATATCCAATACCTGAGGAGAGTGAGTATTTAAACTGTGCAACAAAATAATAATAATAATAAAAAATAATAATAATAATAAATATATATATATATATATATATATATATATATATATATATATATTCTAATATATATTAAAATAAAGAATAAAAATGTGATTACCATTTAAAGCGATTATAGCTGCAAATCCCAGCGGCTTGAGATCTTGAGGGTGTTCAACTAAGAAGGCCGCCTGCAGGCTATATGTGAAAGGAACCCAGGTCAGGTCACCGAAGGCCAGCATGAAGCCAAAACCGTCATGCACAATGTCCATCGTGGTCAAAACCGCCTCCTGTTATCAACCAAAACAAAGATTACTGTCATTTCCAGCCATACAACACTGTTTAACCACTAGATACTTCTGTAGTGTGCAGTGCTACCAAAAACGAGTGATTCAAAGCACAAGGAAGAACAAACTATAGAAAATCTAACTTACCAAATTGCACCAATTTTCTCATAATTTTTTCTGTCCATCTTTTGTTTTTATATATATATATATATATATATATATATATATATATATATATATATATCCCCGCGACCCTACTAAGGATAAGCGGTGCAGCTGATGAGATGAGATATATTTATATATATATATATATATATATATATATATATATATATATATATATACATATATATATATATGATAGGCATACAACAAAGCAGATAATTAAACATTTTTTTCTATTTAAAACCTAACATTTGAAGTATTCCACATTCCGATATCTCACCTCATTCCACAGAGCGTCGGCCACGTAAAGCAACTGGAAACTGTTAACTAGGATCATGGGGAGTGAGGGGGAGCCTCGTAGCTCCACCTCCTGCATCAGCATACCAAAGTTTATGACCACCTGAAAGAAAATGAGCTTGATGTAGGCAAATTGATGTCACAAAATTCAATTTTGTTGCATTTCTAAGTTAATATTGGGCAAACGAGATATATTAATTGTAAACACGGTACATGAGAACAGGTGGGTGTATTTATGAAGTGTATGGTAAAATTACAGTTTTCAGACAAAAAGACAAAACCTACAACTGTATTTCAAAGTAACAAAACCCAGTATTGCTTTCCATCTACAGTAATATGAATTGTGAATTTCCCTTCGGGGATGAATAAAGTATCTATCTATCTATCTATCTATCTATCTATCTAATAACAGGCATTGTTTAGATAACGATGAATTTATGATCAGCAACTGAAAATTAGAGCATTGCAATTCTGCACAAATAATCTGACACAAAATTGATGATTGATGAGAGTTTAGTGCAAGGACAAGAAACACATACTTTTTTTTAACCATAAATCTTGTTATTTGTGCTCCATCCCTGCATGGGTATGAGAGTATAGTCGTGCATGTGTGAGTGTATAATATTATATGTGAGAGCAAGTATCATTTACTTCTCAAACAGCCTCTCATA
The DNA here is from genome assembly GCF_059441175.1 of Urocampus carinirostris. Classification (NCBI taxonomy): domain Eukaryota; kingdom Metazoa; phylum Chordata; class Actinopteri; order Syngnathiformes; family Syngnathidae; genus Urocampus; species Urocampus carinirostris. The sequence continues at coordinate 21,941,805 of NC_142365.1, forward strand.
TCAGTCCTTAATTTCTCTCAAAGGGGGTGATCAACAAACAGGACATTGATTGCTGACAAACAATCATTGAAAAGTATGGTTTCAAGGATTTTCAGTCCTACCACTTGATTTGTTTTCATCAGACTTGAAACAAGAGTATGATCTCAAATTATTTAAATTTCCTGAATCTTGGGATTTTTTACACTAACTGCAAATGACTCTGGCAGCAAAAGGCATCCTGGACCAAACAATATCATATATTGATGTTCCATCTGCTCCATGTCACGCACAAGGCCTCAGCAAAGGGTGCACATGCATTTTATTTTAGGAATTAGTGCTAGGTTTAGTTTACAAAGCGGGCCAATGAAAAAACGTGGCACTGTGGCAAATACATGAGGAATGACAATATAGAACGATGTCAATTTATAGTTGATTGAATTTCATCGTTTTTATTATCATTGATATTAATTTAGTGAACATTGTTTGCAATGAGATTAGACATGGCACTCCATATTAAGCACTAATAAAGACTTAATATGGCAATGTGACAGAAAAATGGAGTTACTGTCTTTCATTTTAACTTTTGAATAAAAAAAGATATAATGGGAAGAGAATAATTTAAAGCAAAATACAACCAGGGATTTCCAAAGAATTCAATGTTGTATTGACAAGGGTTGGCACGATCAATTCAAATATCGATAATATTGATACTAACAAGTACTTGGATCAATACAATTGTCCTAGGATTGATACTGTCTTCCCATTTTAACTACAACTATGATAATGTTAGTGGATCGTAAGATAATACATACATAATAACTGTCAAATTGGATCAATTGTCTTTACACTTTATTTACAAAATATTATACTCTCTTTCAAAATGCTGTGCAATGGAAGATATTTTAGTTGTCTTGTTCACATTCTTATACAGTACGTGTATTGTTCTTACATTGCTGCTTTTTTATTTAGACTCCCTTGGCTTTTGTTCTGAAACAGTTGTAATATAAATATTCTATTATCTTTATACTAATAGAGTTTGCAATGCAGTTATTTATTTAAAAAATATTCATTTTAGTGCTTAAATCTTTGTGCTGTGTTTATCGTAATTATGAACTAACTCAAGAAGGGAAGGGTTCAATAATTCAATGATCATGACATTTACAGGCAAAAAGTATCTGTATGGAATCGGTATTGATTGATACTGCTTACTTGGATCAGATTTTTTAATGCATTTTTGTTAGTGAACTAGTTTACAGCTGGAGTATTTTTGGATTACTTGGAAATTGAACTGACTTAGTTGAGAATAAGGTAATTGCGAAAATTCCACATGCAGATGGTGCTCTTTCAAACCACACCCATGTTTTATAACACTGCCCCACCAGCTTCCTGAAGCCTTTTTGGGTAATACATTGTCCTATTCGCAAGCCCAAAATATATTGTGTTTTCATTTTGTTTTATTGGAATAAAAACACCTCAACGGAACTGCTCTGCCCCAGCTCTCATCTACGTGGCTAAAGTCAAGTGGAACCCGGATGTTGATTTGAGAAGAAAGAAGGACAAAAGTCTTAATTATCTTAAAGAATTAGCAATTTGTTTGTCATTGAAAAGTGCTTGAAAGAAGGTTGTCAAAAAATAGTGTCTGTCAGAAATTCAACCCAAATCACCCACTCATATCTGAGTGGGAAGTTTTTGTGTTCTCTCCTACACAACTCACTCAAAAATGATCAAACAGGCAAAGCTTTAGCTGCTTCGATTCCAACAACTAGAAAAGAAGATAGTCCTCTACATAAATGTTATTGTTTTAGACAAAATAGTGTTTTTGGTCCAATCAGAACGTGCTTAATACAGTAATCCCTTGCTGTATTGCAGTTTACTTATTGTGGTTTTGCTATTTTGTGGACTCATTGTGCATTGTGTTCTGCCCAGCCCATTTTCTGCCTGTGTCTACCTGTGCATCAATGACGTCGCAATCTGAGTTGTACGCAAACGTGAAACAGCTTGACATTATGTAGGCACAAAACATAAGTTTCTCTAAAAGCCGTCATGTCAACAAAATGCTCTGGACCGACAAAAGCACAAAAAAATAAATGAATAATTGCAAATATTTATTTTGGTTTGTAAATAAATAATTTTGCTAATTTACAAAACTATTTTTTAGGTTTTGTGATTTATTATAAAATATTGTTTGTAGAATTGGAACAAACATCTTTGGAAAATAAATTTAACTATTTTATAATCTTACTAAATCATAAAACAATATATTACAAATAAAAATGAAAATATTGAAAATAAATACCTGCATTATATGCTTTACTTTTTGGTTAAGGTGAATATCTCTTCTGAAAATTAAATTGTTTTTCATTTTTCAAAATAAATAGCTTTTTGAATGTAACATCCATTTTATGTTAAGTACTTATAATTTCATGAAACAATGAAATCAGTTTGTAATTATTTCAAATTATTTTAATATGAATGCTTCTTTTTATTGTATTGATAATTGATAGAAATATTTTACTTCATAATCCGCTTAAAAAAATTTCATTCTTTTTGATTATTTGGATCTGAACCGTAAAAATAATAAAATAAATTGGCTTACATTGATGAACATCGCCACCCACTGGCGGTAACAAAAAACAAACACTTGGCAACTACAAACTGTCACAGTAATAGAATAATGACAAAACATATTATAGCATACTTTTATTTGTTATTTTAAAATCCTAGTTGTGTTATTTTGTGTGACCTGATTTTTATAGCGCTTTGTTCGGAGTGATGGGTGTGTGTTTTACTTTACATAGAAAGTGAAGTAGGCTAATAAATATGTTAACCAAATCTGAAATGTGCTCCTCATTCTACTTACCCAGCCAATCAGACCTGGCCTGAGCTCACAGAAATATTTTAGGTCAAAATCACCAATACGAGGGTTTAACTCTCTTCCGATGAAGAAGTCATACAGGGGGTTTCCTACAAAAAAGGGTAAAACACAGCAACAATCAATACTAATTAAATTGACATTAACAATAAGTAAACAAAACTCAATGTACTGCCTGAACTAAAATGCAGAACCCCATACAATCACAACGACCTGTAGACATGCTGAGCCATGCGACTGATCTGTAGCTCTCCCATCCCTTACGCACATCACAGTGATAGAGAGAACAAGTATTGCTACTAGTACATAAAAAAATCATTATACATGCTGACACGACTTACTAACTAAGGAGGGGTACAAGATAATGATCCGGCTGACAGTTGTCCCACTTATAACAGCCTAATACGACGTAACAGTTTTCTGCCCGGTAGGAAAAATATACCCGATAATTCGTCACCTGTTGCCACACTAAACATGTCGTAGTAACAATTCTTAGTCTCCCCTCCATCGATTTGCCATATGTGCAAGGGTTGGGAAAGCTGAAGATCAGTAGTATGGCTCTGTCACAGTCCTGCACTCAGATTTGGTTTCCTCTCTCGCTCCCGCTTGCTCTCACTTTATTTGGTCACTGACTACCTGGCTCTAATATCCACCCCACACCTGGTGTCACTCATCCTGATTACCCTCCAATCACACCTCTCCTTCTTCACTATTTAAACACTCCGTTTCCTTGGCTCGGTCCTGGTGCGTTGCCTATCTTATAACGTCTTAAGCTCTCTTGTCAGAGCCTTGTTGTTCCCAAGGTACCAAACCCTTGGACTGTGTCTTTTTTGCTGATTGAGTTTACCAGACCACTGGTCCCTTGCCTGCATCTCAAACCAAGATGGTTACCTTGCCCCCCAACTTCATATGTACCGAACCCTATCCAAATAAAGACATGCATTACTGCACTTTCGCTCCACCCCAAATAGGTTCATGACAGGCTCAGCAAGTCACAGAATGTTTTCATTGTACGGGCTTCTAAATTTTAGTACGTACAGTACATCAGGTTTTATTTTGAAACGTTTTTGTTTTGTGTATATGTTTATGCCAATTTAATTAATATTGACTGCTGCACTAGTTGATTAGGATTGACAGCTACGGACACAGTTGCAAATGAATTGATCGCAATGCAATGTGTTACTTTTCTGTATTAGACATTTCCCCGCTTATTTGTACAAAATTCAAGAAATGGACATGAATGAGTTCATTTTTATGGCTGTTTTGGCCTCTGGATTGAAATCCGGTGCGGCTTGTAAAAAAAACATAGGTAATTTCTTGCTTACATTCGCGCAAGTGGCTTTAGATGAGGTGCGGTCTGTAGTCTTGAATTTACAGTAGTTCAAATTGTAGTGCTAAGCTGTCCTTAGATTCGAGCCTGGCTGTGGGTGGATAATTCTCAACATTAGATTTTTTTACATCTGTCTTTAGAAATGGAGCCTTTCTAAGCGGGTCACATCTTGTTACACATGTCTACTTAAAGCCTAAAGCTTGATATATGATATCTGATTTCCACAAGTTTTCAATTTAGATTTATAAATTAAGGACTTTATTTGTGGGTGAAACATTTAAAATATTGTAAGGATGATGTAAATAATCAATAAAACACTGTTCAACCTTCTGTTTTGCTCCTCTTATGAATTAAATGAATAATGTTGGCAAAAGCATGGACGATCGTATTTTCAGTATTTTCTTTTACGTGCGCAAGTCATTGAAGAAGTGCAAGGACTGTTTAACCCATCAGAATGCACTATGCAAATCAATGTTGTGGCACCTTAAGAATAGTGTGATGATGAGATAACCTCTAAAGCCTTTTCATGTCATCTGTATCACAGGTGGTTTAGTGGTCATGTGTCTGCGCTCTCACCGCCACTACTCAGGTTTGGTTCCCATTGCATACAATGTTTTGCAAATTGAGTAGTGGCTACCATGTGCCCGAACACACAACAGCTCTTGTTGTAATCTCAATTTCAATCGCTTTGCGCCTTATGTATTAAAAACATATAACAAAAGACTGTTTTTTGGGGATGAGCCTTATAACCTGGTGCGCCTTATACAGTAGTGCAAAAAATACGGTAATTTCTCCTCTGAAAGAGCGTCATAAATGTCTTTAGACGTCACCACAGTGTTGTGTATTTAGAGTGCATACGTTGTGGAAAAGAGCAGCTCGCCGCTTTCCTCTTTGCCGCCACAAAAAAACGAATAAACCGCACCGTATTTAAAATCAGTGTTCAAAATGTAGCAAATACTGGACTGTCTCAGAAAATTAGAATATTGTGATAAAGTTCTTTATTTTCTGTAATGCAATTAAAAAAACAAAAATGTCATACATTCTGGATTCATTACACATCAACTGAACTATTTCAAGCCTTTTATTATTTGAATATTGCTGATTTTGGCTTACAGCTGAAAAAAACTCAAAAATCCTATCTCAAAATATTAGAATACTTCCTCAGACCAAGTAAAAAAATAATTTTATAACAGCAAAACTGAATCAAACATTTGAAAATGTCCATTGATGCACTCAGTACTTGGTTGGGAATCCTTTTGCACGGATTACTGCATCAATCCGGCGTGGCATGGAGGCAATCAGCCTGTGGCATTGCTGAGGTGTTATTGATGCCCAGGATGCTTCGATAGCGGCCTTCAGCTCATTTGCATTTGTAGGTCTGGTGTCTTTCATCTTCTTCTTAACTATACCCCACAAATTCTCAATGGGGTTCAGGTCAGGGGAATTAGCAGGCCAATCAAGGACAGTGATGCCATGGTCAGTGCACCAGTTACTGGTGGTTTTGGCACTGTGGGCAGGTGCCAGATCATGCTGGAAAATGAAATACTCATCTCCATAGAGCTTTTCAGCAGATGGAAGCATGTAGTGCTCTAAAATCTCTTGGTACACAGTTGCATTTACTCTGGACTTGATGAAACACAGTGGACCAACACCAGCAGCTGACATGGCTCCCCAAACCATTGCTGACTGTGGGAACTTCACACTGGATTTCAAGCAACTTGGATTTTGCTCTTCTCCAGCCTTTCTCCAGACTCTGGCGCCTTGACTTCCAAATGAAATGCAAAACTTGCTTTCGTCTGAAAAGAGGACTTTGGACCACTCTGCAACTGTCCAGTGCTTCTTCTCCATAGCCCAAGTCAGACGCTTCTTCCGTTGTCTTGAGTTCAGAAGTGGCTTGACCATGGGAATACGGCTATTGTAGCCCATTTCCCGGACATGTCTGTGAACTGTGGCTTTTGATACCTGGACTCCAGCTTCAGCCCACTGTCTTTGAAGCTCCCTCAAATTCTGGAAGCGGCTCTTCTTCACAATTTTGTTAAGGCTGCGGTCATCTCTCTTGGTTGTGCAGCGTTTCCGGCCACAATTTTCCCTTCCAACAGACTTTTTGTGGATATGCTTTGAAACTGCACTCTGTGAACAGCCTGCTCTTTGAGAAATTTCTTTTTGTGTCTTACCCTCCTGATGGAGGGTATCAATGATGGTCCTCTGGACAGCAGACAGATCAGCAGTCTTCCCCATACTTGTGATTTAGTTTACTGAACCAAGCTGAGTGTTTTTAAGGCTCAGGAAACCCTTGCAAGGTGTTTCGAGTTAATTAGATGATTCAGGTGATTAGTTGAATAGCCTACTTGTATACTTTTTCATGATATTCTAATATTTTGAGATAGGATTTTTGAGTTTTCTTAAGCTGTAAGCCAAATTCAGCTATAATCAAATAATAAAAGGCTTGAAATAGTTCAGTTGATGTGTAATGAATCCAGAATGTATGACATTTTTGTTTTTTTAATTGCATTACAGAAAATAAAGAACTTTATCACAATATTCTAATTTTCTGAGACAGTCCAGTATGTAGCGGCTTGTAGTCCCGAATTTACGGTACATCAAAAGAGAGCATAGTACGGCTGCTTGGTTTTATACGATAAGACTCACAGCTCACCTGTGTTGCCCCCCAAGGCAAGGGCATGGGCAGGAGCCCAAAAGGAACGAATATAGAGGTAGACAGAGAGGAGGAAGGACACTCCTATTGCGCACATTGCCAGGGGCAGCATCAGCTGGTACAGATGCCCCAAAGGAGTCCCCACCATCAAGAATAACATCAGCAACACGCCGCTGATGCACAGACTGTGAAATCCTACAGGGGAGAAACAAACATCATGTCGGCCTTTACGAAAAATGTATGCAGGAGTTGAAGCGAGTGTTTAGGAATATAAAGTGGTATTGTATGTAGACTCAAGGCTCTGACATTAATTGTAAATACATTCGAAAACATTGACAAACTGTGTTTTTCATTCAAGTGGTGTGCTGTTTATCTTTGCAAAAAAAGCATGCCAATGTTCAGTATTTAGCCATTTAACAATAACATTTGTTCGTTATCAGTCATTGCCAGGAGATTGTTTTATTTTTATTTTTATTATCAGCTGTGGATGAGTTTGTTTACAGTTCCCAGATGCCTTCCAGTCTGGGTCATAGGGGCACCACTTTCTGTGGTGTGTCCTAGGCAAGAACAGTCTGACGGGGACCATCCTTCTCAAGGCCAATTTTTTGGGTAGGAGTTTGCTCCCCCTCATGAAATAGATAGTACTGGTTTTCATGGTTAACAGTATCAGGATAAGGCTTCCTCATTTGACTCGGATTCAGCATCTTCCAAAAGAAGAGTTCAATATAGTGAAAAGAAAAATAACAGCAAAATTATGAACAGATATTAACAACCTGAATTACCTCCTGAGCCACGGTGACCATAAATGTTAACTGTTATATTGTCAATTTAGGGAACATGATCATTTAACCTTTTAAAACAGAACACATTAAACTGGTGCTGGGGATTCATTTTCAAAGATTTTTGACTGATGGTGTGCCTCAATATTTTGTGATTAAGAAAAATTGTGCCTTGGTTCCAGAAAGGTTGGGAAACACACCATTTAGTGTCTTCTTTGATATTTTTCTAACTTTGCAGACACTCAAATCTTGACTTTAAAATATCCGGTAAATTAAAATAAATAAAAAAGACAACATAAAATTGCCATTCATTACATGCAAGGGGAGATTCTGTACTGGGATGTATGTTTCTCTTTCAAATTACCGTTTTAATTTTTTTGTCATTTTATATCTCTAATGCGTATTTTGCCCACTATAAGAGCACCCCCAAAAAATAGCCTTTAGTCATATTTTTTTGAATATATATATATATATATATATATATATATATGGCAGTCTGTTCTATGAGGCGCATTGAATTAAAACTACAGTAAGGCTACCATGTTTAAGTATAACCGTTAAATGTTTAATTCACTTACAGTATCCATCCATTATCTGCACCGCCTATCCTCAGTAGGGTCCCGGTGGTGCTGGAGCCTATTCCTGCTATCTTCGGGCAGTAGGCAGGGGACACCCTGAACTGGTTGCCAGCCAGTCGCAAGGTACACAGAGACAGACAATTCACTCGCTCATTCACACCTAGGGACAATTTGGACCGGACAATTAACCTGACATGCATGTTTTTGGAATGTGGGAGGAAATCTGAGTGCCCGGAGGAAACCCACACAAGCACGGGGAGAACATGCAAATTCCACACAGGGGGTTCGATCTCATGACCTCAGAACTGTGCCGTACACGCGATAATCACTGCTCCGCCGTCCTGCCCCACTTACAGTATGTATAGTGTCATTTATTAAGGTATTTTGTTTTACTCAAAAAATAACTCAAAGTATGGGTGCGTGTTATACGCGAGGTTTTGCAGGAGCGTATTACCATTTTTGAGCTGTGGTTGACCACAAAGCTAACCACATTTGCTTAACATTGGTTGCAAGGAGAATCAAACCTGGATTGCGGAGGTAAAAGAACTGAATACTACCCATTATACTACTAGGGATGTGAATTTGATTTTAAAAAGGCTTTAGATTTAATTTTATCATCACACCATTTATACTCACGGTGCCACATTGTATAACTTTCCAATAGATCATTATGGTAACGAGTTCAACCAAAACTATGTTGTCGTTTGTGGTATTTTATATCTTTCAGAAACAAATTTTGTTTTCTCTTGTAATAGCAAGGAATTATCAAATGCCTTCTCTTTTGTTGTCTGTATCACTGGAGTGGGTAGGTTTCAGAACTCTTACCACTGCGACCCGGGATCGATTCCCATTGCATACATCAGTTCAGTAAGCAATGTTTTTCGAAAGATCAATCACTGTGCAATACAGTATTGTACAGTAAAACCTCAAGTAGAAATGCACAAAAATAAATACTGAATGCATTTTCAAATGTATCCACCAGTATTTTGTGGTATATAAGGTGGCTAAATTATACATGCACCATTTGATAAAGTTTTACCTGGTTATATCAGTATCAGAAATTATTTTCCCCCCATTTTATTAACACTCCACTTATTGAAACATAAATATTTTGTTTGTTTGTTGTACATGATTCAATTGTTTGTTTGTTTGTACATGATTCAGATTGAATCGTTTCTTGTACATGATTCAATTGTTTGTTTGTTTGTACATGATTCAAATTGAATCGTTTCTCCGGCGCCGTCACGAATGGCAGCCACTTCAGCAGCTCCCGTGTTATTTTCGATTGTTCTCAGTTATTTTCGATTGTTCTCAGCTTAGGGATGCTGCTGGAAAAGTGAATTTCCCTTCGGGGATGAATAAAGTATCTATCTATCTATCTATCTATTTATCTATGGTCTGGAAAATACGGTACAAATTCTATTTTTACTCTGCATCATTATTAGTGACTTTTCAAGTACTAATCTGGTTATAAAAAGTGTTGTTAAACAAACATGTTCATAAGTGCCAAAAAAGTACCATTTATGGGATACTTGAGACGTGTTCCACCTCTCAGCACTAAACCCTCAGAGATCTGCAAAAAGATATGAAATAATGAATATAAAAAAAATGTTTTATTTGAGATACAACAACAAATCGATCGGTCGGTTGAATCAACATCCATCCATCCATTATTGGCACTGCTTATCTCCAGTAGGGTCGGGGGGGGGTGCTGGAGCCTATCTGTCCTCAGGCAGTGGCCAGTTGCAGGGCACACAAGAGACAGAAAACTCACTCGCTCATTCACACCTAGGGACAATTTGGACCAGCCAATTAACCTGACCAGCATGTTCTTTTGGAATGTAGGAGGAAACCAGAGTGCCCGGAGGAAACCCACGCAAGCACAGGGAGAACATGCAAACTCCACACAGGAAGGTTTGATCCCATGACCTCAGAATTATGCCGCAGACGCGCTTACCATTCAGTCGCCGTGCTGCTTGAATCAAAATATGATTATAAAATAACACTCAAAATCTTATTATGATTGATCAAACTATCGATTTAAAACTCAAAATGTAAGCATCACAACAGTAAATATAAGCCTATTTTATTGTCCTATGTAATAAATGATCAATAGCTTTGTTTGAAAAACACAGTATCGTATCTCCGAAACGCGTAGGCTTGACGAAGCAGACGAGAGTCTGAAGTAAATGAACAGAAAGGCATTGTGGGAGAGAGTTCAAACAATGCCAAATAAAACCTCTTATGTCACAATTTATGTCAAAAACACATTTTGCCACATCATGAGCAAAAAATATTTTAATAGGAAAAAAATTATTCAACGCGAATTTAAATTCACGTTTTTATGATACAATACAGAACTGAAAAATGCACATTTTTTGTGTATCCAATTCAACGATCATTAAAATATTGGTCAGTACTACAGGACGGATTGAGCCTAAAAAAATCCCGCCCGATGCAGAACACAGGTACTTAAGCCCGAACCGGCCCGAACCTGACCAATTAACTTGATTTTAGGGACCAAGCCTGAAGCAAACCCGAATTTTCATATTTTTTTGGTGAGGACTCGGGAGGAGAGGAGCTTTTGGTCCTCAATTTCGATCTTGAAATTCATAACATGTTATTATTGCATAACACATGAATGAACATGAATAATGTACGATGTACCTTTCCGACTGGCAGCAAATACAAGAAAGCGTGCAAAGCTATCCATCCCAGAACAATGATGGGGGCCAAAGGATCCCACAGTTGATCAAAGGAGGGCAGAGGCAGGGGCCACTGAAGCAATGCGGCGTCCGGAGAGCGACTCAAACAAATCAGGAAAAGTACCGTCAATGGGAGGAAGATGGGAATGCAAACAGCCCCTGGGAATGCCATACACACACAAGCAGACACAAGTTGAGTAGAGGCGCTTTGATGGGTCTCAATAGTGAACAAGGTACACGTTTTAAAAGTACAGCAGTAACAAATAGTTAAACGGTCAGTCGGAGAACAGTTCAGCTGCAGTTGTGTATTTTAGAGATTGTGAATTATCGAGTTGAGAGGTTCAGAGCCTGATATAATTTCTAAGAAAGCTGAATCTAAAACCATGGCCCTCACAAGACATCAGTCTCAGGAAGTGTGGGGTTGGGGGTAGTAGGGGGTGTGAAAATTATTATTACCCACAAAATGCATTTGCACTGCACTGATGCACATTAAACATAACCAACAGCCCATCCTGCAAACGCTTAAATCAGACTTCTTTGTTTAAAAAATACCGTAAACAGAAGAAATGTTATGAATTTCGAAAAAACAGACGTGACAACAGAAGATTTTCTCTAAGAGAAAAAATGCATTACAATGGATGCGCTTCGAAACAGTCAATCGCTGTACTCACCTAATGTTCCTCCAAACTCCCGTTCTTCATTTTGGGACGTCTTGCCATTCGGCGCTTGCGTCTTTGGTCTCATTTTTCGTCTACAGAAAAAGGAAAATGAGATTAGAGATTATGAAAAGATAAGGAAATTAAGATTACACAGTTAAATAGTTGGGTATGTAGGTAGGTAGGTAGGTAGGTGCGTAGACAGATAGGTAGGTAGGATTAGATTGGAAGGTAAGTAGGTGTGTAGGTAGGTGAGTAGGTAAGTAGGTAGTTAAATGGATAGGTAAGACTATATAGGTAGGTATGTAGTTAGGTAGGTAAGTAGGTAGTTAAATGGGTAGGTAAGACTAAGTAGGTAGGTAGGTGGTTAGGTCGGTGGGTGGGTGCTGGGCTAGGTAGGTAGGTAGGTAGGTAGGCAGGTAGGCAAGTAGGTAGGTAAGATTAGATAGGTAGGTAGTTAGGTATGTAGGTCGGTTGTTAGGTAGGTACGCAGGTAGGCAGGCAAGCAGATAGATAGGTACGTAGGTTTAGATTGGTAGGTAGGTAGGTAGGTAGGTAGGTAGGCAGGCAGGTGGATAGAGAGATACGTAGGATTAGATTGGTAGGTAGGTATGTAGGCAGGTATGTATGTAGGTAGGTAGGCAAGTAGGTAAGTAGGTAGGTAAGATTAGATAGGTAGGTAGTTAGGTATGTAGGTCGGTTGGTAGGTAGGTACGCAGGTAGGCAGGCAAGCAGATAGATAGGTACGTAGGTTTAGATTGGTAGGTAGGTAGGTAGGTAGGTAGGTAGGCAGGCAGGCAGGCAGGCAGGCAGGCAGGCAGGCAGGCAGGTGGATAGAGAGATACGTAGGATTAGATTGGTAGGTAGGTATGTAGGCAGGTATGTAGGTAGGTAGGTAGGTAGGTAGGTAGGTAGGCAGGTAGGTGGGTAGGCTGGCAAGCAGGCAGGCAGGCAAGACTAGATAGGTAGGTAGGCAGTTGGGTAGATAGGTAGGTAAGATTAGATTGGTAGGTATTTGTGAGTATATGGGTAGGTAGGTGGGTAGGAAGGTAAGTAGGTAGGTGGATATGTAGGTAGTAAGGTATGTAGGTAGGTGGGTAGATAGGTAGGTGAGATTAGATTGGTAGGTATTGGTAGGTAGATGGGTAGGTAGGTAGTTAAGATTAGATTGGCAGGTATGTAGGTAGGTAAGTAGGTAGGTAGGCAGGTAGGTAGGGTGCAAGACAGGGAGAAAGGCAGCAGGTATATAAAATGTGGTCAAAGTCCCACAAAAATAGATACAGTATGTAATAGCTGTAAAAACCTAACCACTATTACCAGAGTTCTATTAAAAATAAAAAACAGCAGAGCAAACGTGGTATTTGCTGTTCGAATACGGTCGTTTGCTACCTCGATATGTTGATGCTTCATAATAAAATTAAATGTTATATCTTACATAAGCAAGTAAAATAAAATCATTATTATTGTATTTGTTCTATTCAGGGCTAGACAGAGAAAATTAATCATTTTAGATGCAACGAACAAAGACAGGTGTGTTTTGATGACAAAACGTCCTAAAATGCGTGTCAAATGCCATTTTCCTGGGATGTATAAAAAGTGTAAGGTGCGTAAAAAGGAAATGTATAAAAGTTAGATACCTTAAAGGAGTGCAGTACGTAAGCTTGTACTGAACAGAAAAAGCAGTGTAGAAGCTGAATTCAAAACGACCCGCCTCCTCTGACGTGATGATAATGTTTCCGCCAATCATATCACGTTGAAGGATCTGAAGAGGGCGGAGACAAGATTATTTATCCAATCAAATCTTTCTTTCAGGTGGAGTCAGCAGTCACCGCACAACAAGCATACGATGATAATGATTATTGTACACACTTTTGAGAGGAAACTGGGGCAGTAATATATATATATTTTTAAAAGGGTACTACTTACAATTTTTTTTTACTAAAACTACAGATCTACTTCAAAAACACCACCAATTACTGATATTCAGTATCAAATTTGGAGCTTAAAAAAGTTATTTTGCTTTCATTCTGAAAAGGAAAACTTTCTGTCCAAATACTGCAAAAATATTACTACAGCAATACTATAATACGAAAATACTAATAGAGAAATACTAAGAGGAAAATATTACAACAGAAATGTTACAAAAAAATCAACTACAGAAATACTACAAAAACACTATAGATATAATGCAAAAATTATAATATAGAAATACTACAAAAATACTACTGTAGAAATACTACAAAATGCTACAAACATCTGACTACAGATATACTACAAATATTATACTATAGAAAATACTGTAGGTACAACAATGCGGTGCTAGGAATCAAATGGACTGAACCATTTTGTTGTGTTTTCTTTTGGCTCTTCATCATGATTTTAGCCTATCTTGTCCTCCATTAAGGAAAAGAGTTTTAAAGATGCTGTATTTTTGGGGGTGCTTAGGTTGAATTTGGGGGTGCTCGAGAACCTCCCAAAACGAGACGGTTACAGCCAAGGCGGTAAGTAACTATATTACATTTATTTTACAATTTTCATGTAATTTAAAAAAAATGGGAGGAATAATTTCATTATATAAAACAGAATATGTCATTGCAAATCATTCAAAAGTGTATTTAAACATTATGTACATATTTATTTTTATTTATAATGATTTTAGCTCTCCAAACCCTGAATGTGGACAGATTTTCAAGATTTGCGGTAAAATTTGATTTTAGTATGAATACATTGAAATTAACAAACAAAGAAAATGTCTATTCAATGATAATCCAAGGTATTGGCCTTTCATAAACAAGTCTATGGAGGACTAATCCTGCCATGAGTAGAAATAAAAATAAATAAATAACATACAAATGTATGCCATACATATAAATGAACACATAAATAAATCCAATAATGCCTCATTATGAAACAAAATTGTAATTAATTATTTTATTTATACATTTTGTATTTTCTTTGTTTTGCTGTATTATTTTATCATGTATGTTGTCGTATATCAATGTTGTATATTGTCACATCATTACGTTCCGTTGTTGTATTTTGCCGTTGTATTTTGTAGTTGTATTTCGTCATTGAATATTGTCGTTATATTTTAATGTTGCATTTCCTCTCTGTAGTTAGTCACAACCAAATGTTATTCTAATGAGGGGGGCAGATACGTGATGATCAACCAATAGGTTGAAAGCTCAGCCAGTGTGACCCGGAGCCTCATTTGAATAACATATTCTTGTTACAAAGTACATCCATTATCCACCCATTATCTGCACCGCTTATCCTCAGTAGGGTGGCGGGGGTGCTGGAGCCCATCCCCAGCTATCATCGGGCAGTGGGCAGGGGACACCCTCAACTGGTTGCCAGCCATTTACAGGCCACACAGAGACAGATAACTCATTCGCTCATTAACACTTAGGGACAATGTGGACTGACCAATTAACCTGACATGCAAGTTTTTGGAATGTGGGAGGAAACCGGAGTGCCCAGAGGAAACCCACGCAAGCACAGGGAGAACATGCAAACTCCACAAAGGAAGGTTCGATCTCATGACCTCAGAACTGTGCCACACATGCGCTAACCACTGCGCTGCCCTGACAAAATACAACGAAGACAGTGGCTACAAACTATGACAAACCTATATGACGACAAAATAAGACGAATATATTAAATATAAATTGCATTCATGTCATATGTTGGCCTAGGGAGGGATGGGCGCCACCAGGATGTAATTGCCAAAGACACACCACAGAAAATGGTGCCCCTACAACCCTCGTGGTTTTAAGGGATACAGCCAACAAACCAACAATTTAGGTACTACGAAATTTGTGTGTTCATTTATTAATATGGCATATATTTGTATTATATTTTGCATCTTTTCATTTATATATTTCTTCCTAGAGCAGGATCGGTCCTCCAAACAAATCACCCCTTTTTGTGTTTTTTGCTATACATGTATTGTTTTTTTATAAACGTCTTTGCCTGGATTTTTATCATCTAGTGTTAATCATTCATGTTCTAATAAGGAATAAAATTCTCTCCGAATAAGCACATGCCCGATATCTTTTCCCCCACTTTAGATTTCACATTTCGAACAATACAAGTTTAAAAATTAAAATAACCCATTTCTGGAAAAATTTGCCTGATCCAGGGCAATTTTTTGTTTTTAAGAGTGTAGACAGAAATATTCGAGCAACCCAATGATAGAATATTCCTAAACAATTCAGAGATTGCATCACATTTATTTATATGTTATTATGGGAATAAATCATTCATCTTTTTTTTTTAAATTAAAACAATATTTGCTCAAGCCAATACTGCAGAAAACTACAATGTTGATTGAAATGCATACATTAAACATTAAAGATCATCTTCATCTGTACTTTATTAAATAAGTCTTATGGAATCGAGTTATTTTCAACACAAGTACAATGCATTAAAAGTCATTTTTAGTGGTTTGAGAATCATAAAAAAAATCAGAGGCAAAAATAAATCCTTAAAGGAACAGTGGGTATTATTTAGAGCAGGGGTCTCTTACTAGCGGCCAGGGGGCAAATTGTAAAGGGACAGTGTGTATTGTTATATGCCTCTTGGAGGAAATAAATATTAATTAAAAACAAAATTGATTTTAAAAAATAAGCCAACATACATGAACTATGATGTAGATGTGTACGTTTTAAAATACTTGTAGGTCAATACTTGTGCATTTATTTTATATGACGTTTGCCTCACCTAGAGGTAACTGACCTAATTGTCAGCCAGGAAAAAAAAAAGGAGAAACAAAATTGTGCTTTTTGGTCACTTTGAGTCTCCAGTTTGTATTGTTCAATGTGCTTTTTAGCACTCGTTTTTGGTCGCACTACACAATACAGCAAAATTTGGTGGTCAAATATTACACACCGTACCCATAATGTAAATGAAGCATGCAAATTATAGATTAATTTATAACTGATTGATTGATTTAGTTTTATATTATTTCTTGATGTTTTTTTATTAATCTGTAGATGTTTTTTTGTGTAATTTTTTTTTAAAGGGACACTGTGTAATATTTGACCACTAGATGTCCTGGTAATGTGAGGCACTAAATAATACACACTGTCTCTTTAAAGATGTTTGAGCACAGTGACATGTTTTATCAGCGTGTTCTTGTGAATACCTAATTCGGCCCATCCTCACCCAGACCCTAGTACTGAAGGCCCCAAGTAAATTGAGTGTGAGACCCCTGTAGCCTTCATTCATGAAAAAAACAATATTAGAATGATAAGCAAAAATATACATCCACTATCATAAATGTAAATGGTCTGCATTTATATAGCACTTTTCAAGTCACTAAAGACCTCCCAAAGCACTTTACAATGTGCTTCACACTTACCCATTCACATACCAATAGCAGCATCAGCCATGCAAGGCAACTACTTGCTTATCGGGGGCATTAGGGATTCAGTGTGAAGGACACTTCAACATATAACACGGAGTAGCCGGGAATAGAACCTGCGACCTTTTGATCCCGAGACAAGTGCTTTTACCTCCTGAGCTTGTGTCACCCCAATAAATAACGTGCATTCAGAAGACTAATATGTTGAGAAATTTGCATTATCATACATAATATGAACCTCACCTAGACTAGAGGGAACTGACATAATCGTCCATCATATTGCTGGTACAGGCACTCCAAAAAATATCTTGTGAAAGGCCAGGCGAAAAATGAAAATAGTGTTTTATGGTCACTTTTAGTCTTCGTAGTTTGTATTCTTCCTTGTGCTCAATTAGTTACGCGACAGAAGACAGTGACATTTAATGGTCAAATCATACACACTGTCCCTTGAACTTTCAAATTAAGGCAGTGGCCTCAATAAATAAATACTTAAGGGCCGCAATTATCTTAAAGACCAAGCCTAAGATATTTGGTTCAACCCGATCAAAGTTAGAGGGCATTAAAGCCCGACCCAGCCTGATTTTCCTGATTGTTTTTTGCCACAAAATCAAAGTTAAATAATACTGTCCAAACATTTTCCTCTTTTATATTTATATGCCCGCAGAGGTTCCATAACCGGTTACTTTCCATTGTTGAAAATCTTAAGGCCATCTGTCATATAGACCGGTTGAAAATTGGGCTATAAACCACAGCAGAGGTACATCCTTAAGAATCAGCGAGCGAGGCAGAGAGACAAAGAAGCACATTGACGTCTGGATAATTAAAAAAAAAGGCAGCGAGAAAGGGGCCCGGCCTGAACCGATCGCAATGACTGACATCTTAGGGCCAATTTATGGTGGGGTCGAGCTCGGACTCAGGCTTAAGATTGTATCTTCCGCATTAGCCCCCTGAGCCATACATTTGAGACCCCTGCTTTATTGTGTTTGCCTTATAATTGTTTGATTAGTGTCTTAGGAGTTAATTGGATATAATATGTTACTGTTTGAACACATAAACATGTAATGTCAAGATTCATAGCTAACATTCATCAGTAAGACTCCAGTGTTTGAGAACATCCAGTAAGCGTACACACTCTGCTGCACTTTTGAGTTTTAACCCCGTTCACAGATCACTTCAATGACGCTCTGCTCCATGGGCGCAGGATCCAGGCACCGGTGGGCAGAGCTGCCCACTATCTCATCCAGTAAGAAATGCACAAGGTTCTCGTCCGACACAAAACGCCACAAGTACATCTGCAGGTAGTGGCAGTCCACCTGGATTTGCTGCAACCCGTAGCGACCGAACGTGCGCAATCGCACGCACTCCAGGAAGGTTTTTAAGCTGATTTTGATGATTCCAGTCATGACAGAGACCTGCGGTGGAAGGGGTAAACATGAATCCTGGAGTACGAAAAAAGTAGGAAAAGGGCGTGCTCACCTTGTTGAACTCCACAGAACTGAAGATGTCAATGCGCTCTGAAAACAACTTGTGTATGTTGCTCAAAAGGTTGGTGTCCAAGGGCGCGCTGCAGAGAGGGTCAATCATTTAGTATACATGTGTCAAACCCTTGGCCTGCAGGGCGGGGCACATAATCTTATGTGGCCCACAGGATCTTTAAATGTCTGAGCTTGTGTTTTAAAACGAATTTCTGCACGATAAGGTCTGCCGGATTATAAGGCGCAACCCCCCAAAAAATAGTATTTTTGTTATATCGCTGGTTCACCGCTTCACAGATTTTCATCGTGTGATATGTTCTGCATTCTGATTGGCTAAACAGAGGAAAATACTTTCTATCGCCAACACCTCTCCACCCTCTAAACTTGCTCATGAAAGTCTTTGACGATCTCTAGTGGCTCCCTGGTGCTATTTCTAAATTGTTTAGCTTCTGTAAGAGAACCGAAATGTAAACGCAGTTTTCAATAATGCTTACATGATGGCGGCAAAGTATAATGTACAGTGAAGTGGGGTCCTTAATTTTTACAGTTGTGCAATAATATGCCAAGATTATTTTAACATTTTTAATTTGACAGTACAAAAGTTATTTATAAAAAAAACAGTCGTTTATTAAGTACAATAGTTTTATTTGTGAAACAAATAAATGAGCCTGTAAATCAGGTTTGTTCTTGAGTAATAAATAAAGGTTTCTACTTCATGGGTTCTGACTATTGTGGGCTGTTTTGGAATGCAACTTCAGCGAAAAACAAACAAAAACTGTAAAAGACTATGAGACTACAGGAAAAGCTACCATGATTATTTTATTATGGATACGGCATGTAGTGTAATGGTATCGATGATTAAAATGGCGGAACATTTTTTTGCACAAGGGAATCGAACCAGAATCCCAGCGGTGAGTGTCACACCTTACCACTAGACCACCAGTGGTACAGATGACATACCAAAAGCCATTAAGGCTTATCACATAGTTTATCTATTTTAATTCACGGTGTTAGAAACACTGATTTGCATAGTGCATGCTAATTATTTAAACAATCTTTCTACTCCTTCACCTGTGTGTCAATAATCTCGCGGTTTAATATGTATATGTACAAAAAGACATTGTAGGGTATTCTGTTAATAAATTTTCTGTTTCTGTCTTTTGCAAATGTGTTACACACACAGGTGAAGAAGTGGAGAAATTGTTTTACCTATCAAAATGATTTATGCAAATCAGTGTTTCTGGTACCCTGAATAAAATACAGTAGTGTGATAATGAGAAGATCTAATGTGGTAAAGTGTCGTGACCCAGGTTTGAAGCCCATTGCATACAAGGTATTGCAAATTGGGCCAGCAATTAATTTTACTTGATCAAAAATTGCTCTAATATGAATTCAGTAAAACGTTGTGTAGTAATGCAAACCCATACTGTATGCACTCCACCTAAAATGTATGTGTTTAAATGTGCCTTATAGTCCAGAAAATATGGTACATTACCCAAAATGAATGTATACAGTACCTGTGAAGTGACGGCTCAGCGCAACTAGACTCCACTATTTCTATATTGAATTCAATGAGTGGAATTGAGGAATAAATGATCCTAAAAATGTCCAAGAAGATCTTGTTTTACAGTGACAACTCCACATACAAGATGAATTAGTTTCCAGACTGTGCTTGTATCTGGAATTGCTCATATCTCGAGTGAATTTTCCCTATACGAAATAACTGAAACCAATGAATCCGTTCCCGGCCTACTGAAAGCATCCACATTAATCACTATCAAACACATCTGATTGATCACTAAAAACAATACTAAATGAGCAGAAAACATACAGTAAGTAATAAGATAAATAAGATCATTATAAGGTATCCACAGTGGCTTCAATAGGCAAAATCAAAGTACTTCACCTGGGTGTGTAGCTTGCAGCATAGCGAGTCTGTTGCCTTGAACTGCTGTAGACGGAGAAAGTCCTTTTGCTGGAGTCACTACTGTGCGCTTTTCTCACCCCTTCCTCGTACAATAGACCAACCTAAGGTAATGCAAATGATGCAGAGTTCCAAACAAAGGATTGAGAGAAACAGTGGCATTTGAGGACCAACCTGGACATCGATAGAAGTGGCATCCTCCACGACTCTCTTCATCACAGCGCGCACGTTTCGGGGCTCGATAGTGTTGACCCAATCTCGTGTTTCTACGCTCTTCCGAAGCATCTGGGAGATGATTAGCCCCTGGATCTGCAGGTTTTAACACAAAGAGGCTTTATGACAAGATATTGTATCAAATTAAGTATTGGTGAAGAGCAATAACAGGTTCAACCTCAAACAATGCAAACATTTTAGCCCTTATAGGAGAGGAGTAGGGTTGTGCATCTTCCGTCATTAACAAACATATATTGATGACCAAAAAAACGTGAATTACTGTAAAAAGCCTCACGCGCAAATTCAACATAAACTCATCAATGTTTTTGTACAAGCCATAGGCGTAAGCTACCTTAAAATAAAATTAATTCATGTTCATTTTTTATATTAAAAAAAAAATCAGCAGGGAAATGTCTAGTACAGAAAATTACCACATTGGGCCGCGATTAAGATACTTTTAAGGACTGTGTCCGCAGCGGTCAAATGTAATTTAATTGGCATTAACATCTATGCAGCAGTGCGCCAAAAACATTCTTAAAAGAAAGCTCAATGTACTGTATCAACTAAAATGTAAAGCCCGTACAATCTCAACAGCCTGTAGACATGCAGAGCCAATCGACTGATCTTAAGCTCTCCCATTCCTTTGTGCACATGCAAAAACATAGAGAAGAGGCCAAGTATTGCTACTACAACATAAAAAAATCATTACACGAAATTGCTTGGCATCAGTCTAACAAGTAGTGTCAGCTGACTGAATAAATCTGTGTGGCAGGAGTTATCTGTTACTAGTCAGATAACTGTCCTCTGATCATTATATCCCTCCCACAGGTAACTAATGTCTGCAGGTCTAATAAAAAAAGGAATATTGAAAGGGCTGGTTTTTAAAATGATCAATATCAACTAGTTTTAATCAATAATAAAAAGAACATTTAACAATAATTATTATTAATCAATTTATATAACCACAAATAGATGTTTAAAGGACCTGTTTTTCAATGAATGTTTGAAAGAATGTAATTTTGAGGGCTCAGTTTTGTGGATTTTGCAATTTTCTTTTATTTACTTTTTTTTAATGTTGATCAAAAATAAACATTAAAAAAAGGAATTAACTAGATCAGTTACGCTGTCCAAAAGATTTAATTCATCACGTCCTTGATATCCAAGAAAAACGTTTCCATATATTTCACAAGTTTATATTGTATTGCAATATAAATAATCAAAGCAAAATATTTGACATCAAACTCAACCCTGGTGAATCACAATCATAGAAATTACTTATAAATACCCAGCGCTAGTATTGAAAAGCCACCAAATTTCGGATTGTATAACAAATTCATTAAACATTTAAAATGCATAATGCAATACATAAGCTGATTTGTTCACGTAGTACTCATGTTTTTACATTTTCTTATAATCGGATGAAATTGTTTTTTTTTCCCTTTTTTTTACTCATTGCATTTCTAGTTACCGATTGTAAAACAGCCACAAGAGGGTACTTCATATTTGTACAGCCGCTGTCGCAGATATATGGAGGACCTACAAATATATGCTACAAAAATAAATGAACACATAAACAAATCACATAATGCCAAAATATATTAAATAAATGCAATTTATTCCTTGTATTTATGCATTTTGTAGTTTATTCTGCTGTGTATCTTGTCGAATAATTTGTCAACCAAATGTTATTCAAATGATGGGTTGGGTCAAACTGGCTGAGCTTCTCACCTATTAGTTGATAGGTGTCGTGGCCATTTTGTTCATCGCTGCTCAACCAATAGGTGAAAAGCTCAGCCAGTTTGATCCGACCCCTCATTTGAATAACATTTTTCTGTGACTACGCAAGAAAATACATGACAAAATAAATGACAATATAGATGAGTAAATGCATAAATGAAATAATAAGTTGCATTCATCTCATATGTTTAGGCATTGTGATATTAATGTATTTGTTCATTTATTTATATGGCATATATTAGTAGGTACTCATATATTTATACATTTATTTCCAAATATTGCAGGATTGGTCCTCTAATTAACTTGGATCGTCTTTAAGAAGAGATTTAATTATTTCAACGATAGAATAGCATTGACTTTAGGGGAAATACTCTTTCATTGGATTTTGTATGTACACAGTGCTGCAGGCACTAAAAACATATATTTTCCCAGAAAAAAAGCATACCTTGACATAATGGTTGAGCAGTTTTTGTGCCGCCTCTCTGGCTTCAGCGCATAGAGCAGTGACGGGCGTTACTGGACTGTGGTGCTGAAAAAAGCAGAAAAAGAATGATGTGACCAGCTCGATAAGATTAAATAAAACAACAACAACAAAAATCACAAGCTACCTGCGACAGGAACTGTTCATCAGTAAGAGTGAGAATGTACGAGATCGTCGAAGTTTCATAGTCCAAGCAGAATCGAGAAAGTAGCAAAAGGAGAGCTGGTGGGGTGGAGCCTCCTTTGTCACCTGCACTTTCACAGAATTGACGCGAGGTCTGGCAGACAAACTTGATAAAACTTACTATCAAGCTTTCGCGGACTCCCTGAGAGCAGAATTCCCCCTGCAAAGACCAAGACGTACCATACTTAAAGCCACAGACTGAAACAGCCATAAAATAATAAAACTCATTTAGATCAATTTCTTACATTTAAAAAAAAAACATCGGGGGAATGTCTACTAGAGAAAAGTAACACATTGTACCACGATTAAGACACGTGTTTGTAGACCGTGTCTGCAGCTGTCAATCAATTAACCCAGAAGTCAATACTAATTAAATTGGCATTGACATATATGGAGGAGAGCGACAAAAATCATTATCCATCTATGCTCAAAATACTTCTAAAAAGTAGATTGAATATTTTAGTGAGGCAGCAGGTAACTAATTACCAGGTATATTTTTCCTATCGGGCTGAAAACTGACGTCATATTAGGCCATGATCAGTCTGTTTCTAGTCAGCCCGATAATTACAGTGTACCCCTCCTTAGTTAGTAATCACTGTCTGCACAAATAATGATTTTTTTATGTAGTAGTCGTAATACTTGGTCTCCTCTTTCTCACTTTGTCAAGTGCGCAAGGGAGCTTAAGATAAGTCGCACGGTACAGCAAGTGTTCAAACTGTTGTGATTGTACGGGCTGCTGAAATTTACTTTGAATTTTCAAACAATTTATTTTTAACAGTAAAATATTTTTTTACTGTCCTACATACCAAAAATTATCCTTGGGATTAATGAAATGAAATGAAATGATCTGCATTTATATAGCGCTTTTCAAGTCAATGACTTCCCAAAGCGCTTTACATTGTGCTTCACATTTCCCAATAGCGGCCGTGATCTGTGCAGCCATATAAGGCGCTAACCTGCTTATTGGGGGTATTGGGGGTTCAGTGTCTTACCCAAGGACACTTCGACATGTAACACGGACAAGCCGGGATTCGAACTGGGATCCCTTAATCCTAAAACGATCGCTCTACCTCCTGAGCTACTGCCGCCCCTTAATAATAATAAAAAAAAATCACTCGACCCAAACCACATTGGTCACAGAAAGGTGCCATAAATAAATTTGAGCCAAGAACTTTCGACTTTTTTTCTACATTTTAAACACTGTGGCTCACAATACAATGCGGCTTACTTTAAACGGGGACTTAATCCATAAGAGGCCACACTGGTAGAGTGTGGTTTGGTGGCCTGAAATCGTTTCGATCTGCTGCCATCCCTATCAGTGTCAATGAGCCTCCCTCAGGTCCCTTTCCTCACGTAGTTAGTCTGTACCTTGCCATAATTATTTTTTACTTTGATTATTTTAACCATGGTGTGTGTCAGTGTATTAGAATTTCTTGGTTGCTGTTTTATTGTACACTGAATGCTTTTAGATAGCACTTTGAGTGTCAATTCATAGGCAGAAAAGGGCTTTTCAAAGAAATGATTTGATTTAAAATGCATTTGATTTTCTTTAATTGCACAATTCGTGAGTTAGTAACTATTAGGTGGTGTTGAATAATCTGCACCAGTTTTGGGTGATTAAAATGAAATCCTTAATTCCTAAAATCGATTTATTGATTGTGCACATTTTCAAATGACAAAATAGTCAAAGCAATTTGATTCATCTCGCAGTATAAACCACACTAAACTGGCAATTGAGCCATCACCTTAAAGTATGGCTTGTTGGAGAAAGTGATGTCTTTGGCCGTAAACAGATGGACTGACGCCAGTACAGACTTGATCTGATTGAGGATGGATGCCGACAGGGAGGACAAGAGCTCCGGCAAGCCGTTTTGAGATTCTCTGCCGGAGGCCCCCGAGGCGGCCAGCGACAGGCGAGGCGTGGCAAGGGCCTGCCTCACGTCTGTCAGGCTGTCCACAAAGAAGCTCTGGAGAGCAGCCAGGTACTGCCTGACCCGCTCGGTAGCGGCGCGAATCACAATCTCGGTGCCCTGGTTGGGCACGGCAGAGCCCGGCAGCAGTTTGGCCACCGCCTGCAGTCTGCGGTGGAAACGGTCCAGGGCTCGCACCAGAAGTGAGTTATCCGCCACTCCCTTTTCTTCTTGAATCCTGCGCTCCACCAGGGAGAAATAACGAGAAGCCAGGTCGTCCACAAAGGCGTGGAGTTTGCTGTTTGCCATTTGGGGAATATTCTTGGACGCCAGCTCGCCTTTTGAGGCGTGGTTGATAAAAAGCTCCTGATAGGATGTGATCACTAAACACAAGCTGCTAACAAACTCATTACAGCCCCTGTCAATAAACTCCAGGATGTCGGTATTTGAGGAGGGAGAAGGGATAGCGCTCGCTTTGGCTCTGCTGTCGGGTGGCGAGCTGGGTGAAGGCCTGCGTGCTAATGCACTCGTACTCGGCCTTATCTCAGCCTCCAGATTTTCAAGGTCCGACTGAAGACGAGAGCCTGCGTGGCTCAGGAACTTCTCACACAGCTCCTCTGCCGGCTCGTCCAATTGCAACAACAGCTCCACGCATTCTGATAAGTCTTTAGCGCTTGAGCCACCATCCCTGAGAACAGAAAGAGCACATAATTTTTTTTCCTGGAAAACACATAAAATGAATTGGAATTTTAGTTAAACATATATAAATTAATTCAGTTGATCGCGGTCTAATTGTGTTTCCTTTAGTCAACGTTGTCGACAAAAATCGCTAATAAAAATAGTCGTCAATTAATTTATTTGTGACTATAGTCAGCAGACACGTTTTTCAAGAGATTGAGGCATCTCTACATATACATAATCTCTGCTGAGAGTAGGTTATGAGCAATAAATAGCATCAGTTTTTAATGCAGTGGTACTTTTAACAGGATAAAAACAAAAATAGGGAGAGAAAAAATCAAGACTAATAATTCCGTACAATTACTAATTATGGACAATATTTCAAACAATTAATCGAGTAAAATATATATATATTTTTTAAATACAGGGATTATTTTCTATTTTGACTATATTTGGGCTCATCTCTTTCCCATAAAACTCCATCAACGGTGTAAAACGTGGCACCGTGAGTAAAAATAATGTTATGACGAGATAAAATGTAATAATGCCTGATAGTTGACAAAAGATGTCATCCATCTTTGTAGACTAGTGGTGAGGATATAACGCTCTAACCGCAGGGATCCCAGTTTGATTCTGGTTGCAATCAATAGTAAGTAAATGAGAGAGTCAGTGATCAGTCAGTTATCAGTCATTGCTCAATTACGGGGATTTACTGTACCACCGTAAAACCTTGGTATAGCTCACACCCAAACTGAGTTGTTAAGCGGTGAAAAAATTCTTGTATTCACAAATGAATACTGTATAAGCAGAAAAATAAGGGAAATTTCTGTTCTTTTTGTATAGGGAGATACCAAACGACCCACGGCCGGTGGTGGCAGACCATAGTACTAGTCAAGTCAAGTCAAGTCATTTTTATTTGTATAGCCCTAAATCACGAAGAGTCTCAAAGGGCTTCACAGATTGTTACACTATATTACACAAACTATTTTCAACCGACAAGAGGAGTAGGTTATTCGTATGCAATGGAGTAGAAGTGAGTTTTAAGTTTAGATTTAAACATTTCCACTGAGGTTGCAGATCGAATCTCAGGGGGAAGAGCATTCCACAGCACCGGTGCCCGGATGGAGAACGCTCTCGAACCAGCAGAAGACTTCTTTGCTCTCGGGATCATCAGAAGACCAGCACTCTCAGATCGTAGGCTTCGGCCCGGGACATAGTGGCAGATCAGATCTGAAAGATAAGAGGGAGCAAGTCCATGTATGATTTTGTACAATACTAAGAGAACTTTGAAGTCACATCTTTGGCTAACTGGGAGCCAATGCAGGTTAGCCAAAATCGGTGTTATGTGATCGTACTTTTTTGTCCTGGTTAAGAGCCTCGCTGCGGCATTTTGTACTAGCTGAAGAGACTTGATTCTGGACTTCGGGAGACCGGAGAGTAGTGCATTGCAGTAATCGAGACGGGAGGTAACAAATGCATGAATTAATGTTTCCGCATCAGACTGAGACAGTATTGAACGGATTTTAGCAATGTTGCGAAGATGGAAGAAGGCAGTTCTAGTAATTTGTTTTACATGCATCTCAAAGGATAGTTCAGGGTCAAATATGACACCTAAATTTTTAACTGAGTCACTCTGTGTGATGTGACATTTGTCAATGTTCACAGCAGTATTTGAGAATAAGTCCCGGCATTTAGAAGGACCAATGACTAACATTTCAGTCTTTTCAGAGTTAAGACGCAAGAAGTTGAGTGACATCCACTCTTTTATCTCAGTGAGACAGGCCTCCAAATTTCCACAGTTTAGTGTGGAAGAACGGAAGATATAGTTGAGTGTCGTCTGCATAGCAATGGAAGCTGATATTGTACTTGCGAATAATATCACCTAACGGAAGCATGTAAATGTTGAAAAGTAGGGGGCCGAGCACTGAACCCTGCGGAACACCGCAGGTAACATTAAAGGGCTCAGATGTCGTTTCACCATATTTAACACAGTGTGTCCTATCTGAGAGGTAGGATTTGAACCACGAGAGGACAGCTCCTGAGAGACCAATCCATTTTTCCAACCGTTCTAGTAGGATATTGTGGCGCACTGTGTCAAAAGCAGCACTAAGATCCAGCAGCAGCAAAAGTGATGAAGCGCCAGAATCCATTGACATTAGGAGATCATTTGTTACCTTGATCAGAGCTGTCTCAGTAGAGTGGTTAGCCCTGAATCCTGATTGCATGGATTCAAAAAGGTTATTCTCCGATATGAAAGCATTCAGCTGCTGTGCCACTACTCTTTCGAGTACTTTAGAGAGGAAAGGTAGGTTTGACACAGGTCTGTAATTACTTAATATTTCTGGATCAAGGTTGGGTCGTTTCAGTGTGGGTTTAATAACGGCGGACTTAAAAGCTGCTGGAACTACACCTGAGGAGAGTGATGTATTTATAATATTTAGAACTGAAGGCCCAAGGACGCTAAAAAGACTTTTAATAAGTGAACCTGGGAGCGGGTCAAACTGGCAAGTTGTCGGTTTGGCCGCATTCACCACTTGTTTGAGATCATCAAGTGACAGTTCACTAAAACCGGCCATTTTCCCAGGGCAGCCACCCTGTCGTGCATCTGTAAATTTCAGTCCTTTAATACGTGTGGTACTAACAATATCTTTTGCAATTTCTTCCTGTATGCATTGAATCTTCTTAGTGAAGAAGACCATTAAGTCCTGAGCAGAGTGTGTCGAACTGTCTGCGATAGGCTGTTGCCTTGTAAGCGATGCTACAGTGTCAAAAAGGGCTTTGGGGTTGTTCTTTTGAGACGCAATCACCTTCGAAAGGTAGGCCGATTTTGCAGAGGCAAGGGCCGCTTTATACTTTAACAAGCTGTCACACCAGGTTTGATGGAAAACCTCAAGCTTGGTAGCGCGCCATTTTCTCTCCCATTTCCTGCATTCTTTTTTAAGGGTTCTAGTTTCCTCAGTAAACCAAGGTGTGCGTCTTTTAGGACGTGATTTTAGTTTTATGGGCGCTATTGAATCCAGCACACTAGTCAGGGTGGTATTGAACTCATTCATGAGTGAGTCAATCGAGCCATTGTATTTAGGAAAGGACGCAACTGCTCCAGGAAGGAGTTCAAAGAGCTCAGAAACTGTGCCAGTGCTTATATTGCGTCCGCTAGATCCCTCAGCTTTATTAACTTTACATTTAGTTAGCACCTCAAATGTCACTAAATAATGATCAGAGATAACAGTAGTACACGGTAGCACCATAATGTTTGAGGTTAAAACTCCTCGAGTCAGAATCAAGTCTAGCGTGTTCCCATTTTTATGGGTTGGCAAGTCAACCAGTTGAGTAAAACCAAATGCATCAATTAGAGAACTAAACGCAATAGTAAGTGAACTGTGTGGGGAGTTCATATGAATGTTAAAGTCTCCCATAATTATTATTTTGTCTGCATAGGTTACTAGTTCAGACAAAAGTTCAGCAAATTCGTCTAAGAAAGTTGTGTATGGCCCAGGTGCACGATAGATAGTTATTACATCAATTGACAATTGAGGGGACCGCATCACAAGAGCCTCAAACGTTTTGTAATTATTAGAGGTACGTGTATTAAATTTGAGCGATTTTTCAGAGATTAGCGCAACACCACCACCTCTTTTCAGCGTGCGTGCTATATGACTACTCTCGTAGTCTGGGGGAGAGGCATAATTTAGCGCTAAGTGCTCATCCGGGCGTAACCACGTTTCACAAAGACCCATACAGTTAAGTTTATAATCACGAATAATGTTATCAACAAGTAAAGCTTTTGGAGCAAGCGATCTAATATTTAACAGACCAAATTTCAGCTTTGCTGAATCATTTGACTTAGCTGAACTCTTTGTAGTCTTTGTCGAGATCTTCAAAAGCTCCCGGCGTTGTGGCCGCTCGTGAGCGCTGAGTTCAAAGCGTCGGTTGTCCGGCGAGGAATGAATGGTGGAATTAGTTACATCCTCGCGTCCATCTTGCTGCTTGGACTTCACACGCTTCACACATCTACCTGCACGGCAACCACGTTTCTGTTTTCTTTCTTTACGGGGCCGCCGCCGCCGTTTTTTAAGAGGAATAGCTGTCCACAAGGATGCCGGGTCTCTTTGAAGTTCGCTCGGTATATCATGGGCGGTATAAAAAGTGCCCGAATAATCGAAATTTAGACGCCCACCCAACCGAATAAGTTCGTCCCTACTGTAAGTGTTTTTGGCCACACATGTGTCCAAAAGTGAAAGCAAAAAAGACAAGAGAACGGCAATAAATAGAAGATTAGCTGGAGAGCTCGCCGCAAGCATGTATCCATGCGCAGTCGCCATCTTGAAATATCTAAAGAACAGAGTTCTTTTTTTTTTTTTTTTTTTTGCTGATCCCACATTTCTTATATCTTGACTTTGACTGTAATGTTTTGGATACACAAAGCCTTCCTCTCTTGTCACAAAGTAAAACATAATTATTACAAATTTGGTCCATAAAATTCCTTCTTTTACAGTCTCACCTTTCATAAAATGTGTTTGCAGTATGGTGTCTTGACAGAGAAAAATTGTGTAACCACATCTCCAGATTTTTGTGGTGGACAAACTGACCTGAATTTCTGCCGGAGTTCCTGCGCCAGCTTGTTCATGATGGCATTGCAGTCATCCTGAATTCCCTTGAATGATGGCATGTGGCTGTACTGCTGCAGCACACAGCGAGCGCGCTGGTGCGAACTCACGGCTTGTGTGTAAGCTTGAAGCTCCAGGCATTTGTTTAACCTCGCGGGAAGTTCAAAAAGAAACTGCAACTTTCTTAACAAAGTATGGACTCCTAAGAAAGACAGATAGAAACCAGTACAAGAGGAATTAGACATAACCTTGGGGTGGCCAAACCTTTTGATTCACGGGACGTATTGGGTTAAAAAACTTTGGCCTAAGGGCCAAGCAGGAGGAAAATAATTTATTATTTAGATTTTTTTTCTATCTTCCAATAGAATCACAATCCGATACTTCAGCAATACGTGAGAAAAAAATTAGGCCAAATGATTCGTTTATGATGTCTGGACAAATGCAAAGGAGATTTCATAGTATGTCACTTCTTTATTTTGGCGATTATTGCGCACTATTGTTCGTGGTTTTGACTATTGTGTCATTGTCACTTTTGGTCAATCCTCTTCTTTGATTTCCAAACCCGGTAGGGCTGATCTGATTTGTAAACTTGAAGGTTTATTAAAAAGATAAGGCTCAAGTAAAGCTCGAAGTTTTAAACATTTCTTATCCGTTAATATCGATTGATTATTGCGATAATTATCCCATCTTTTTTTCTTTTCACAATTTAAGTCAAATTTTTGCCCCCGAGTGAAAGTTGACATAATTAACATCAGCATTGTTTTTCTTTTGGCGTTTTCTAGCGGGCAATATTGTTTTTAAATAGTGGACTACATTGGTGGTGTTTGCCCGTCTTTGTCGAAACATGTCAGCAAGGTTTGCAGTTCAAATCGCCGCTCTTTTTTTGTTTTAGTCAGACTCCAAGTAGACGAGATACCTCCTTATAAGTGAAAATATCTTCTCTGAAGTCTTCTCTCCATGTTTCTCATTGGAAACTAATATTTAATTGACGTCTTTTCTCCTTATTTTGAGTGTGTACTAAAGTTTAAACTTAACACCTATTAAGTTTTCTGCATACTAGACAGTTTAAAATACATATCTCAATGTTTTGACTTTTGTTTGGGGCAGTGGCTTTTGCACCTTTTTCAATATGAAAAAATACGTGCAAAACAAACAAAAAAATGCCCCAAAAAATGGAAATAAGTCTCTTAAAGGGACAGTGTGTTTTATGAAGCGCCTTCTATTGGCATTATAAAAACCAATATTGATTTGCTAAGTAAAAATACAAGAACTATCATAGAAACGTGCATTTTTAAAAATATTGTTATGTCAAGAAATTTGCATTTAATATGTAAAACATGAGCCTAACCCAAGGGGAACAACATATTTGTCTGCCATGTTGCTGCAATGGGCACTCAAAAACTTTACACATTTTAAGGATAATAGTATGAAATTACTTAATAACAAAAAAAAAAAATTTTTAAATTGAATCATCTCTTCGTTATTGCACATTTCTGTCCAAGCATTTTGCACTGGTTACTGTACTTACACTCTAGGGACAAGAATGTCATTGAATCAACATTTTTTTGGTAGGACAGACGCTGCCCTACTTACGAACGAGAGGTTATGGACGATCGTTCGTAAGTTGAATTTGTTCGTAAGTTGCTTCAGTGCTATATTTTCTATGTAATGTATGTTTAAGGTTTATGAAAGTATGTTTAGGGCATGTATAAGTAACCTGTATTGATTTGTACTAAAAAGTATACATTTCATAAAATAATATGCTCTGTATAGATGAATAAAGTTCAGTTTAATTTACTTCTGGAAGATGAGCTTCAAGAGGTCCTCCTCCGTGATAGAGAGTGCATGAAAAAAAAAAAGCGACTAACTATTTTCTTAACGGCATCAATCTTTCTTATTCCACTAAAAGAAACGGCTCACCTCTTCTTAACACTTTACACCAACCAGATGGAATAGATGCAAGAGATATTAAACAACAAAAATGTCAAAGTTCTTAGCGTGCAGGAGATTCAGCACAGTATGTTTACACACGAACTAGGAAATAGAAGCTGGATTTCTTCTTCGGGGTGGATGCTGGGTGCCACTCAGAGCCCCACGTGGCGGAAAGAAGCACTTCAGTACTGTTCTCTACTCGGAAAAAGGTGCACACAATACAAAATCTAACTTACAGCAATGTCCGGATATTTTTCAACATCCCAAAATAAATGTTCGCATCTACTGTTTTTCGTAAATCGAATGGTCGTAAGTAGGGGAGCGTCTGTACTTTTTTAAAACCGTTGTATACATATTAACACTTTTTTTTAACATTTGGCGGGCCAGATTCAGAAGCATGGCGAGCCGCATGTGGTAGTTTGCCAAAACTTGGAATCACCCCGCCCCTATAAAAGGAAGATTTTTTTTAGTCAGTTACCTGACAGTTTTGTAATCTGAGCATGCTGGTCCTCGAGGGTACCGCTGATCCGTGCACTAAAATCGGTGATTGAAGCCATGTTTGCAGACAGACAGTCCATCTCATCTTCCATCTTTTTAAAATCATTCTTCATTTTTCGGATGGTATCTGGAAAAATTGAGGGTGGGTATTTATTATCAAGGTATTAAGGACCTGGAAAGAGGACTGTGCATTCTCTCACCTGTAGCTGATATGAACTTATTATAGTTTTCATAAACCAGAGTCTGCATGTCACTGTCCAACGACCGGATCTGCTTGACCATACAGGTCTCCTGGTCCATCAGCTCTGCAAGGGAGCATTCTCTTCGAAGCTAAAGATGGAAACACTCGTAACAATGTGACAGGTGACACAAAGAATCGCAATTACTTTGCTCGGTTAAGAGTATTGTTATACGTGGTTAATAATATTTTGTAACCCTACTGTCGTTCCTATTTGGTACGTCATTACGTACCCTTGCAACTTAATAAATGCCAGTTATTATTTATTGTCTTCTCTGATAAGTATTCTTTTCTTCACTTATGTTGTTTGATACATCGCTCGATTCAGTGGAGGCAAGCCCTGAAGGGTGTTTGCATTTAACTACAAAATACAGTTGAATAGTTATTGTGGCGCCTTTTCAAGGATAAAGTATAAGAAAGCTTCTCATGTAGATAGTATCCCTACCATATATATACTCAAAGCTGAATTAACAACTATAAAATTAAATACTGGAACGAGGGAAGTAAGGTTATGTGCACATATTAGGTTGCGTGTCTCCAGTAGCGAATGGTAGGCACTGCGTGAGGAGGGGTGGCATGGCTTGTACAGGAAAAACAAACTAAAGCTAAAACAATGAGGCAAATGTGAGCACAGAACATACAATAAAGATGTGTTAAGTTTTTGTCTTTGAATTCATAGAATTATTTATGCAATACATTATGCCTGGAGGAAAAAAAGACTTGCACAGTACCCATAAATAGAGATCTTGGAGTAGTTTGAAGCCCAGAGACAAAATAATATGGAGTGTCTCAGCTAAGTGTTCATTTAAAAGCTCTCGAGGTTGCACAAGCCAAGAAATAGGAAGGCTTCACTGCTTCAACAGTTCACGTTTTCTTCCATTTCATTTATCATCTTGCTAATGAAAACAGGGTCGGCTTTTATGCAAGTATAGTTTTTGTGTGACGTTACTCGCATACCCAAATGTAGACAATTGGCCATGTTAGAGGGGTCCATGTTGATGTTATCATGTGTCCCCTATGTTATTTACTGTTCAAATGAAAGTGGAAGGTGTAAGGCATCATTTTTTTTTTCGTCTCCCTGCTATAGGTACATCTAAGGGTGAGGGATGTAAGTAA
Organism: Urocampus carinirostris; assembly: GCF_059441175.1. Classification (NCBI taxonomy): domain Eukaryota; kingdom Metazoa; phylum Chordata; class Actinopteri; order Syngnathiformes; family Syngnathidae; genus Urocampus; species Urocampus carinirostris. Next base: position 21,975,717 of record NC_142365.1, read on the forward strand.
TTGTTGAGGTAGAGGCAAGAAACCTGGTTATTGAGGCTAAGGAGAGCAGACCTAACACCCAAATTGTATCCGTATGTGAGAGTCTGTTTTGAACATTTTGTAAACAGTAAATGATCAGGAACACAAAATCATTTTCGGATAAATAAGAGGGAAACTTGGTCGTAATTCTTGTTGACTTTCTTTTGGGTGAACAAGTAAATTAACTTGTCAGGAAAGACATTTGTTTTTCAGCACCTGTCATCTTCTGCATTGGCTGGTTAAGATGACAAGCAGCATCATTGCTGTCTTAGACTTCTTAAACATGAATACATACTGTTGTTGATGTTTGTTGGATCCCTTAACCACAAGGATCGTAGGGGCACCGTTTCCTGTGGTGTGTCTTGGGCAACTGCAGCCTGGTGGCACTCATCCCTCTCCTGGCCATCATGTTTCCACCCAGTCTCTATTCAGGACTGTTGGCATGCTAGGCGAATGTGCTAACCACTGCACTACGTAAACATATTACCTATGTTTATGCTTGATGTTGAGTATGTTTTGTGTATTGTTACCCAATGTGTCATCTTTTGCAGCCAGCTTTTCCTGGAAGGGGTATTACCTACCAAACATTAAGTGGTGCACTGGCTGGAAATCCTGAGGCCATCTGTTGCCATCCCTATAAGTGTGAATAAGGCTCCCTCAGGTCCCTTTCCTCACTGGGTTAGTCTGTGCCTTACCATAATCTTATTCTATTACCATTTATTTTGTATTAATTACGAGTGTCTGTGTCTTAGGTGATCCGGGTTGTTGGGTTACGTTTAAAATGAAGTAAGTAATGGGATTTATTTCCCCAGTAACACATCCAACACTGACAATGCCCGATGGAAGTGGGGATATTATGGGTTAAATAAACAACCTGTGCATACAACTGTAACAAACATTTTATACATGAATGTGTTAAAATGCAGCAAGACTAGCTAGCTCCAGCCCTGCCTCACCTTGTTTAGATACTGCTCCGGATCGAAATGCGGCCCGTTGATGTCACATGGATCCAGCGACTGCGGCTTGTCATCCGCCTTTCCTTCTTCATTGAGTCCGTAGTAGAGCTTTAGCATGCCGTGGACACGACGCTTCCTCCCGGCGTCCTCCGTTGACGGTGCTTCGGCTTCCATTGTATGAGACAGCCGACAGTTTTGACGTGCAGTAGCCTAAACAGAAGCCGAGCGGCCAAATACGGAGTCCGTACGCTGTATAATTCTACTGCAGCTTTGTGATATTTACACACAAAGTATGGAGAAAAGCAGAGTACTACTTACGCCAAATTATATAACTTCCGGGTTCGTAGCACTTGTGGGCGGAGTACATAGGTCGCCAAAGAGTATAGGAAGGCAAGATTTCCGTTTCATGCCTGTTATAATGGGGAAACATTTTTTTTTGCCACAGTCGTTCGGCCAGTATGTGACATAATGTCTCAATTTCACACCATTCATTTATGTATTTATGAATGTACACACGGTATGGAAATAATTAAAGTACTACTAAACTTAAATTCTTAAACTCAAATAAACAACTTTTGGTTGCGTATCATTGTGGGTGGAGTACATATGTAGCCAAAGAGCATACGGAGGCAAGAGAATTACATCTCATAAAATGCAGTATTTATTTTAACGGCCATTCTTAAGAAGGATTTCTCTTAAAGACGTTGCAGATGGTTTGTAATGATTTTGCCCGATTTGGGCCGTTAAATATATCTTTGTTTTGAATTATTCATTTATTATAGTTATAACCTTCAAATGTCTTAGAACAGTCTCAAAACACTACTTTGTAAATATATTTGCCCATGTAAACTGACATCTTTTCCTTAATCTTTTTTTTTATTAAATGTTTATCCTGAAGTGCCACTTCTAATATTTACTGCAAAGTTATCAATGACAATTCAATCAATGACGACCCTTTTATTGCATTTATTCGCATTCGATCTGTTGTATTTTATTGTTTGTATTGTCTTCTATTGTTTCAATAGTGATACATCATTCTCCACGGGATGTGCTGCATCTAACTTAGTCAATTTGTTAGTAGGCTAATACAGTATAGCCGTTATAGATACATACACATGTGTTGCATTCCCTGTAAGTCTTATAAAAGGCTTTGATTTTTTTTGTAGGTCCAAGTCAAGTCAAGTCATGTTTATTTGTATAACCCTTAATCACAAGAAGTCTCAAAGGGCTGCACATACTAGATACTATTATTACACTGATACAATTCAGGTGAATGAAAAGAGGGTTCAGCAATTAAGCAAAAAAACAAAACAAAAGCTCCAGACAAATTAGCTTTTATTTTTTTGGGGTCCAATATGGCTCTTATAACATTTTGGGTTACCGACCACTGTTATAAAGTAATCTACCCGTTGCCTGATGGTGTTTATATTTAAAGTCTATCTGGCCTGAAGAATGGAATGACTAAAATGTCTGCGAATGTCTTTCTGGGGAAAAAAATGCTGATTCAACAATATTAAAACTGCTGTGTCAGCTTTTATTGGTATTTTTCACATCTAGGGTAACCTACCTGACTGCCTGTGAAATATGGTGTTGATAATTAATGTTGTTCTGGCATGAGAGAATAGAATGTCTTTCTGGTTAAAAATCCCTAGTCGCCAAAACCGAACGCACAGAATCAGCTTCTTTTGGCGTTTTTTACATCTATGGTAACTAAAACGAAAACATTATCATCAAACAGGCTTTGCTTGTGGTTAATAATAAGAACAAATGATTTATTCTGTTCATAAGACAACTAAAACTTGTTTCATTTCGTCTAACAGTCCCCACCAAAACAGATATGTTGACCTTTTGCACACATGTGAACTACCCACGTGACAACAGCGTGACGGATGGTAGTAACCCATAGTAAACAGTGGACTAGGTCTGTAAACGGTAGAGAACAAAAAAAACCAGCCATACTGTTCAACACCATTGGCAATGACTAGTCAGACGAATATCAAGCTGCTCTCGGATGAGGTGGCTAGCGATGCTTGCTACCGAACAATACAGTCTTCCTCCTGACATATTCACACATCTAAACAAATTGTCCAGTCTGCCTGACTTCAGTCCACACCATCTGTACCACTACCTGTATATTGGAAATGGAGTATATCCCCATACACCAGTGCTGATCTACAAGCCCATAAAAGCCTGGGTTCTTACCAGTTCTTACAAATGCTCGGTGTGATATGTCCCCCTCGCACAGTTGTTACCAGAACGACTTCATATCTTATTTTTTTGGGGGGGTGTAATAGAACAGTAAAGCACAGGGCATTTACACCTTGTAAAGAAATCACTTCTGAGAATGTTGAAAAAATGTATTTAGGTTTCTTCTTATCAATGTTCATCCCTCATGTAATCCTTTGGTAATTCGGCAGTTCATTTCGTCATAATAAGCTATATGTTAAAGAACATAACAGTTTTTAATGTGATATTCGGAAGATTAATGTTTTGAATTGCTCGTTAATCACAATAAATGCGGCTCATTTATGTAGTAAGAAATGGCAACAACAAGTAAAGTAGGTAGTTAGCACAAGTTAACTTATTATCTTGAGTGTCTTTGACATGACTCGTACCTACTTAACATTAAATTGCACGGAACTGCATCAAACATATCCTGTAAAAAGAAAATTCGCTGCAAATCGTGGAATTTTTGAGGGCTGCCAATCTGTCAGTGTTGTACCATGGCACAACACCAATCTCTCCATATGACTGCAGATGAACATTGCCTTCTTCTGTCTTCATCAAAAGGGATGAAATTCCAAATCAGGCTTAGAGACTTGCCCACGGCACAGGAATAAATTGCCATGGTAAATAGTGGTGGTTATTGGTGTTTGTTTCAACCCAACTGCCGTGCGCTCAAGTGCCTCTTGCCATCCGTCATGGCTCTCATTCTGCCAGAGAAAGCAATGTGAGGTCACATGCAAAGAGTCAATAGAACAACAACAATAAATTGGTGTAGTTTTGTATAAAATAAGCCAAAACAATGTATTGATTGGATCCAAACATAGGGTCAGTCCATTATTGACCCATTTTTTTCAAACGCAACAGACCACAAACAGTATGCAGTCAGAATATTCATAGATCTTGGAAAAGCATCTGACATCATCAATCATAAATAATTAATGAATAAACCGGATCGTTATGTGATCAGGGGGGTAGTGCGGCACAGGGTGAGGAGTTACTTATGGCGATAGCAATATGTGAAGTTTGGAGATTATACATTGCATGCTTGAACATTGCTTGTGGCGTCCCCCAGGGGTCAGAACTGAGTCCTAAACTGTTTAACCTTTATATACTGTAAATGACATTTGTAGATATGAAGAAAATTAAAAATAAGTATTGTTTGCCAATGACAAAAATATTGTTTGCTCTGGAGGGGATTTGAATGGAGTCAGTCATTGCTGAATTATGCAAATTAAAGAGGTGGTTTGATAGGAACAGGCTATTGTTACATTTGGATAAAAAATAAGTAATGTTATTTGGTAATTGCTAAAGGGACACTCTTGTGCATGTGCAGGTAAAAGGTATGAATATTGAAAGAGTACACAAAATTAAGTTTCTTGGTGTGATAAAAGATGACAAATTAAACTGGAAATCTCACTCAAAATATGTACAGAACAAACTGTCAAGAAGGATCTCAGTACTCAGCAAGGCAAAACATATTTTGGACCATAAGTCACTCTGCATTCTTTACAACACACTGATTTTCCCATATTTAAAGTACTTTGCAAAAGTTTAGGGAAATAAATTTACACTACAATCACTATCAATATGCCAAAAGAGAGCCATAAGGATATTCTATCGTGCCGATCATAAAAAGATAAAACAAATGCACTTTTCTGGAAATTCACCCATTCATTATCTGCAGGGTCATGGTTAGCATAGGCAGGGACAACTCACTCATTCATTCACACCTAGGGACAATTTGAACCGGCCAGTTAACCTGACATGCATTTTTTTAGAATGTTGGAGAAAACTCACACAGGCACGGGGACAACATGCAAATTCCACACGGTTAGTGGCAGTACCTGCAATTGAACCCTGGATCTTCGCATTTTAGGATTGCGTGCTAACCACCTAGCCGTAGTATTTTTGTATCCAAGTAAATGAGTGAAATTCAGATTTACCCTTTACCCAAAAAATAAATAAGTCCAGGATGATTTTTTTATTTTGTTATACAGTGATACCTCTATATTCAGTATGAGATTAATTCGTTCCAGATCGTGCTTGTATCTAGAATTGCTTTGATCGAGACAGAATTTTCTAGATATAAAATAATTGAAAACAAATTCATTTTTCCCTAGCAACCCAATAGCATCCAAGTCAGTCCTAAACAGCCATGAAATATTTTTTCATGGGTCACAAAAACACATTATAATAGAAACTGAACACAAAAAGACAGTAATAAGATAAAAAAATATGTTAAAAAATGATGTTAAAACCCATGTCTCTCGTGGTAAAGTCTGGAAATTTTTGTAACTTGGATCTTCTCAAGCTAAGTTTTGGCTGAAAATACATCTTCTACCTCAAATATCTTGTAGCTCAAATAGCTTGTATTTAAAGGTGTCACTGTATATATTAAAAATGTATCATATATGTGTGGTGACATTTTTTATTGCAACTATTTATGACTTGAATAATGAATATATCCAGAGTTAATTTACATGAGGGAGTATTCATATCTAGTTTACATGACAATTACATTTAGTTAAATTTATAAATCCCATCAGGCCCTTTAAGGACAGCCATTACGATGAAAACGAGTTTGACACCCCTGCACAACGATGTAAGCATGTGTGGTTCGAGATGTAAATTACATTTGGACTTTGGAGGTGTACGAGAGAGTTATTCATCACCCTTGTCATCTTCGTGTTAACGTATGACGGATGCTGAGCAGACAATGGCCTGGATTCCCTGACCACTTTTAATAGGATAGGCAGGCATTAGCATTAAGAAGATCCCAGCATCCAAGTTTGCCAAATCCACTGCGTAGCACCCTGGCAGGCACACAGGGGTCGGTGGTGAGTGGCCCACATTTTTTCCGCAACTTTGGGGGAAACAAATAAGGTGAGGATTAGTCTTTATTTTTAAAATTGCTCTCAAATATTCAATGCATTATTTTGATTGTTAATAATCCCTTATGTCAATTTGGGTGATTTTCTTTTCAAATTTACATGTTTGTTCTCATCCCTAGACAAGAACATCCTTGTCCCACTATACTGCCCTTCTCCTTCCCCTACTCCCCCCTGTCAAGGATCTGAGACCCCCCGACTGCTACCATGGTGGTGATGAAAATGAAGTTCCCCTTTCAGAAAAGGGTGAAGTTGGCCCAGGGACTCTGGCTTCTTTCCTGGTGTGCCACAGTGGCCGGGGCCATTACCTTCACCCTTGGGTGCATTCTTAAGACGGAACTGCGCAAGAGGGCAGAGGTATGCAAATTTAGTCTTTCAGGGTAAGAGGTATATATGGAGATAGGAAGGGGGTCCCCCCTTGCTTTTAATGTTTTTACCATCCCATGTGTCAGGGCAAGTTCCATCGTTTTGTACGGATGAAAATGGGGCTTGGATAAGACAAGCTTTTGAAAATGTCAAGTCAAGTCATGTTTATTTGTATAGCCCTTAATCACAAATTTTAAAGGGCTGCACCGATTACCATTACAACATCCCCTGATTTGAAACCTACATTAGGGCAAGGAAAAACTCGAAAATCTTAGCATGAGGAAAAAAGAAAACCTTGAGAAGGGGCCACAGATGAGATAATCCCCCTTCCAGGATGAGCAGGCTGCAATGAATGTTTCAAGGACATCAACAGGCAACAAACAGATATCAACAACATGAAAAAGAGGTGATAAAACAAGCTAAAAAGAATGTGTTCAGGCAGGAGTCTCGAACACACACAACCTGAGGGGCAATATAGTAAGGCCCCCACCGTAATATAAAAGTTTAATGTAAGACTTTGATATGGACGCTCTCTCTGGGGAGAATATGCTCACCACTGTATAACTGAAGCTTAAAGGAAAGTGGATGCACCTTGCAGGTAACGTTCGGTGAGTTTCTGCCTTTGAACCAAATATTTTAAACATATTTTATCTGCTGGAGTATGGTTCTAAAAAATAAATTGGCTGTATTTGTTTCTGTTGTCACAAATTATTTGTTTAGAACAGTTTGTGCTCAGAAAATTAAAGTTTAAAGTCTGTTGATACACACATAATAATCTCAATTATAATTTTTTTATATTTTTCTTCTAACATTTATAGTTTAAATGATGTTGTTTTCTTTCCCAGTGATTGATTGATATACTTTCTTAATAATTCTTATTATCCTTTTAGTTTTTAGAGTTGTTTTTGTTGTTGTGGAAATGAGGCACAAATGTTCCCTGACCCAATCTCTGCCAGACCCCAAGAAAATTTATTTTGAAACCCCTGTGTTAGGGAATTGACGCACTAGTGGGTTTAAATACAGCGGCCGGGCCCTCTACCTCTGTCCTTGTTCAGTAAGAACAACAAAGACAACACTCAACGTGATTTATGCATGCAGGAGGAGAGGCATCACACACTTACACTTTCTCATCCATTTTGCTGTCTCCCAGCATTTTATTGACAAGGTTTGCATCATATTTGTATGTTCAACAGAAGTCAGCCTTGCAGATGTTTCATATCTTGACAAGCAAATTTTAAGAAACACCACAAAGCAGACAATATGGGGAAATCACAAAAAAGTTGAACACTCCATATTCAGTGCCTGCCCGCATTTTAAACAGTCTTTCGCACATCTTGTGAAAACAGGAAGAGGCCAAACAGCATGAGGCCCCTAAAAGGAATCAGTAGACAAAATTCCCACAAATAATTAAGTGAATTTATGGTAACTATATTAAATCTTTGACAGAAAGTCAAGCAAATAAATCCATTCAGTGTGTCTTATTGGCGGCAAAATATGTGAATTTCACATTGAAGTAAGCACTCAATAAATCAATTACATTTTCCATAATGCTAAATTTAACTTTGACCCAATTTAGATATGCACGTAGGCCTACTATTTGAGACATCAAATCCTAATGAACTCATGATTATATTAATCTGCAATAGGATTTGTTTTCACTTGTCTCTGGTGTGGTATAGAATTGAACCTTTTACATCATAGATTGTTGAAATATTTGTTTAATTTGGTTTTCAATGCAATTCATGTATTTTATGAATACAATATTAGCGGTTTAGGCTACCATTTATTTGTGAAACTGTTAGAGAATTCAGTGTCACTGATGGCAATATATTGCAATTTTACGTTTCAGTAGGCTGGCATTGAATGTGTTACATTTTTTGGTAATGCTTCATATACCTTTATATACAATATAACAAGTCACATTTATTTATTTTTTTATTTTGTATTTTAACCAATTTAAATGTGTATGCAATATTTGATACATCAAATCTTAGTGAATTTATGTTATTTACAGTTATCTGCAATGAGATTTGTTTCTACTTGTCCGTTCATGTGAAATTTTGATTCGTACCTTTTTCATCTGGATTTTTACTTTACTTTTATTTGGTTTTCTAGGCAATTCATGTATTTTATGAATAAAGGATTAGAGCTTTATGATTCACTTTGTGACATTATTGGGAAAAATGGTAACAGCATTGGGAATTGATGGAAAATCATGCTCAAATATTCATACTAGGTTGGTCTGGGAAAATGTGGTCTTAAACTTGTTGATATGTTTATGGTGTGGTAGACACTCGAAATAGGGGAGACATCAATGAATTTTGAACTTTTAAGGAGAGCAGAGGAGAAAAATACAAATATAAAATACCACATTTTCTTCTAAAGGGCCTTTCCTTAGCCATGCCTTTTAATTAGATCTCATAGGTTACAAAAATGATGTAAAAATCAAAAAACAACATGATTGACCAAGAGTGACGATGATCTTAACAGATCATAATAGTCAAAAATAACCGTAGCATCCTATGCAATCTCCTTTGCAGTTGTCTAAAAAGCAGGTGGGATAAACGTATGACTTGTCTATTGTAGTTTTTGAACATGGCAGATGAGCATTTGATATAATCGGAACTATAAATATATTAAAAAAAAGAAATCTTATCATGTATTTTTTGATCCGAAAACAAAACTGGGGCACCCATCAGTTTTCAAAACCATTCTTTGTGACTGTTACCTAGGTCATGGACAATGCAGACATCCACATCGTGCCCAACACCCTGATGATTGTCGGTCTGGCCTCGCTGGGTATCAACTACTTTGCTTCCAAGATCTGCCAGGACGCCCTGGATGCTGGCCGATTCCCTCGCTGGAAGACCTTTTTGAAGCCCTACTTCGCCGTCTCCTGTTTCTTCACTGTGCTTATGCTGTTAGCGGTGATCATGAGCTATGTCATGAAGGGCAGCCTGGAATCGTCCCTGAAGGTCGGTCTGAAGAATGGCATCCGCTTCTACAAGGACACGGACACCCCAGGGCGCTGCTTCCAGAAGCAAAATATCGACCGTCTCCAGATGGAGTTCCAGTGCTGCGGAAACAATGACCACAGGGACTGGTTTGAGGTCCAGTGGATTAGCAACCGCTACCTTGATTTCAACTCCAATGAAGTCAAAGTGTGAGTCAAAGGTTGTGGGAGTGTGGCACTCAGTATAATGTACATAATCATCAGGACTGGGTTTCAAAAAAAATATTAACGGCTACGGAATTGGCCTCAAAGTTCTGTGGTCCCTGGTTAATTACAGCTATCAGCCTACTTGCATGTTCTCCTGGTGCTAACATGGCTTCTCTCCCACATTCTGAATTTTCGTTAACTGTATTTACAAGGGATGAAAATCTCTCCTCAAAAGACATTTCGATCCAGTTTCCGATCTGTGGGGTGCAAAACGTTTAAAGTAAAGATAAATTGGAGAAAGGAACAATTTGTTTTTGTTTGATTCAATGGGATGATGATTCGATTTGATGTGCTACTGCTCTTTTTTTCTGACGATGCGTGGCATTTTATTTCTCCTTTTATGCGTCTTTACATTCTTAGTCCCTCCAAAAATATACAATTCGAACCATGTCATGGTCTATTTCAAAGTGGAAAGATTTTATTTGGTTGATTTGATGCACGTGTGGACCATTGAAAAAAAAAACATTTTCGGGTCAATGTGACACCTCCCAGAAATATAATAGTCAATATTGATTACATTGAAGTGAACTGAAAAACATTGTTATGGTATCGGAAATGAGTGTTGAAATCCAGCGCTGAGACACTTAAGCAGAAATGTCAAACTCAGTTTGGCTCTGGGGACCGGTCCAGACTTTCTGGTCTCAGGAGGGCTGGGTCTTTGAAATAACATTCAGACATTTTTAGCTTTGTTTTTCCGTATCATGCCTTATCATTCAGCCTACATTGGACACCTACCCTAAATATTATAGTCACTGATGACAACCGATATTTTCTAAACACAATACATTTATTTACAAAGAATGGGGGGGGGGGAGAGATTTTCACGTTCTGCATTGAATGTGTTTTATTGAATGGTTTATTCTACAGTCGAGTGAATGCAGTTTTATACATGAACCAACTTAACACGCTACACAAACTTAACACTTCCCTCTAGTGGCCGGAGAGAGCATTTGGTTTGCACGTAATTAATAAATCATAACTTTTGATAGAAATGACCTAGAGACTCACTTCTTTTTTGACATAGTCAGAAATCTATGGTGGGCTGGAATAAATCACCAATCAGGCAGTATCTTTGACCTGCCTGCTCATCAGATTTAGAATTCGGTTTGAGTGATGATACCAGCCTTTTTTAAGGTATCGGTTCTTGCAATGGTAGCGAATCGCCCATCAGACTTTCCTAATAAAATGTCCTAATTCTTTCAGCCGCGTCAAGAGCAACGTCGATGGGCGATACTTGGTAGACGGGGTCCCGTTCAGTTGCTGCAATCCCAGTTCTCCCCGGCCCTGCATCCAATACCAACTGACCAACGACTCGGCTCATTATAATTACGAGTACGAGACGGAAGAGCTCAATATCTACCTGAGGGGCTGCAGGGAAGCCCTGGTTAACTACTACATGGGCCTGATGAACACCATCGGTGCAGGAGTACTATCAGTTTTCCTCTTGCAGGTATTGGTTGCACTCACTCTATATATTTTTCTCTGCCTAACTAATAGATGGTCAAATATTTTGAGTGGTGGGCCGCATTGAGTTAAAAAAAATCGCAGGAGGAAATAATATAGGAGGGCTCTCTGTATTTTAACATTTGTCAAGCTGTATTCAAAAGGCATGTGGCCCGCAGGCTGTAGTTTTCTGACCCCCTGTCTGACTCCACCCCTTTATTGCCAGGGTTCAGTGCTGGTGAGTCTACGTTTCCTGCAGACCTCCGTGGAGGCAGTAGCTGGGAAGGAAAACACGGAAATTGAAACGGAAGGATACTTACTGGAAAAGGGACTGAAAGAAACCTTCATGGAGTACTTTGACCCGATTCTTAAGTTCCTGTTGCTGAAAAACCAAGTGCAGGAGGGCACCTTGGAAGGCACACCTGCCCCAGCTTCCACTTAAAGAACAACGGAAACGCACATGTGTATATATTTTGTGAGCGTGGTGCAGGGATGTCAAACATAAAGCCTACCGGCCACATCAGGCCCACCAAAGAATTTAATCCTGCAAAACAATGTTGAGAACAGCACAACTCAAAAACGAGCCACGTCATGTCAAATGACCTGCAGTTTTCAATGTGTCCACTTCCAAAGCAAACCACCCACTGTAGCTGTATTTGCTGACTACCGTTTCTTAACCAGATAACATTAAAGTACACACCCATGCTGATGTAATATTATTTATGATAAAGGTCATGGATGAGCTGTTTTAGGCAATATGATTGCAATCATGTGAGCTGGTGGATGTCTCGCTTAACTGCAACATTTGCTACCTGTCTACGCTGTATATCACCAGTTTTTTGAAATTATCAGTTTGCAACTGGATTATAAAAATATCATTAAGAAATAGCACCTGGATGTATTTGCAGAAGTTTAAAAGAGCCTTGGCTTCTTTCTATAATAGATACGAAATCTAACAGCAAAATCCACAAAACATTTTCATAAAAAAAATAAAAATAAAGCAGAAAAACACTTTTAAATCCCTTACACATAAATGAGTGTTTGTGTGCTATTTTCCCTGGGTTAAATTAAAAAATAATTAAATTATTGTTTTCCTTCTTTCAGTTGATAAAACACTGCAAGATATTAAATTGAAATGAATATATATATATATATATATATATATATATATATATATATTCAACCAACCCCCATTTCACTTTCACATCTCGTTATATCTCATCGGGCTATGTAAAAGAGAACAATTGGATTACAAAAACAGATTTAAGTACTTGAGTGAAGCACTGAAAGCCATTAACAATGTCCTCTAGCCTGACACGTCTTCTAATCTCATTAGTTTAATACTCAAGCTGCTGCCCTTGCAGTATCATATCGTATCCCAATCCAACCAAGGCCCAATTCTTCTCACTGTACATGTGTGTTGTTGCATAAGGTTGTAAATAAAAGTAACTGTAACATTGTAACATAACAAAATTAGTTTACATTTTTTCATGTACAATAAAGAATAACGTCAAATTTGTATGCATGTTCATTTATTATGTAGTATGTGGTAAAATAATTCCCAAGTTGTTTTTGTTTTCCACGCTGGATTTTAAGGCGCACGTCCCCAAAAATTGTCTTTTGTGGTATAATTTTCATAGGCAAGATGCACTGGACTATAGGAGCATTGAATTAAAACTGCAGAAAGAGATAGGGTTGCATAATAAATAGAAATACATTTCATTTAAAATAATTTATTTCATAGAACGTAAATTAACATTATGACATGTGGTTTCATCACTAAAATTAATCTTAGCAACAAACCACAAGAGGTCACTCGAAGACCACTCTGTATGTTTCTCAAAGGCAGAACAGTTACCCTATGCTGTAACATCCATCCATCCATCCATTATCTGCACCGCTTATCCTCAATAGGGTCGCGGGGGTGCTGGAGCCCATCCCACTTATCTTCGGGCAGTGGTCAGGGAACACCCTGAACTGGTTGCCAGCCACTCCCAGGGCACACAGGGACAAGTCAAGTCAAGTCATGTTTATTTGTATAGCCCTTAATCACAAAGAGTCTCAAAGGGGTGTACAGATCAAAGACTATTGCAAACTGCAGACTATTATGACACCATCCCTTCATTTAAAACAGACAATTCGCTCGCTCATTCACACCTAGGGACAATTTGGACCAGCCAATTAACCTGAATTGCATGTTTTTGCAATGTGGGAGGAAACCGGAGTAACCGGAGGAAACCTACGCAAGCACGGGAAGAACATGCAAACTCCACACAGCTGGTTTGATCTCATGACCTCAGAACTGTGCCGCACACGCGCTAACCACTGTTCCACCGTGCTGCCTATGCTGTAACATTTAACGACAATTCAAAAAAAAGAGTACATCATTGTGTACAAAACTTTACCATAAACAAACTTCTTCATTGAAGTAATCACAATATGTGTCATACTTATGGACGATAATTATCCGAAGCAACAACAAAAGAAAATGTTTTTTATTGAGTGTTCGAAAGTTGGTGTCTATGCTACTGTCCAAGTTCTACACTTCTCTTTTGTTTTCTTTCAGCAACAAACAATTAACATGTTATCCCCAAGTGGGCAATCGAAGACCACTATGTCTCTCCAAAGCAGAACAGTATGTAATATCATTGAATAGTAACTATGCATACATCCACCGTATTTTCCTGAATAAAAAGCACACCAGATTATAAAGTACACTGATTATAAAGCAAACATTATAATTTATGGCCGGTTTGGGATTTCCATGCGTGTCTTAAAATCCGAAATTACAATAAAAACATACTCACCAACATTACCACTTCATGTGTCAGACGACCATCTTTCTCCCTTCAAAAACGCCCACAGATTTTTTTTTTAAGTACAATTTTTTCAATGTAACTGAGAAAAAAATCTTGCCTCGTGCCTAGTATTTTACGGCTTGTGGCAACCTGAGGATTCAGGTAAGTTTTACACTCAGAAAATACCAACCAAGATGTTTGTAGGATTGAACAAAGAAAAGGTTTATTAACTATCACAAACGGTTTGGGGAAGTGGTGGGCGAGGTCCAAAAAACACAGATTCTTCTCTGATCAGAGGAGGGGGGGATTTTTTAAGGGTTATTGTTCTATCTTCTTTATTCATTATCCATTATCCGTTATCGGTCGGTTCATAATACGCTACAAAGCCTAGGAGCCGGTAGGTGTTCTGTGGTGGATTAGCCTTCAGAAGAGAGAAAGTACACAGTTAATGACAGTTCAAATACATTTTAGAGTGCTCCCGAGAGCCAGGGTTCTGTCTTGTCTTCAGCCCAAACAATAGTCAGACCGTTTTTAAAGTTCCAAACAAAGTATTAACCACAGACGTTTGGAGAACTGGCGCTCTCACTCACAAGCCTGGCGATCTCTTTCCTTCTCTGGGCAACTGCTCCTAGCTACAGCTCCCTGGGCAATAAGTGGATTGGCTTCACGTGTGACCACTCCCAAGAGCCGATCGATTGCAGGGCATGTAATGAGAGGTAATGGTGGTTGACAACCTCACCCAATAGAAAAGTGCCTTGTAGAGTGGGAGCTCGGGTTTCCACAGGGTGCTTTATTTTAAAATCAGACTGTCTTTCTCTCTTTTTTCTCTGAATAAACTGCTCCAACAATCGCATTAAATTTCTGTTTTGGTAGAACTTTGCCACTTTTGGTTTTAAACAAGCTCACATCTCATGGTTCACGGATCCCTTAACCGCCGGGGTCATTGGGGCACCACATATTGTGTGGCTTGGGCAAGTACAGCCTGGTGGTGCACATCCCTCTTCAGTATTTACTTTTGGGTAGTGGGTTGCTGCCCCAAATGAAACAGGTAGTATGGTTTTCCATGGTTGCCAGTATCTGCAGAAACCAGATCTGACTCAAGTACAGCACCATCATCATCTGGTCACAATTGTTTTTGGTGTATGGCGACAATACTGATGCTAATCCTAAATCACAATTTTGCTCAGGGCCCCATGAAGGCTTGGACTGACCGCGGATTAAGGGCTCAGGTAGGTTACATGTCATTAATTCCTGCACTTTTTTTAAGGTCATTTAGATGTAAATAAATTCATGATACAAAATCTTTTAAGGCACAGCAAAGATAAATAAAGAAATAACCACCACAAGTGAAATTAAAACTGAAAAAACTTAAATCTTAAACGCTTATTAAAGCATTCATGCGTAGCGCTTGCTTTTAATAGTGCTTGATTGTAGTGTCCTTTTATGTGTTTCGTGTATAAAAATAGAGTGCATGATGTGGCACTCAAACTACACAATAGCAGACGGGAAGAGGCTGCAGAGGGGGACTCACACTGCACAAAATATCATTGGTAACCCACTGCCTTCCTTGACTGACATTTACAATTCCATAAGTGAATAACCTATATTCTATGTTGACAATATCTGTTATTATTATTATCATTATCATTATTTTTTTTAATCATTTGCCTGTTTTAGTTTTAGATTAGGGGATAGTGTCATAATAGTCAGTGGTTTGCAATAATCTGTGGTCTGTGCAGCCCTTTGAGACTCTTTGTGATCAAGGGCTACAGAAATAGACATGACTTGAATTGATATGATGAAAAATGTTTTCATTATCTGTTATGTTGTAGAAGAGAAATACAAAAAAATAAACAAAACAATTTTAAGGCCCTATGACAGCTGCAGTGATGTTTAAATCACGTGACAAACTGACGTCATCCACTGTGCCGCCCGGAAACACTCGTGACTTATTTGTGAGCCGTCGTTTACGAACCGCTTTTTCTTGAGTCATTGTTTTAAACAACCCTTCCATACGTTTGAGTGGTGTTATTTTCAAACTTAGTCGTTTATTTTCATTTTTTTGGACACAACATATTTTTATGGTAAAAGTATAATAGATAATATATATCATGAACGTAGCTGTCACGCCCAGTAGCGAGCAGTTCAGAACAAACGGTTCGTTCGCGGGTTGCACACTCCGGAACAATCGCGCTTGTGCGGAAAGCTAGTTTTAGACACACAGTCAGCGAGTGAGTCATTAATGTTAATAAATACCAACTTCAAACCTACGTGACTAATGAATGAGCTATATTAGTGGCCGACGACAGCAAAGTGGATCGACAAAGACGCCCAAATTAACAGTTAAGTCGCTCTTTACAGCTGAACAAGTGTTTTTTTCCACTTGCTAATAGCATTTGTAGTTTATTCGGTATGCTAATGTTAAAGTAAATTGGTCACCCTAACAAGCTAACAGTTTTAATATTACTTCTTGGACATAAATGGCTGTGTGATTCGGAGTGCATGAAAGCTAAACAATGTAGTAGCACCTTTTTGAAACTTTAATGTATTAAGTCTGAAAGCCTTTCTGCTTTTAACAATTGCGTATTGTTGGGAGCACCTATTTGGTTTTCTAACTAGCCTTCATTGCTAGCTTTGCTAGCATCGTTCAAGTAAGGGCTCTTCAGGCTCTATAGCGATGAACTAAGTCTTGTGGAATCTCTTGTTGAGAGGCAGACGATCGGCGACAGGGAGAGAATAACCGAATTCTGCGTCAACGAGTTGTCTCTACTTAGATGGTGTGGTTGCTTTTCTATTATTTCAAACCAATAATTGGCCGCTGTCGATATATTGTATTTATTTGCATTATCTGATGACTAACCCAAACCGTGCATTCCATTATGACAGCAGTTGCCATCATTCTCTTTCAAAATAGTATACTATTATCTGATTTCAAATAAGTGTTAAAGCATAGCTAACGGTTTCATTTAAAAGTTAACATTATGTTTGCAAAATACGAACCAATAAAGAAAGCAATGACTCGGGGTGTCTGCAAGGTATTCTTAATATTTGCAAGAGGTTAGTTTGATGCTCCCCTTTATCTTTAAGAAACAAGCCATACTTTATATGGGGGTGTGTATGCCAACCCCAAAAATCATTGATTTACGGGCGTATTGGATGGAGGGAACGTGTCCCCACCATTATCTTTTGATCACCTTAACTAATGTACTGTGTCCCAACTGCCCACCAATGCTAATACCAAACCTACGCCCTTGCATTGTATATACAGTATGAAATTGAATTATCGACAACCCTTCTCTCCAGGAGAACTAAAAACCAAAATTGAATATGACGACAATCGAGCATACCACTTCATATTAGTTTCCTCGCAAACTCTGCATATACCTCACTGCTGGTACTTAGGAGGCTCGTACTCAAAGAGTTTGCGAACCCCTTCCTTAATTGTAATAAGATTTTTTTAGGGTGCAAAAACATAACGCAAGACCTGCTTTACAGACTTGAAATGGAAGGAGATGTGTGCAGCTTCAACCCAGACTCGTCAGATGACCGCTCCCAAAGAGGAAGTGTTGCTTCTTCTGCCACCCTCTCCCACCGTACGTAGTTATCATGTGAAATACTCATCAAGAGTCTTTAGTAATTTGCTTATGATTTAACTGTGTTATCCTTGCAGCTCAAGATGTGCTTATATACCTGTTTGGTGACAGCGCAGTCCACTTAACAGTTGAATCGCTTGGCAGTGTTACTGTGCAGGAGTTGGGCCGGTCTGTCAGAGAGGCACTTCATATTCCTGATTGTGCGCAGGACGCCTTTGCCTTCTGGCTTTCTTCGCCTCTACTCGGTAAAAAAATAGTGTTGTGTGTATTACTTACATCCACAAAAGATAGATAGATGGATAGATAGATACTTTATTCATCCCCTTAGGGAAATTCACACTTCCAGCAGTCTCCCTTGTTTTTTATAAACAGATTAACATGATGCCCTCGGGCTGCTTGTTGTAGTTTAGCGGAGTGGATGACGTCACACGCTAGTCCAAAAGTTCAACGTCCCTGCGGCAGATCGAAATCTTTGTGCCCAGGGATACACCACCTCTCAGCTTCCCGCAGGCTTTCGTGTCTCTGTCTAACAGTGCTGAAGCCAGTTCGGTCTGGGGTAGCTCCGGTCCTGGTAGCTCAGGGTGGCTCCACGTTAGCGTCCGGGATGCTAGACGTGAGCCACGTTTCCGTAAAACACAGCAAACTGCACTCCCTGTGCGCTTTGATGTTTTTCACCAGCACAGCCAGTTAGTCGTCGGTCTTATTTGGTAGAGATTTACCATGATTACGGACGGTACCGAAGGCTTATAACTCCGCTAGCCGCTTAGCTAGCTCCGGCTCTCCATCCACGATAGGCCCCCTCATCACGCCGGCACGGGAATTCTTCAGGGCAAGGAGTTGATTCCTCAAATAAACGCATTTTTGTGCGTTAAAACCCATGTCCATTGGATAGAAAGTAATCCAAAGTTTAGTTGTCAAATGGGACGAAAAATACCAAAGATAGAAGCAGACAATAAAAACAATATATCACAAAAATTGGAGATAACACGGAGCTGCTGGAAAGGCTGCCGCACGCGGCGGCGTCGCTTTGATCAAAATCCTATTATAGTAATTTATAGTGCAATATGCTGGGACCTGTGGTAAGTATGATAAGATAAATCATATTTATTTATTATCTTAAATACATTTGACAATTTTATTTCCAAGCAAAACTTGTGTAATTAATACAAAAACATGTCTGCAACTCAAAATATGGAAGCGCAAGAACTACTTTTGAATATGTGCATACACTGACGCTATATTGATGAATTCTTGATGAATCGTGAGGGAAAAAAATGTTGAAATTGATACACAATGTTTTTTATTTTAACTTTTTTTTTAAATAGAGTTGCAGTTAAAGGCTAGGCACCACCCGTATAAAGTGTGCCGCCAGTGGCAAGACTTGCTGTATCGCTTTACAGAAGCTTCAGAGGAAGACATTTCACAAGGTAAAAGACTGTCTTTCTCTTTCATATTGTGTTCAATGTTTTCCACATTTAAAATTTAGAAATTACACCTTTCAATGCTTCAACCAACGTATCTCATCCCTGTTTTGTTTTCTTTTCTTTCCCCAGATGAGCCCTGCCTCCAATACCGCCGGAATGTGTTTTATCCCAAATCTAAAGAGCTGCAGGTACTTCTAATTTTACACTTTGGGAAACAAGTAAATCATTGACTTGTTTGCTTTAAGCTGAAGAAGATAATGTGAAATGTTGCAATGTATTTCAAGCTAAATGTTTTGCTATACTTTTTTAGTAGTACTGTTTAGTTTGATTTGAAATTAATCTTGTGTCTTCAGATTGAAGATGAAGGGGTGCTCCGGCTTTTATATGAAGAAGCCAAGAGCAATATCATCACCGGGCGATACCCGTGTGATCCTGAGCACTGGGCCTCTCTTGGAGGCTTGTCTCTTGCTCTAAATGAGGGGACAGGCATGGACAAGCAGAAGCTGACTACAATTATAAGGTTGGAGCACTGTTTGATCACTGCCCCTTTATGATTCAGTCGCAAAGATGCTTGACCACGTGATTTTTTGGGTCGCAGATGCACATAAATGTATAAATGCAGTTAAGTGTTACCGAAACGTAGATTGCAGCACTTAAAAAAAATCAAGGCTGACACACTACGTTAAGTAGAAATCAAATCCAAAATTATTCCCAGAACTGCCCTTACAATCTAAAAATGGCATTTTGAATCATGTAAGGATTACAATTGTCTTTGTCATTGCTAACAACGGAGTAAACAATGTTAGCAACAATATTAGACATGGCACTCCAGGATAAACATGTACAGTAATGGACTTAAAATACAAAACTAAAATCAAAAGAATATCAAGATAAATAGCCAAAAACATTTACATGGTAGTAAAAATAGTGTTATAGTGTTTAAGGGACATGTAGTGCTTACCCCAGAGGGTAACAATTCAAAGAGTTGGTGGCTGGGGTGAGACAAGTTCTTTATAATGTTGTTGGCCCTTTTGCAGTATTGTATGAGTTGAGCAGAAAAATGAAATAGTTTTATTCCGTCAAAGACCAAAGACATTTTTTCCTTAGCTGATAAGAGTCCTTTTTTTGTACATCCACAGAGAGAAAAAGCTTTCTTCTTTCCTCCCGGCACATGTTGTACTTGGGAGTGGCGGTTTATTCTCCACACTGAAAGGGAAGTCTAGTCGTCAGGCAGGGTTGGAGCAGAATCTATTGGACGGTTACAGAAAGATCAATGCATCTGGAGACTCTCAGCAGGACTCTGAGCTTCTACAGCAATACCTCAGAACATGCCACACGCTGCCTTATTATGGGTAAGAGATTGTTTTATTACCAAACAAAAAACGTACAATGCTGACAACCAAAAATACCATTGGAAAAGGTGTGCTTTTTTTGATGGGGAAATCGACAAACCTGCCCAAGGAATCCTTCAGAGGATCAAACGCAAAGCCGTCAATGTATGCATCTCACTGGAGGGAGTTTACGTCGTGGATGTCAAGGAGAAAGTAGGTGCTCTTTTTGTCAACTTTTTAAAATACCAAAAATTTTGTTAAATTTTCTTGACAAAAAACTGACGAGTATGTTTGGACCACGTGGTTCTGCAGCATGTGCTTCTAGGCCTGCGCTTCAGCGAGCTATCCTGGGACCACAGCTACCCCGAGGAGGAAGGCGACTCGCACATCTTGTGGCTGGAGTTCGACGGTGACGAAGACGGAACTCCCATCAACAAGTTGCTGAAGATTTATTCCAAACAAGTGAGAGAGTTTTTGTGTATTTTACGGTTGAAGGTAAAAAAAAAAAACGTGAAATCTGGACTTCCGAGCGCATGTGATTAAAAGCCACTCGCTCCAGCAACTCAATTTTGTCTTTGTACGAGTCACACCGGATATAAAACCACAGGCTTAAAACGGCCATAAAAATGAACTAATTTATGTCCACTTTTTACATATTTAGCCTGGCACGCTCGACCGCCAACTGTGTGAAGAATTTGGCATTTACGCCTTTGGCTGCAGAACAAAAACTGCACCAAGCCCCAAGGATGTTAATTGTTAGAATCGATATATATGACTTTTACAATTATAGAGTCAACAAAGTTTAATGAAATGACAGTACAATATAGCCTACATGGAAAAATTCTACTGCTATACAAAGCGGATGTACAAAATGAAGAGTTGGGGCAAAACATGGACCCATTTCTCTTGGAGGACATAAATGTTTCTGCACGTCACTGTCTATGTTCCCTCTTAATTTTTCATGTATCTGAGCAAACACACAAGCTCCCTGAGCAAACTGAGGACTACTGTGAACAACATCAGATATGCACGCTTTATTTTTTTAAATCAGTTTTTTTGGTCCACTTAAAAAAAGACAAAAATCTGAAAAATGGGATAGTGTAGATGTTATACAGTATGTGAGAGTCCTGCTTTGGCCATGGGAAGAGTCCTACTTTGGCCTGGCCGAGGGTCCTGTTCTGGAAGATATGAGACATATACACCTTTCAGACATAACATTTTGCTCACATTAAAACATTCACATTTTGCACAATGATTTGTGCAAGCAATACTACCAAAAATACTACAGAAAAACTACTATGGAAACATTACAAAAACACTACAGAAATAATACTAGAAGAATACTACACAAATGATACTAAAAAAATATGACAGAAAAATTACTAAAGAAGTACTTAAAAAAAATACTACAGAAATACTTCTATGGAAATACTACTGTAACACTACAGAAATACAACTACAATATTACGACCAAAATACAACTATAGAAATACCACATCAATTCCCCTACGAATATACTACTACAGAAATACTGCTAAAATACTGCAGTAATACTGCTATGGAAATATGAAAACCGAAATACAATGTTTTGAAGAGTAGACCTTTTTCACTTGAAGAAGAAAAAATCTCACCCAATTTCACCGCTTTTTCTTCCATTTGCACATACTCCGTCAACCATTCCATCTTAAAATAACTGCATTTCTTTTTTACTGCGGCTTGGTGAGTGGATGTGTCGCTACCCGTTCCTTTCGACATTATGCAGGGTTTATATTGGCATCTATTAACCTGCTAGCTAACCTGCACAGCGCATATAGGCGGGGCCCAGACGCAAGCACCATCAATGCTATGATTGGCTTTGTACCGTATGTGAACTGTATCGTATCATTGGCTAGACACCTGTCACTCACTGAGTGAGAAATAAAAAAAAAAACTATGTTTGGGCGAATTAATTAGATTAGATTAAGTCTAATATTAGATATTAATTAATACGTTATGTTGATGTTGTTTATGCTGGATAGATTTTCTTGTGCGCTGAGAATGTGCGGGCAGTGCGCAATTGCGCATGCGCGCAGCTTAGAGGGAACATAGGTCACTGTGTTGTTTTGTTTTTAGAGCACGTGCGCTGTGGAAAAGAGCATCTTACCATTTTCTTCGGGGCTTCCACGAAAAAAAGGATAAGCCACATCATATCTAAAGCCACATTATTTAAAATGAAGGAAAAAAGTAGCAGCTTGTAGTCCATATTTTATGGTAAATCACTCACTTGAACTGCATTCAAAAGTCCGTTAGTTCTTTGTTCCTTTGTCTCTTTGTTTCCTTATCCTCACTGTAAATGTGGAACTGGAGTCGTCCAATTTCGTTGTCACAGCATATCCCATGTTGTAACAATGACAATAAAGGCATATTCTATTCTATTCTATTCATTCATGGTGTGTTTTTTTATTTCCTCAGGCGGAGCTCATGAGTGGCTTCATTGAGTTTTGCGTCGAGCTGAAATCGGTTTCTGAGAGCGGAGCTGCAGCAGAAACGGACGGTGATGTAAATCAGTCACAGCAAGACTGTGGCAAAGACGAAGGGAAAAATGGACGCGGCGGACGGCGCGGGATGTTGCGCAGACAGAGCAGCAACGTGTGCAGCCGGGTCCATTCGCTTAATACTATAAACTACGTCGATACGGGTGAGGTTTTCCCCTTTTTACTGATTACCTTATACAGTAATCCCTCGTTTTTTCGCCGGGGTTGCGTTCCAAAAACGAACCGAGAAAGTCGAAACCCGCGAATTACAAACCTTTATTGGTTTAGATAGATAGATAGATAGATAGATACTTTATTCATCCCCTAAGGGAAATTCACATTTCCAGCAGCATCCCTGAGCTGAGAACAGTACAATAAAAAAGCCAAAAGAATACAATATACAAATACCCAGTGTGACGTGCAAATGCCCACTGTAGCGTGTTATATAGAGTAACTAAATAGTGCTACACAGAATACATATTGCAGTAAGATTCGGTAATATCCAATGTAGGTGGTGTGGTTTAATGTGGGCTTTTACTCTGCCGGGTGGAGTTAAAGAGCCTCATGGCATGAGGAAGAAAAGATCTCTTCAGTCTGTCCGTAGTACAAGACAGTGACAGCAGTTTATTTATTAAATATTTTATGATTCATAGAAACCAATAAACGAACCCTATTTACAGGCTTAAACATTGGTTTAATGACTCAAAGTAATGTACTTCATAAAAGATTTGTACTTTCAAGTTTTAATTTTAAGAATAATCTTGCTGCTATATTTCACAATTAATTCAGGACACAATTTTTATTTTTAAGCGCCTAGCATGGCTGATTCCCGATTGGTGTGTGTGTGTGAAGGGGTAAGTGTGAAGCACATTGTAAAGCGCTTTGGGAGGTCTTCATTGACTTGAAAAGCGCTTTGTAAATGCAGACCATTTACTATTGATTATTTTTTTAGTTCAGATTGTATTTTGTCGCCATCATGTGGACATTATTGAAAATAAAAAATATGGCGTAGAAATGCTTTTATCTTACAAGGGGTTCAACCTTTTTCAAACTGAGAGCTACTTTTCGTTACCAAGTGCAACATGCACCCATTTTAATTTGCATTTTTAAAACAATTTACCATGCTACTAATATGTTGTTACCAGGTTAATTATTGAAAGTATGGTCAGGTAGACTAATTCAACCCCTAAAAACATCGTACCCAGCACTGGTGAGCTATTTCTAGAACAGTTCCATCGGCACTTCAGCTGTCCTAATGAGGCAGCACATTGGAAACCCCTGCTTTAGCATGTTGTCAACGGTAGAAACGATCTTCCTCTGCCTTTTGGGCCTGGCCACAGGTGCTTTAGTTGGACTAGAGCTTTTTCTGACATAATGGCTTTTGAAGAAACTCCAAGTCGAAAAAGACCATGTACAACAGGGTCCAACAACCTTTTTCAAGCAAAGACCTACTTTCCGTCGCAAATTAGGGCATAGGACAGCCGGTTTAATATATATTTCTAAAATAGAAACCTAGCTAGATGGCATGCTAAATAGCTGAAAAGTAGCTTGATACTTAGCTATAAAAGTAATTGGGTAAAAAAATGAAAGGGAGCGAGATAGCTAGAATGAGTAAACAGCCAAATAGAAAGCTTAAAAAAGCTAGATAGCTAGCTAAAAGGAGGACAAAAGTAGCTTGTAAACAAGCAAAAAAAAGATCAAATGTTGGCTAGATAGGATGCAAAAAAATATAGCTTGCTTAATAGCTAAGAATGTTGGAAGATGACTAGCTAGAGAGCTAAAAGGGTAGAAAGACAGCTACTAAAAAAAAAACGCACATTTTTTGCCCATTCACTTCATAAAACCCATAAATTGGAATTTATTATGTTGTATTTCCTGTAAAATAAATCAATAAAAAGATCAAGAAATAAATGTGTTTAATACATGAATAAATTCTCAGTCTTTTCTAAAATAATTGCTTAAACCAATCAACAATACTTCAATACATTTTTTTTGGCAATGGAGATTCAAGATTCAAAAGTGTTTATTGTCAAATGCACATTAAAGAACCACAACCCCGGTAGCCGGGGGCACCATGTTAAAAACCCCTGATGTACGACTAGGACCGCAACGTTATTTACGCACAGGCAGACGCATGCAGAAAAGGGTCGGGTTGACTACTTAGCCAATCAGAATTTAGAACATGGCGAAAATCAGTGAAGTAGCGAAACAGTGAAAAGTAAACTGCGATACAGCAAGGGATTACTGTACACAAGCTAAACAATAAATGTTTAACAATTTTCCCTAATCTACTTTTTTTCTTCTAGGAAAAGAAATCAAATGTTTGAAACCAAAAAGAGCGGCATCGTTTTTTGCAAGACAAACATCTGGGCCCATGTACTCTTCCGTGCAAGTGACTGAGAACCTAGAACAGGGTTAAATCTTACCACCGACAGCCTCGGCGCTTGCACACAAAGACCAAAACGGAACATTTGACATGTGATTTTATGTCGGACCAAGTAAGGGATCTTTTCTTGACCATATTTCTCTTTTGACGTTGCGTACATTTTGCAGATATGTTATTATGAACACTAAGTGGTTTGTTGGTTGGCACGCCTAAAGGCACACAATTTCAGGCATGAAGTTTCAACAACCGCCAGAATGCAATTACAAATGCCTGATTGAAATGAATGCTACAGATGACTTTCCCATTTATCTTGAGCGTCTCTGCAGCGCAGAGCGAAAATGAGAGAAAAATTCTCTTCGGACTCACCAGACTTTCACTACTACCACAAAATGGCCTCTAATATGTCCTTCAAGATTTCAGGGCAAACCCTCTCCCTGTGTGGTGTTGTCAGTGCCTTTACACAGAAGGTTCACAAGAGGGCAGTACTACACTTTCATAAATATGCCACCAAGAGATGCAACGGAACAGACGCAGATGATATGTGACGTATTTATTCGTGTATAACGCGCACGCCTAATTTTTGATTGAAAACCTTTTTTAAGCTCAAACTAAGAATTGGAATGAGTAACAAACATTGTTGAATATGGGCATGACATGATTAAAATATATATTGAGAACTATGAACACAATACCAACTTAAAATTTAAAAATGATTTGAAGTCCTTCAAAGTCCAAATCATTATCAGATACATCAAAAAGTTGTTTTTCTCTAGCTTTTTTGCATGTTTTCATATCTTTCAGGACAAATTTGCTTTCTCCATTTCTAGCATACATCATTGGTACCATAAGTAAAACATAGTGTGATGGGATAACATATGAAAATGCATTTGATTTTATCTTAATTATGTTATCTTAATTATCTAAATTAGGGTGCCCGTCCTGAGACTAGGAGGTTGTTGGTTCAAGCCTGGGCCAGGTCATACCACAAAAATGCCTCCCTGCTTGGTGCTCAGCATTAGGGGTTGGAATTGTTTTTTTTTTCTCCTAATGACTCCCTACGAGATGTTGCGACACATCAGTTGGGTTGAGTGAGGGGGCTGGGAATCCCCTCCTTTGTATCAATCTCACAGAAAGGGTCAAAAATATCCCACTAGAACAGGGGTCGGGAACCTTTTTGACTCAAAGAGCCATAAAAGCAAAAAATATTAATTTTATTTTAGGAAAGAGCCACACCATATATTATGAGACAAATTTACTAAATTGCTAAACCCGCGCCCCAGACAAAAGCTTAGTCTTCAGCACATTTATTTTTTATGATTTGATAAAAATGATGAAAAGAGAATAATGCCAGAGCCCCTGTCCCAAAATCAACAAACATACCACTTTAAACTTGTCTCTTTCTTGCAATTACTCAAGACCGGTTAAACTCCTTTTGACCCTTTTTTCATACATTTTGGTTTCAAAACCAGATGCAAGCAGTTATTGTGTAAAAACGTCACAACATTCTTCAAATAGGGAGCCTGATGAGCTCATATTTGGCGCAGACGGCATAGGGCGAGAGATGGGAGGGAGTGCTTGCACTTTTTGCATAGCTCCACCCATCCCTCCCACTCACCCAATCAAATGACTAAGTTCTCTTCCGGTGTTTTGGCGTATTTACAGTTCTGTGGATTCATCATAAGGTATCTGAACACTGAACACAGATTAAATAGTGAACTTTTATATAAAGGATTCTTTAGCGTTGTACAGCCAAAACGAGTTTTTTTTTTTCCCCCTTTTTTTGTGTGACACCTTGACTGTAAATTGTAGTAAAAACGTGCCCTATATATACTGCGAAGTAATGACCTGTTATATAGCTTTGGTTTGGCTTTGCGTGTACCTGAATAGGATAGACAACTCTAGTAATGAACAAAATGGGGAAATTTTGCATGCAATCAAATTTGTCTCTGAGCCACAGATACTCATAGAAAGAGCCATATATGGCTCGCGAGCCATAGGTTCCCGACCCCTGCACTAGAAGGATATGGCTCCAGTGCTTTTCATATATATGAAATCTTAATCACCGGTTCTTTCACCACCGTGACCCGGGTTCAATTCCCGTTAAACTAGTGCTATTTTGAATGGTCAATCAATACGGTGATATACTACCGTTAAACCTTGTGTATGTTATGCACCCAGTCTTTGAGTCCTTCTTAAGCGAAAAAAAGGGGGTTATCCACGAACAAATACTGTATGTGTAGTGACATTTTTTTCATTGCAAATGTATTCAACCTATAACAGCTGAAGGTTCTAGTTGCTGTCACTTATACTATGCATGTTGCGTTGTAGAATAGGCATTCCAGTTACTGTGTTCATTCATCGCCAAATATAGAGGTTTGCACCGTTTGTATGACAGTTTTTTTTTGGTGTGTACATGTCATGTTTCATCCAAAGTCGTTTTACAAAAGCATCAAGTGCCTTTTTGTGTTTGGGTTGTATTTTAATCCAATTAGCAGTCGTGCGCTGAGGCAGTCACTGGAGTTATTGGCTATTGTTTGACCGGTCAAACTGTGGAATTTTCACAAGTATTTTGCACCTTTTCAATTCATTTTTATGTTCTTTTGGTGAGTTGTGACATGATTTGATTCATTACTTGGTCAGCCTGTCATTAGTCCAATGGCACATAATTAATGCCTTGCTATTTTAAACGGTAAACTAACCTTTCCAACCTTCCCCACCCTTCATTTTTTATCGAGTGTATCAACTTTCCAATAGTCGTTGCAACCATGCACAGCTTTACCAAACTTCGCAGTTGATATATAAGTTACAGGTTCTTAATAACACTAACGGATTTTATTTTAGACAGCACATTGACATTATTAATTTAGGTATTTTTTCGTTTTCCAAACATTTTGCTTTGTGTAAACTCAACAATCTAACAAAATATTTACAAATGTATATTACCATGAGAATGGAAACACATTTCAACATCCCAAAAACATTGCTCTTCATACCTTTTTAAATTGATATGTGTTTTATGTGGACTGTCTTGGTTGTTTATGGCTTATTTCACAAGATATATTTATGGTAAAGAGTGTCATATGTGATTAATTCCACTTTGAATTTGAACTCACTGCCATGACCTATCCCAACTAAAACTGCATTAAATTCATATTAAATATTTTCAATCAACTTTGTGATATTCGTGTGTGATGGGGCACAGACCGACTTACAATTAAATGAACCCCAATCTTTTTCATTACTTGATTGACAGCGCAAGTAAACAATATTTAAACTAAAGCTGTCACAGTTGCCATGGCGGCCAATTGGCTCCGCTTGTTGACAGATTGGCTCCCTGACTGTATTTAAACTCTGTCCTGTCAGTCCCCTTTTTTCGGTCAGTCTGCGAATCTCCCTTTTTACACGGCAAGCCCTTTTTGGCCTGTCCTGTGTTTTTACTCTTGTTTTTCTCCCGCTACGATCTGTTTGATCTCGACCACGTCTGCTCTCCCGTCCTGAAGTACGACCCGTTTTGATCTCGACCACGTCTATTCTCCCGCCCTGAATAACAATCCATTTTTTTTATCTCGACCACGGCCACTCTCCTCTCCTGGTTTTTGACTTTTTTCTGTTCCCGACACCGCCATTGCTCGCCACAGAAGCAACCTACTCCCCCGCGACCAACAATCTCTGGATCATGTGTGCACTCCTTTCCCTTCTTCCCAATTAAACTGTGAGTAACGTTACGCAAGTGGGTCCTGTTTCCGTTCTGGTCCTGGCAAAGGCAGATACAAAAAAACGTATTCTATTTGTAAAATCTATGAAAGGCTCCTTTTGAATAAAAGCATCAATAGAAAGTAATCTAACATTTTGAAAAGATAAGTCTATGCTACAAGAAGAAAAGCTGCTGGGATCTTGCCCATACTTTCACTAATTCAATTGTTTTGGGTTAAGGTGTGCACCAATTAATGAATGTTTTCACTTTCGCCCTCTGCAAGAGAATTGTATGCCTCACTCTTCATATGCACACATTCAGCACAGTAATACGTTACATACAAATTGTATAAGTAATATGCATTACAGTATATGTAGTGTAGAATCAGCAATTTTGAAAAAGAAAATCCAAATCCTGTGGTGGCCCATTAGGGTCTGCAAGGCCCTTCTCTCCTGGCCCAACAATATCTGAATCGTGATGTTAATTATATTTTCTCCGTCAATACTTATTAAATAATTCAAAATTGTCAGCTTCCTTTTACTGCTGTTCCCCCGTTTACACTGCTTATAGATGTGTGCTTCCATATTTAAGCATTTAACCAATTACATTTCAGCCATGACTTGTTGCCATGGTCAAAGATCTACCTGAAGGCCTTCACAATCAGTTCCGCAGACTTTGAAGCATATTATAAGTGACAATAAAGTTGTTGGTTTAGCCAATCAGATTCAGAGTTAAGGAGTTAGGTTAAACAAACTGATTATATAGGGCGCGTTAACCTAAGTATCTCAACAAAAATGTGTAGAAAAATATCCCTCTGTCCACTGCTTCTGTTAAACAGAAATTTTCCGCCGTAAATAATGATTTAAAAAAAAAAAAAAAACGTATGCCAGAAATGACGGGAAAGCTCGACATTCAGCATTAGCTTTGATGACAATAGAAGAATTCTTTATTGAAGTGAAACTCA
Source organism: Urocampus carinirostris (assembly GCF_059441175.1). Classification (NCBI taxonomy): domain Eukaryota; kingdom Metazoa; phylum Chordata; class Actinopteri; order Syngnathiformes; family Syngnathidae; genus Urocampus; species Urocampus carinirostris. The sequence goes on from NC_142365.1 coordinate 22,005,537, forward strand.
GAGAGAATCTGTTGAGAGAGTAAATGAGATCTTCTTGAGGGAATAAAAGGAGGATGGGTTTTTTTGCACAAAAAAGGATTTTGGTGAGTAAAATGTGGCTATATTCCCGAATAATATTTAATGGGGTTAATCTCACTTTCATTTCTCTTTTAATCTGTAAACATGGATACTGATCTTGGCGAAACTCTGACTCTGGTGAAGGAACAACTTCATCCTTTTTATTTTGTAAAGCGCCCCTACAGTCGTCTACTGTGAGTGGAAGATAAGCGGAATGGCCACTGATCTATAACAGGGGTTGGGAACCTTTTTTGACCCAAAGAGCCATAAAAACAAAATTATTTTGATTCTTTTTCTTAGAGAAGAAAAAGTATGCTTTTTGGTTCTTTGAGTCTCCATCGTTTGCGATCGTCCTTGTTCCTTTTAGAACTTATTTTTGGTTGAACTAAACAACTAAGCAACAACTTGCTTTTGAAGGGCAATACCACCATCTAATGTTAAGGAGTGTCATTGACTCTGTTTATTTTTGCATCCATCCGTTATCTGCACCGCTTATCCTCAGTAGGGTCGCAGGGGTGCTGGAGCCCATCCCAGCTATCTTCAGGCAGTGAGCAGGTGACACCCTGAACCGGTTGCCAGCCAGTCACAGGGCACACTGAGACAACTCACTTGCTCATTCACACCTAAGGACAATTTGGACCGGCCAATTAACCTGACATGCATGAATGCGGGAGTAAAATCAGAGGAAACCCACACTGGCACGGGGAGAACATGCAAATTCCACACGGGGATCGCTGCGATAGCTTGAATCCTGAACCTCCGCCCCTGTTTCTTTTTTAAATAACATTAGTTTGCCAAAGAAAAGGCCCGCGGCCCACTTTTGGGTCCCTACTCACCAGTTAAAAAACCCTGATCCAGGGTAACTTGCTAGCCAATCATAGAGTTCAAAACACTTGACAACCAATAGAAACAAATCTTCAGAGGACCAATGAAACATAAAAAACACTTTGCAATTACTAACATTTAAAAGTTTAATAGAGTATTTATTTGATGTGTTGGATTAATGGTATTACATGGCCACACCAGATGATGTTGCATAATTCTTGAGGCAGGTTTGGGAAAAAACAGAAAAATAATTTCTTTTTTTTTTTTTTTTTTACATCACCATGATTCGAAATACCAACAAAAGCACAACATGCGGAGCTATTTCTAATCAGAATTTCACTTAACCTTTCGAGTGCCAGCTCTTTTAAAAATAATGTTGACTAACAGCGGATAAGTTAACATAATATTTTGCTATCACAATAAGAATTTACAAGCGGTAGTCAGGGTAGTTTAGGGTTTCTCTGACAAAACACACATTTTACAATCAAAACTACAATGGCATAAAAAATTGGAAATATTCATATTTGCAATTTTGCTTAATCAGACAAAATTTAAGTAAAGAAACAAAGGAAAAGGGTCATACCTAAGACTCGAATCATACCTAAGACTTAAACATTGGTACCCGTTGCCTCCCTGCTAGGCGTTCAGCATTAGGGGTTGGAATTGGGGGGGTTTGGTAACCTAATGACTCCCAACACCTCAGTTGAGTTGAGAGAGGGGGCTGGGAATCCCCTTTATGAATCAATCTCCCAAAAAAGTCAGAAATGACTCTAGCCACCTCCCACTTGGGGGATATGGCTGTGGTATATATATATATATATATATATATATATATATATATTATTGTCTACTGTACATGTTTCTTTCCAGTTTAAAATTAACTCTTGGTAGTAATCAAACAATACACTTGGTATCTTGATTACAATCAGTGTTGGGACTTACACGCTACAAAGGAACGCGATCCTGGAATGCAACTACTTTTCTCGGTAACAAGTGCAGACACTCCCCTACTTTGGACCATTTAACTTACGAAAAAACGTAGATACGAACATTTATTTTGGGATATCGAAAAATATCCGGAAAGTTTTGTATTGTGTGAACCTTTTTCCACATAGAGGACATTACTGTGGGGCTTCCTTCCGCCACTACCGGCGTGTGGCGCTGCGCGGGGTCACCCAGCATCCACCCCGAAGAAGAAATCTGCTTCCTCTTCCTAGTTCGTGTGTAAACATTCTATACTGTATCTCCAGCGTGCTAGGTACTTAGACGTTTTCCTGTTTAATATCTCGTACATCCATTCAATATGGTTGGTGTAAAGTGTAAAGGTAAATCATTTCAGTGTTCACTGTCTGGTGAGTACTCCCGTATTACTCAATTTGTCACATACTACCATCGATTCGCTTTCCACGCTGCATTTCCTGAGCATGTCTATATATACTCTCAAAGCACAACTAAATACAATTCTGAGGCCGCCATTTTAAGCAGAGAGTCCAAGTGCGCTGAACTCCCCTTCATGGAGATATTCTCCCTACCGTATATACTCACATGTAAGCCGAATGTTAGACTATAAAATGAAGCTCTGAAATCAGAACTTCCACCCGTATTTGCGGATATTTAGATTGCCAAGTCATGTTTATGTTGTATAGCCCTTAATCACAATTCTCAAAGGGCTGTACTGACTGCAGACTATTAATACACCATCCCCTGATCTACAACCTACCTGAAGGCAAGGGAAATCTCAAAACCATCAGCATTAGAAATTAAAAAACCTTGAGAAGGGGCCCACACATAACGTAATCTCCCTTCCAGGATCACCAGGCTGCAATGGATTTTGCCAGGGCATCAACAAACAATACACAGATATTGTCAACATGAAATATAGGTCATTCATAAGCTATAGAATAGAAGTGTTTCTAAGCCGAGAATTAAACGGTTCCACGGAGGTTGCAGATTGAATCTTAGGGGGAAGAGCATTCCACAGCACCGGAGCCCAAATGTGATGACCGGTGTTGAAGCGCCAGAGTCCATTGCCAGGTGCTGATCATTGGTGACCTTAACCGGGGTTGTGTGCCAGCAGTAGCGAAAGGTTGGCAGCACATGAGGGGGCCGTCGCTTACACAACGGAAAAGATTTGCTTATTTTTTGTTTTTTGTTTTTATATGAGAATTAATTTTTGCAATACAACATGCCTGGAGAAAGAGGAAAATGTCTTGGACAGTACCCAGAAATTAAGGAGATATTGAAGTGGTTTGAAGCCCAGAGACAAAATTGATATGGAGTGTTCGTTTGCAAGCTCTCAAAATTGCACAAGCCAAACGATGTGAAAAGTTCACTGCTACCAGAGGTATGTGTACATATTTTTTTATATTCCTAATGTTTGAGACCCAAGTATGTATATGTCAAATTGTTTGATTGTCTGTTTGTGTGTCCATCTCTAAAAGGAGCATGGAGTTAAGATATGACCACCATCTTTCACAAGCAGGATGTTACCCAGGATGTGAAAAATGCACCAAAAAGCCGAGTTGCCTTTTTTTTGTTTTGCCGACGCAGCCGCTTTACCATAAAGATATTCTATTACCCCAGACAGTTTGGCCCAGATCACAACCAATCACATGCAATAGGTAGGTCACTCCTAACACGGCACTTTTGGTTTTTCGGACTCAATATTTTTCCCATTCTACTCTCCCAAATAAGAACGACATTGAATATTAACACCATCTTTTACAGGCAGTCAAATAGATCACCCCAGATGTGAAAACTGCCCAAAAAGCTGACTCAGCAGTTTTAGTTTTGCTGACTCATCAGCTTTCCCAGAAACATTCAACTTTCCTAAAGCAGAACAAGTTAGTCTTGAGGTTAGTCTTTTCCAAACTATATGTTTGTATGTGAGTATATATGTTTGTATGTACCTATGTATTCCAAAAAGAGAAATCTCACCCAAAATCGGCCTCTATGCGAGTATATATGGTTATTTGTGACTAGATAGTTTATTTTAAAGTAATGTGTCACTTTTCGGTGTCAGTAATCTGGGGCGTATCTTAATTATTTTTAAATGAAATAACTGGTAACTGTAACCAATTACTGTTTTTTTAGTATTGCTCTCAACACTTCTTGTATTAGAGGTGTGGAAAATCTGTGTCATAGTTGAGTTTGCTCCCCTCCTAGCACTTCTTCAGCAATCCCTCCACTCCAGCCAAGCATTTCCGACCTGCTCCGACATATTTCCTCATTGGGTCTTGGCTCGCACATGAATTGGTTGGGCTGTTCCACCGACTGCAGACTGCAGGGGGCGCTCTCGGCCTCAGTCGCCCTGTCATCCCTGTCGCTGTTGCTTCTCCAATGATGAATGATCTCGTCATCAAAATGGTCACCAGCTTCGTCGTCGGGTAGGTGGAGGTCCATCATGGCCTCCATTCCTCTCAGCTCCTTTGGCATTTGATGGCAGGCCAGCGGGATTTCCTCCAGGCTGGCTGACCTGATCAATACGGTCGAGCCGAGGTTGGGCCCGGCTATGCTGGGCGGTGGAGGAAAGATCTCATTGTGGAGGGTAAACTGGAGGTGAGGTATTTGCAGGGGTCGGGGAAACGGAAGCCGGAAAATGTCTTCACACCCGGACTCGCTGTCTTTTTCCGCGTTTTTGTCCCCGCACATCCGAATCTGACTTCTGTTGGAGCCCGTCAGTACAAATCGAGGGATTTCCTCACCCATTTCCGACCAGTCGGACTCCTCCTCCTCCGGAACCGAACCCAGACACTGCTCTTGGCCAGTCGCCTTTACAGTTTCGTAGTTTTGGCTGTCCATGAACTGGACAGGGGGAGGGGCCACTGGGAGCATAATCTGATTGAGGACATCATCTGGATGAAAATAGTCTTCAGTTTTGCTCAGCATGGCATTGACCTGAAATTGAGAATATGCTTGAAAATGGAGTACATTGTTTAAATAAAATCCTTACCCCATTATTTTAAGTAAAATAAATGTATTCAGTGATACCTCTACATATGAGATTAATTTGTTCCCGGACCATGCTTGTACCTAAAATTGCTAGTTTATCAAAGGAATGTTCCCGATACAAAAAAACTGAAAACCAATTATTCTATTTCTTGCCTCCCAAAACCATCTAAGTCAACCCTTAATAGCGATAATCTTCCTGATAACTGAAAACACATTCAAATACTAATTGAACATAAAAATATAGTAAAAGTGGGCGCCACCGGGCTGTACCTGAGGAAGGCACACCACATGATATAAGACAACAGTTCACTCTTCATACAAGCTCAGTCATCCCCCAGGTAAAAAAGGACCGCACCTTCAGTTAACTACCAGATTGGCTTTATCAAGTGTGTGACTGGTAGGAAGACACCTAGATTGCGTGGTAGGAAGACCTTTACCACTACCCCATGTTACTGTACCTTGCATTGACAAGAAAAATTCAAGGAACTAATCTCCCATTGAAGAGCTAAACGCTGATGCCAACAGTGTTACAGTGATTAATGGTACCATTGGTGTGTGATATTAACTTAATTCAACATCTTCCTTGAGAGGATCATTATCAAAGCCATGGACCAACATGAAGTCAGCATTGGTGGTTATAACGTCACTAACCTATGTTTTTCTGATAATATTGCCGGACTGGCAGGAGAAGAACATGGGCTCAGGGATCTGGTCAATCTGGTCAAACTGAAAAAAACAAGTGTAACTACTGACAACCCCCAAGGTATCACCAGAAACCTGTCCATCAATCACGTAGACCTTGAACCAGTCACCATATGTAAATATCTTGGAGATGCCACATTAAGGAACGGGTGAGAACCATCTATCTTCTTCGAGACATGGACTCTCACAGGAAAGCTGGAAAGAAAAATCCAGGCCATGGCGATGCGACGCAATAGGAAACCTCCAGGCATCAGCTATATATACCATGTGACAAACAAAACAGTGTGCAGCACCATCAAGGGGCACATTGGAACCTCCGAGGAACACAAAAGAAGTCAAGACTGCAATGTTATGGTCACGGCACAATATCATCAGGCCTAATCATGATCATTTTCCAGGGCAGAGTCCAAGGGGGCAGAAGGAGAGGAAGACAGAAAAAGAACTGGGCCGACAACATTAAGGAATGGACTAGTGTCAACTTTGCCACACCCCAAATTCAGGCCAGAAACCGTCAGCAGGGGAGTAGTTTGTCCAGAGTTGCATTTTCAGTAGTGCCCCGACAATCCAGGCAGTAAAGGGCCGCATGGACTGTTAATTAGATGATTAAGATGATAATAAAATGACTTACTTTTTACACAAGAGACATAAAGCAAGAAAAAAACAACACAGGGCGCAAGATCAGCTCCGTATGGCTGGAAACTCACGCGCTAACTAATTAGAGTTGATGTTGGCTGTAAAGGGTCTCGAGCGGTCTCCGGTGGTAGCATTTGGAAATTCTCGTAACTTTTCTCCGATTGTCGCGAAAGATTTTTGTTCAAAAGAAATCTCGTACCTTGAATTTCCCGTATCTTGAGTAGCTCGTTTGTTGAGGTATCACTGTACAGTGGTACCTCTTTATAAGAGCACTTATACAGCACGCGAATTTTGATACACAAGTTGTTTTTTTAAACTAAAATCTCGCTCGTTATGTGAAGGCATATTCAGTTTATGAGCAGTCCCAAAGGCTACCACTAGAGACTGCTCAAGACCGCTTGTAAAAGCTCACCGCCATCAGCTCGGTCCTGTTTAAACATGTGCCTCCCACCATCAGGCATCTGATTCCATTACCTTGGTTATACCTGTAGAGTACCTCTATTCCACAGCAGGTTTGTTTTGATGGCATATCTTTAGTCCCGTAAGACCCAGATTTAGAAAACATACGATATTTTTAACTGCTTAGATGGTGTTATAGGAGTCCTTCGGAGATGAAAATTGAACAATTGCCTCCAAAAATCTTTTAGGGTAAAATTTAATGAGAACCTCGTTATATCTAATTCCTTATAGATATATAACAAATCCAGTCCAAGGTAACAAGTTTGGCTCTGCCAACGACTGTGAAAGTGCGATTGTGAAAGTTCTCACCTGAGGGTTGGGCTTCTATACAAATTTCCCACCCAGAATCTGTCCGAACGATAGCACCCAATAAAGAATGTCAACAACAACAAAAAAAACATTTCAACCACTTTTTGAAAAAAACAAAAAACAAAAACTATAAACAAAAAAAAATCAAATTAAAAAAAATTGTAATTTTCAATGCTGGGTCTTGCAGTTATTAATCACATTTTCTAGCATCTCCTTTTTGGACCTTCGCTTTGAGTTTATGAAAGGGAAACGTTAAGGTGTCTTAGAAAAAAAGGAAACCGATGAGCCAGTGAGTACAATCGTAAAGCAGAGTGTCAATCACAAAGCCGTAAAACATTTACGCAGCGCTTCTTTGCAAAAAATTGCGAGCGAGTTTATATTCCTTTTGCTAAATAAACAGCGAAGAGGAGAAGAAACCTGAGAAGCTGGCAACTACAAAGGCGATTATGTCTCATCAAAAGTCGTGCGCCATTACTCCTCCAGTACTTCTGCACCACACACACGCCATTGTTACCCTAAGTGCTCATAAAAAAATTGCATTTTGTCAACATCATATTATCTATTTTATTTTTCATATTTAATTATTATTTAAATGTATTTTAGTGATCAAGAAGATGTGTTTTATAGCTATTCAGGGATCGTTTTCGGAGTACAGGAACGTCTGCATTTATATAGCGCTTTTCAAGTCAATGAAGACCTCCCAAAGCACTTTACAATGCGCTTCACACTTTTCCCTTTTACACTCTAACTAACCAATAGCAGCGTCAGCCATTCAAGGCAACTACCTGCGATCGGGGGCAATAGTGATTCAGTATGTTTCCCAAAGACATATAACACAGGGGAGCCGAGAATCGAACCTGCGACTTCTTGATCCCAAGACGAGCGCTCTACCTTATACCAATTCGTTTTTAATTTTCTCATGTCAGGGAAATTGGCTTGTTCTGTGAGCAATTTGAGCTACAAGCAAGCTCCTGGAACAAACTAAGCTCATATGTAGAGGAACCTCTGTACTTAGAACTAAAAAAAAAATGTTCTATCTTGAAGACAGTTTTGCTAACTTTAATTATTTTCTTGGTAGAAAATGTTGTCCTCCTAATTTTCCAAATTACGAAAGGATTTCTACATTCAGTCTCTGCCGAATGTCTCAAACGTAGACATTGTTAACTTCTCATTTGGAGGTCTTACATTTATTGTGTCTACATTCTTGATGAATTTAGCTCCGGCCAGTTGATCGGTCAATGCTGAAATCCGCCGGCTCAACCTCTCGCGCTCACCTTGCATGCTCCGAGTCTGTCAAACAGGAAATAGAACTCCAACATCAAGAAGTATCGGATATGTAACAAGAGACCCCTTTCCATGTTTGCACACAAGTGTGCCGTAGCCTAGCTGCGCACGCTTTGTTGAAGTAGAAGAGCAGGATTCATATCAGTTTATAGCGGCCAATTGACAGGAAAAGATCGTACTCTGTGCAAGCAGTATTATTATCAAATATATATTATATTTAGTCTACATTACTAATAATGTTAATAATGGTATTATTGTTGTTATGATTAATATTATCCTAAAATATCTACTAGCTAGCACCAGTAGTAGCAAAGTTGCAGTCTAGAGTAGACATCGGTAGAAAACACTCAGCATTTCTCCAAAAGTTATCCTACTTACACTTATTAAGGCATTCGGTGTTAAAGTTAGAGACTCAAACCAGATCCCCACAATAACTTAGCGGATATTAAACTAGCACCGCAAACACAGACCTAATGATGTCTTCAGTCCAGTGTGTTATTTTTATGGCTCGCAGCCACAGGCTATTACGGTGCTTTTGGAAAAGAGTATGTGTTCTTTAAAATTGCGATTTGTGCATCGGTACACCCATCTGCTGGGACCGTTGTTTTTGGAAATTGTGACTCTAAAAACGCAACTCAACATACAAATCTTCTCTCGCTCTATTCAAACTCAAACAGTTACTCCTGCTGATTCGGGTCAACAATGCGCACGCATCCTGTTGGGATCCGGTGATGACGTAGGCTGTAAAGGGGGAACTGGAACGTCAATTTCGATTTCTTTTGTTTACCACAGAGTTTAGCTTTTGCTCCAGTAGGCTATTTGTCTGTTGTGTTGATGAACAATTCTCGTGGAGTCTAAGAACAACACAAAAGGACACAGATATCTGTTATTTACAAACATGACGTGGAAATGATAAAACGTGATGCCGTATTGATGATTACATTTTGAAACTTTCCGTGAGCTCGCTCAATTCCGCACGTGTCCTCTGGAGCTCCTCCTCCAAAAGCTTGTGGTTGTTTAAAAATTCTCCAAAGCATTCCATCTGGACTGCTGACTTCAATAGACCTTTTTGAAGGCCTTCATTTTCTTCATGTAGGCTCCTTGAGAGGACATTTGGATAAATGAAACCAAGGCAAAGTGACCCTTTAAACGCAGATAATGATTTTATCTCCCAGTTAATTAATTCTGCATCATTCATATTGTCACATACAATCCTCATTACACCTGGAACCAAGGGTTGGCATGTTTACATCTACCTACTAAGTACAACTGAATACAGTTATGGTGGCGCTGTATCAAGCACCAGGTACAAGGAGGCAACATTTCTCCTCATTCAGATATTCTCCCTACCATATATACAGACGCTCCCCTACTTACGAAAATTCAAGTTATGAAAAATGGTATATACGAACATTTTTTTCGGGATGTTGAAAAATATTCGGACATTTCTGTAAGTTAGATGTTATAGAGTGCACCTTTTTACGAGTACAGTACAGGACAGTACTGTAGTGCTTCTTTCCGCCGCTAACGGCGTTTGGCGCTGTGAGAGCTCACCCAGCATCCACTCCGAAGAAGAAATCTTCCTAGTTCGTGTGTAAACATACTGTACTGAATCTCCAGCGCACTAAGATTTGGACATTTTTCTTGTTTACTGTATTGCACAGCCATTATATATGGTTGGTGTAAAGTATAAAGAGGCAAGCAGTTTCTTTTGAAATGAAAGTGGACTAAGAAAGCTTGATGCGGTTGAGAAAATGATGGATCGCTATTATTAGGCCACTTTTCACCACTGAGGAGGAAGTCGCCTAACTGTTGAAGCTAATCTTCCAAAAGTAAGTTAAACATAATTTAATCTATCTATATAGAGCATATTATTTTGTGAAATGTTTATTTTTCAGTACAAAACAATACAGGTTACTTATACAAGCCTTAAACATACTTATATAAACCTTAAACATACAAAATATAGCACTGAAGCAACTTACGAACAAATTCAACTTACGAACGATCGTCCGTAGGTCGGACAGCGTCTGTACGTGCATCCAAGCCAAATTTATAACTATAAGATGAAATACTCAAACTAGGAGGTCAGTTTATTTGTGTGTATTTGGAGGTGTTTCACGAGTAGTGAAATGTAGATAGCACTTGGGTAGAGGGTTGTGGCTTATACAATAACAAAAAAAAAACAACCAATGCAATGGGGCAAGCACAGAATGTATCGTAAAAGTGCGCTGGATTTTGACCTTTTTATTTGTTAAACAATTTTTGCAATAAGCCCTGACTGGAGAATGAAACAAAACGTCTTTGAGAGCTGTAAAGCCCAGAGACCGAATGGATATGGGGTGTCTTGGCTAAGTATTCCCTTGCAAACTCTCAAGATTGCACAAAATTATGAAAGCTATTTCTTTTATTATGTGGCTATTTTAAAGCAGTTATAGGGGGTTGGGGTCTATGCAAGTATATTTGGTAATTTGTAACTAGATAGTTACTTTCGGAGTAAAACCTTTTGGTGTAAGTAATCTGGTTGGTAACTGAGCTAAATCAAGTATCTAGGAACTAATTATTGTTTTACAATTGCACGCCCAACAGTGGCGATAATCTCTACTTTCAACTGATGCTCAAACAATTTGGACACACTTACATCACCTTGTCCATTTCATGTGCTGGTTCCTGTTGAGGAGAAAACAGAAAACACTCAGTGACCATTTTATGTACAAAGACGAAGCTTAAAATGAGTAATTCTAGATAATTAAGGAAGATGGTATCTGTGTTTACCCACCTTTTCTGGGCCAAAGGTTCCGATTAAAAAAAATCTAAAGCACACAGTCTATCAAAAGTATTCAAAAGTTAATTCACAGAATTTTTTTAAAGCTTGAAATACATGTTGCCTAAATTATACATTGTTAGCATTTATCATTTGTGGTAACTGTACCTCAGGGAGTAATACAAGTGAATAATTCTGCTTTCATTTTCAATTTGACTAAATATATTGTAGCCTGTTTTTAGAATTTTTCTACATTTTATTTTGTTTTTCAAGAAAAATTCACAAAAATTCAATCCCAGTGGATATTTCTTGATACAAGGTTGTAACTTTTTTTCATATTTTTTTGTCTAACAGGGCAAAAAAATTACAATTCCTAAAAAAAATTAAGGGCAATGTTTTTACTTTATTTTATTCATGTTAGTATTTTCAGTGCAATCTTCAACAGCTTCATCAAAACAAACTAAGTTATTAAATATATTGTGCTACCTCATGAGCAGGTAATTACGATAAAAAAGAAAACAAGTGTAATCGGCCGCTAGCTCCTGATATGGATGAATATTATAGTTTAAACGGCTAAAAAAAAAGTAAAGATCTTGAAGAATAGAGTGATATTTTGCAATGTCATAACCAGCTACACACTACGGAAGATCTCACTGGTTAAAAAAACTGGTCGCTCTCTTTCTGGCTCTGATTTTTGCCCCAAAACTGGTGTCATTTGACCTGATTACCCTCCAATCACACCTCTCCCTCTTCACTATTTAAACATTCAGTTTCATTGGCTTGGTGCTAGTTTGTTGCCTATCTTGTTATGCCTAAACCCTCTTGCCACAGCCTTGTTGTTCTCTGTGTACCAAACCCTTGCCTGCTCTTTCCGTATCACGAGTATTGCCTGCCAAACCCGTGGACTGTCAGCTTTACTGAGTGAGATTTCCGGACCACAGATCCCTTGCCTGCATGTCGGACCACGATTGTTGCCCTACCCTGAGTGCCAGTGTACTTAACATTGTCCGAATAAATACCTCCATTACTGAACTAATCTGTGTTTCCTCGCTGTGCTTCGGCACCACCCTGAGAGGGTACTTGACAGAGTTAGACTAAGATCACATTTCATTGTGCAGTGTAGTTCCGTAATGGGATGACAAATGACTGCAAAAGGCATGCATTTTAAAAAAAAATGATAAAAGAACACACTATTTAAACCCTTGCATGACCTGGTAATCAAACACGCTGAACATGGAAACAATTTGGTTAAATAGAATCATTATTAGATTGAAACTTACTTTCGGTAGTGATGGTCCGGTGAAGTCAGTCTGTTCTTCATCCCGCCTGTTGGGGGTAGTCGTTTTCTTTGTTGGGTCCAGCTGACAAGAAACCCCTCCCTTTTGATGGCGTGTGGAAAGAGTGTCACCATGTTCTGGCTCATACTTGGATTTCCTAGGCTCGGGATGACTCGTTTCCCCAGTACGTTTTTGATGGATACGGCTGTTGTGGCCTTCATGTCGGTGATGCTGACCGTATGAACTGGTGTGGTGATGATCTCTATGTCCATGTCTTGGATGTTGATGTTCTCCATGAGAATGTTGATGTCGATTATTGTGGTGATCTGCATGGTTTGGCCTGTGGTGGGCTCCAGAGTTCTGCTCTTGACAGGAAGTTTGTCTCTGATTGTCTTCTGGTTGATGCGACTCGCTATTCTCATTCCCGTGGTGATGTGGACGTTTCGGACTGTGGTGGCTTCCGTGATGACTTGTCCCGTAATGACCCCCAAACTGACTGGATGTTACCCTCTGGTGAGTATGTGGGCCTCCTTCTCCATTTGGACCCTGCTGACGATCGCTATGAGGGACACTATGGCGGTGCTGGTCTTTTCCACAATGAGGCTGATCAAGGCCATGATGGTCTTCATTCTGATGCTTTGAATGGGGCTTATTACTTTGGTCACAGCTTTGTGTTTGGATTTCATGACAAGGTGATTTTGAACGTTTTGTATTAGAATGACTGCGATGTACTTTACTTGAAAGGTCTTTGCGGTGCAGCGATGAGCTTTTGCGGACTTGTGGAGCAGGGGGCGCTCGGTTTTTGTGACTCTTTGTGAAGTGACGATCTCCATGCTGAAGAACCTCGCGGTTGTAGTATCCATGAAGATAATGATAATAATGGTCACCTTTCTGGTGAATGATCGGGTCGTAGTAGTCAGTGTGACGGGGATTATTTGAACTACTGTGGCGGCCTCCATCATGGTTGCCTTCAAAGTCATTACAAGGATGTTGTTTGTGGTAGTGGTGGTGGTGGTAACCAGAACTGTCAGAATCTCCAGGGTTGGGATCAAAGACCGGACTGAAGCATCTACGATGATGATGAGGACTTTTGTTTCTAAGGTGTCCATGATCGTTTGGGTTTTTCCGGATGCTATGGTGGTTGCGACGGCGGTGTTGTTTAAAATGGGGTGAACTTGGACGATGCTGAGACGTTTGAGACCATGACGGGTGTCCTTCCGAACAGCTTACGTCAGTGCAGCTTCTAGCCTGCGCTTGCAGATCTTCCCGGGAGTCTGGAGAGCGTTGACTGCAATGGCGGCTGGATGATTTGGATTTTGACCGGCGAGAGTCCACGGAATCGGCGCTGACAGGCCGACTCCTCTGCTGCTGGGTTTTATCGGTGTTGCTCTTGGACTTTCTGGATCGAACGGAGGAGGGATCCACGTTGCTTGGTTTCTGAAATTTGGTAACACCAAGAGTAGTGAGTCTCATCGGGCTTAGCACTTGGCGAGTGATCTCATTAAGGAATGCAGAGAACTTCATTTTCTCCTTCATTAAATTCTTCTTGGCTTCATTTTTTCTTCTGTCTTGTTCTTCCTCAGTTGCATGCAGGTCTTTTTCTGAAGGGTGACTGAGGGCCTCCATGGATTTGGATTTGCGGAAATTAGTGCTCTCATGCATCTTCATTTGGGTTCCTTGCTTGGAACCAACGTGAGGAGACTTGCCTTTAGCCTGTTTTTTCTTGCCTAAGTGACTCCGGGGAGCAACCAAAGGTTCTGTGTCTTCTCCTTCCTCAACATATTTGGACTTTTCAGAAATATTATTGCAAGACTGGGAATGCTGTGGTCTCCTTAAGAGAAATCTGTCTTCGGCTTCATCGCTACTCTCGGATGACATACTTGAAGAAGATGCAGAGGTAGTGGAGGATTTGGATGATGAAGAACAAGAAGAAGAAGATGCAGTTGTTGACGACGAGGAGAATGTGGATAAAGTGGAACCGTAAGAAGACGTAACGGAAGTTTCAGAGAGAGAACGCCGGTCATGGCTTAACTTGTTGTGATAACGATGAGGACGGTGATGATTGATGTGATCGCTGAGTAAGCTGTCTTCTGCTGTTGAGTGGCTGCTGTTTCCAAAAATAGAACATGGATTTTAAAATGAAATGAAATACATCTTATTTAAAAATCAACAGTGAGTATCTTAATGAACTGACTCTTGATTTTCTTCATCTGACTGATGGAACTTGTGCTGATGATGATCCTGAAGGGGATGATGGTTTTGCTTGGAGCGTTGGTGCTTCATTTCTTGAAATTGGGCATTTGATTTTTTGTTTGTGAATTTGTGGTGTTGGTGCATTTTGGATTTTGTGTAGCTAAATTATCTGTTGGGATGGTGGAAAGTGGTAAATAATTGTCCGGTTGGAGGTATTCACAACAGCAAGATTTTCATACAGATTTTCATACACTTGTTCAATCTCTGAATGCTAGAGTCTACAACACAAAGTCAAAGTCAAGAACCGAGGGCCAAATCCGGCCCCCAAGAAGATTTTCAACAACCCTGAGATTGTCTTGATTAACAATTTTATTATACTCCTAGAATCGTGTACTTTTTTTTTTACTGTACATAACTTTGCCTTGAAGAAACACTTATTTTTGGTTAATTGATGTTTGCACTTTATTGTATTACAATTCAATTTGAAAAATATTTAATCTGAGTAAATGACAAAAATTGCTAATATTTTTTTCTTTGACCTAATTTAGCCCACTTTGGCAAAAAGAGAAAATAAAGGCTACAAACGGTTCCTGAATAATTCTTGTTTTATTAATTTAAGTTTCATGTTATGGGGATTTCAGATTGCAGGGCCTTCTCTGATGGCCTAAATAATATCTGAAGCATGTGATTTCTTCATATTTTGTCCATAAATACTTATTAAATAATTCCAAATTGACTGTCAACTTCCTTTCATTGCTTTCCCCCTGGTTGCGCTGCTTCCAGACATGTGCTTTCATATTCAAGCATTTAACCAATCACATTTCAGCCATTACTTGTTGCCAGGCTAAGAGGCCTTCACAAAAAAATCTGGAAGACCGTGTCCTGTAGCATCAGTCTTCGAGAAAGGAGGCCTTTAGAAATGTTTGTCAGAGACCTTTCTCACTCAAAAAAGAAAAAAATAGCACCCAGTTTTACTGCTTGTTTTATTTTTCTGCACATACTCCAACAGCTACTCCATCTTAATTGAACCTCGATTCTTTCCTACTTTGGCTTGTTGAGAAGGTGGTGTCTGTTCGTTTTGCCGTGATAAGGGGCTGCTACAGGGAACAATCGTCTTAAATATATATATATATATTACACTAAAGAAAGGGTTTGGTGAATGTGCATATGAAACTGGTGGGGTTTGGTAGCTCCAACAGCTCCACTAAAAAGTCAATCTTTTTAATTAACATCTTATTTAGTGTTTTTCAGAGATTCTGTGTTGCTTGACATTGAAGTTGTTTATTATAAAAGGTTCAGAGTTTAAATGGGTCAAAAGTTTAATGTTGAGGGAAAAAAAATAAATGCTATTATAAATGAGTAGAGGGGCAGCACGGCGGCGCAGTGGTTAGTGCGTGTGCGGCACAGTTCTGAGGTCATGAGATCAAACTTCCTGTGTGGAGTTTGCATGTTCTCCCCGTGCTTGCGTGGGTTTCCTCCGGGCGCTCCGGTTTCCTCCCACATTTCAAAAACATGCATGCCAGGTTAATTGGCCGGTTAAAATTGTCCCTAGGTGTGAATGCGCGAGTGAGTTGTCGGTCTCTGTGTGCTGTGCGACTGGCTGGCAACCAGTTCAGGGTGTCCCACTGCCCGAAGATAGCTGGGATAGGCTCCAGCACCCCCGCAACCCTACTGAGGATAAGCGGTGCAGATAATGGATGGATGGATAAATTAGTAGAATAATAGATTTTAAACTTTGGTACATTACCGGCTGATGTTTCCTGGGGCCTCCCAGAAGGCCTTCACATTGTCAACTCAAAATCCGATTGGCTAAATAAACTCAACTACAAAAATAGATTTTACATTTGTTATGTAAAACACATCATCCCTGAAAAACACCAAAAACATAAACTATCTTCAGAACCACAAAAAAAGATTAAATATAAAACAATTTAAACCTTTTTTTATACTTAACAAATTTAAAGTCAACAACACAGAATCCCTGGAAAAAAAGCATGTACTGTATATTGGCCTATTACAAGTGAAAGGAACAAACTCATGATTAGTAGGGAACCAGCTCATAGTCAGTTTGTTCGCGAGTGACACATCACTAAAGGCCTAGGTGTGAAATACACGGCCCACTGCCAGAATTACAGACTACCGACAGAGCCATAAGAAAATATTGCTTTATTTATCTAATCATATTGGAATGTGTTTGTTAGGGTTTAAGTAGGTTAAATTAGGTTCACTAGACTATATGCATAATTTTCAGTTTTTTTCAACATTTGTTCAGTCATTTTTTGTATTTGGTCTTATGTCCATTTGACTTTGACACCTATGCTCTAGAAAACAACACATTTACACTATTACAAACTAGCAAAAGCATTCATATACGTATAAAGTTGAATTAACTTAATGCTAAAACTCTAGAAAAAAATACAAAAGACTACTAGGTATCAAATTTGTTAATTATACATTTATAAATGTTCATACTTTTGAATGAACTTAATAAATGAAATGAAATAAATGAAATGAAAAACGTAGAAATACATGCACAGTCTAACATTCCTACCTTTAAAACATGACACGACTAATTCGGTTGACTTACTTACAGTCTTTGGCAGCTACCAGGATGAAACGGAGAGAAATGTTGACTAAGGCTATGTGTACCCAAAGCAAAATGACGCCCTGTTCGTGATTCCCTTTCTAATCGAACAGTGATTCCGCTTCACACACACACACACACACACACAATTTAATCGACTGTAGTCTCACCCGATAACCAAAAGGTCAGTTGCAGAGGTACGTACAGTAAAATGTACTTTATGAAACTAATGAAAAAACAAACACGAGAACATTAGGTTTATTATTCTAGCTTTAAATATTCAATCATCCACAATGAGAAATTAAAGAAGAATAAAGAAACCGTAATACTCACTCTATGTGTGTGGCAACCTATTGATCCAGATGCCCTTATTATGTCAGTGCAATGGTCAACCCAACACTCAAACCTAGCGAAAAGAGCATCGGACTTCAATAAAATCCAAGCCAATTATTAAAATGTTGCAATAAATGAAGCTGTGATGTAGAGGGTAAAAGAAATAAAGTGTGGGTTTCAAGCAGGCTTCGTACACCTTTTTCATGGCCAAATTCCAGCACTTTTTAAGGACTTTGAGAGCAGGTTTTTTTAATTTATCTAGTGCCATTAAAAGAAGAAATCCAGTGTGAAGCCACAGGATGTTTAAAAGTGTAGACAGTTCGAATAATGTTTTGCCTCTTTCATCAAGCAACAACAAACTACTTAATTTTAGTGTCTGAAACACATGACAAAAAGTTACCGGACACCATTTTTCACAACTTGAAACGCATTAAGACGACTAATCGTAAAAAAAAACATTGTTGCAAAGTATTACGGATAATAAACAGAATTTATAAGAGAACAACACTTTAAAATTAAGTTCATTATAAATCCACTTATAACAATCATTGGATGTTTTTTTTCATCCGTCTTCAGTATGTACCTGTATTTACTCATCTTCATTCCTGCAATGTTTGTGTTGCGTCGTCTGCTACAAGCTACGTGAACTCCTCTTTTCACGATGCTTTTAATGTACGTTTACGTTTTGTAGCATCATAAATGTTGTTAGCTTCTTTTGAATCTTTCTTATGGGGCTGAGATAGTATTAATAAAAGTCTTAATTCAATGTAAAAATTCATCGATTTTGAAAAAGATCAACAAAATATTGTGAAGTTAAATGAGGAAAACCCATAAAACTCAAAAAATACTATCTAACCATTCATCTTTAATTATTTATTTCCGTGATGACAAGTGAGGCACAGTCTCACCTGCCTCCCCTGATTGCATGTTGCTGACTGTACGGACCCATCTTTGCAGAGAGGATATTAATAACAACTGCCACCGGCACCTTTCCCTGCATCAATACGGATGCGTTCCAATGTGAAAACCTCCAGTGACGACTTGGCTATCGCAATGGAAAATTGGAAGGGCTAAAGGAACACAAGCGCCTCGAACATCATGTACTTGTCATTATAACACTTCTTCCTGTGGTGTGTCTTTTGTATTTTTCTCCCCCACCTGAAGAAAATAATATTGGATTCCAGGGTGACCAGTGGCAGGAGATACTTTGGTGTAAAGCGTCATACCACTCCTTAGAGATGAATCAGACCTCAGTATTGACTAGCTGAGGCGTGTCACAATAAAAATACTAGATCCTGAATCACTGGGGGGAAATTAGTTATGGTCCGCTCCACACTTTTTCGAAATACGTCAACTAGAACTGGAGTCTTGCTAGCACGAGATGCGATGACAGCAAGACCATAAAATACCCAAAAGACTTAATGGCAGTGAGCAACCAGGAGAGACGTGATTTTTTCCTCCTC
Organism: Urocampus carinirostris; assembly: GCF_059441175.1. Taxonomy (NCBI): domain Eukaryota; kingdom Metazoa; phylum Chordata; class Actinopteri; order Syngnathiformes; family Syngnathidae; genus Urocampus; species Urocampus carinirostris. The sequence continues at coordinate 22,024,371 of NC_142365.1, forward strand.
CTTCGGTAATCTTTGCTTTTTACTTTCTTCAACTTTTTTCTATCTATTTATCTATCTATCTACCCTGGTCATAGCCCTCAATTGGGGTGACCAACAGCAAGACAAACACATACAAAAACAAAGAAAATTAAAAAAAGGGAAAAAGTAGCAAAAAACACAGCCAAAAATTTTTGGACCATGGCCAACGCAAATGCCCAAACAAGTTAAGCGCATTTCGGCACCCAAGTGGATCATGCTTTCGTCCCTCCAGATGAAACGGGACACAAGAAAGCCACACACTCTTCTGTTCAACAGCAGGGCCCGACAGCTTTCACTGGTTTACCCCTGCCGCATCATACAGGTGTCCTGCCCATCCCTTAGAACGCGTCTAAACATCCCATTATCCTTTTACAACACCTCTCCACTCCTTCCTATCACCAACAAGAGCTCTAGCTTCCACTATATTTTTCAAATATTCAAAAACGGCCGTCTTAGGGGATCAATAGGTAAAAACTGGAATGGTTGTGCAACATTAGAGAAAGTGGAAATGCAAAACCATTTTTGGGTGGCATTTCTCATTTTTGGCAGTGTGATAGGTACATGAGAAAATAAAACCCCAAGGGTAAGAATAAATCCAGGTGGATACTCTAATCCTGCAATGTGGGTACACAAGTGCTGAGTTGGCTTTTTTGGGGCATTTTTCACATCTAGTGTAACCTACCTGACAGCTGATGAAATATGGTGGTCATATCTAAACTCATTTTTGGGTGCAGACAGACAAATATATATATATATATATATATATATATATATATATATATATATATATATATATATAATATATATAACTTTTCTTGCCGGTGATAATAAAGTCAATGGTTGTTTTATAGAACTATGGTCCAATAATGTAAATGAAAACACATTATGCATAACATATTTTAAAGTTTCATATTTGGCAGGTAAAGAAACTTTCTATCAGTTGCTACAGTACCAGCAGCAAACAGAAGCTCTGAGTGAGGGACTCCTAACAGTCTAAGCCAGGATGTCAGCATCAAAATCAATGACTTCCCCAGAGGACATAATTAAGCTCTGTGTGTAACATGTGCTAGAGCAGTGGACGTTGTAGGAGTGTCAATGTATTGTTCGCAAGCCACTTGAGTCATTAACTATTTTTCAAATTAGTTCTCAAAATTTGAAATAAATGTAGTTAAGGCATAAAACTGGGTCAGGTGTTAAAAACGGATGAAGGGCATGGAGGAAATATGTTCCATTACAGGGTACAACCAAACAAAATATTGAGGTCTGTCAACCCACACTGTGTTGCAGTGATCTTCACTGCACAAGGCAACACACACACACAAAACAAAATAAGGAATTAATCTTGAAAATGTTGGTCATTCTCGCCAAATTTAGCTTCAAGTACTTCCATCTTCACCACTTACAGTATCCTCACCAGGGCTGCAGGGAGAGCTGGAGCTCATCCCAGCCATCTTCGGGCAGTGGACACCCTGAACTGGTTGCCAGCCAATCGCAGGGCACAAGGGACAGACTACTCACTCACGTATTCACATGTAGGGACAATTTGGACTGGCCAATTAACCCGACATGCATGTTTTTGGAATGTGGGAGGACAGGCGGACTCCACACGGCTTCGGTAGCTGAAATTGAACCCTGAATCTACGCACCGTGGGCCTGCTCGCTAACCACTTACCCACTGTGCCGCACTGAGTCCTGAAAATTAAAAACTGATCAAATATATCAAAAAGCAATGTAGTTCTCGATGTAGGGATTCCATCGTTTACCATCTATGTACCATGACGTGTTGTGGCTGCAGTTAACCGTTCTCTACCCTGATTGTCTAGAAGCCAGGGTCCAGTCCAGGGTGAGCAGATTTTATGGATTCACAACTATACATGTATTGATTGTAATTTGATTTTATGTCCCAGAGACGCACCAGTAATTACATTTTTATAACCTTCTATAAGCCAGGAAGAATGAAGGTCTCCAAACTTTTTAAAGAATAAAAAATCTGAAATATGTATATTTGTTGTATTTTACATTTCAACCAAATTGTAATATTATTGAAGTACTCATTCTTATTGGCTTTTAAGGCCTACTCAAACCGTTACAATGAGTTGGGTAAAAATAACTAGTTTGGTCTTGTGCTACTTTGCAGGAACAACCTCTACAAAAATCTTATACATCTTTTGATCATTTTAACAGTGTATGCAGTCTAAGTGAAACCTCAATATATGGTAAATGGTATATGGTCTGCATTTATAAAGTGCTTTTCAAGTCAATGAAGAACTCTCAAAGCGCTTTACAATGTGCTTCACACTTACCCATTCACACACTCAGTCACACACCAACAGTGGCCATGCAGCCATCGACCTGCTTATTGGGGGAATTAGGGATTCAGTGTCTTGCCCACAGGAGTCAAACAGGCGGCCCGCGGGCCAGATCAGACCCGCTAAGGGATTGAATCCGGCCCGCGAGACAACACCCAGAGAAGATAAAAACAAACTGCAGGGGTAAATATGTCAACTTGATGTTGCCAAAGCCAGGTGCCTCTCACAAAGACACTGTACTTGTATTTATTTCTCTTTTTCCACCCATTTTCTCCCACTCTTTGTCTCTTTCACTCTGTCTCTCTTTTTCTCTTCCTTTGTTCCTTTGTCTCTTTCTCTGTGTCTTTTTAACTTCTTTTTTTCTAACTTCCTCTTCCCTTTTCTCTTCCTACCCTTCGCGCTTTCTTTTCTCTCCTTCTGTCTTTCTATTTCTCTTTGGATTTCTTTCTTCCTCTCCCTTTCTTTTCCCCCTGTCTCACGACTTTTTATGTTTTGTTTCTCACGCTCTCTCCCTCTTTTTCTTTCTTTGTCTCTATTTTTGTTTCTCTTTAATCTACTAGTCCGGCCCCCGACAGAATGTTTGTTCTATGATGTGGCCCCCGAGTTCAAATGACTTTGACACCCCTGGTCTTGCCCAAGGACACTTCGATATATAACTCTGAGGGAATCGAACCTGCGACCTCTTGATCCCAAGACGGCCGCTCTACCTCCTGAGCTAATGACACCCCATAGTCAGTTTTAAAGGTATCATCTTTTGTGTTTTTTGGGAAAATACGCCAATGTGATGTAGTGTCAGTTGCGAATTTCATCACAAGACGCTGTATGTTGCCTGTGTATTGTGATGATGTCAAGTACCATGGGTAATGGAAAAGGAGACTCTGAGAAGTACTTAGTACTTATCCATTTCTCCAGGCTTGAGAGGCGCAGGTAGGACACTGGCTTGTGTCCAGTTAAGGCTGAATTTTGGAAAAAAAAAACATTATTTTTTAAAATATTTTATGAATGTAACAATAAGGCGTTTGAGGCTCTTGTCATGCGGGCCTCTTTAACGTCAGTTTTTGTAGTACCTATTTATTACGCACCAGACCCATACTCAGTCTTCTAGATGAATTATCTGAACTGTTGTCTGACCTAGTAACCTATGCAGACAAAATAATAATTATGGGGGACTTTTTCATAAAATAAAAGTTATTAAAATCTTCTAATTCTGGTCTACTGGTGATCCCAAGAGCCAAGAAGAGATCCGCAGTTTCGAGAGCGTTCTCCATTCGGGCCCCGATGTTGTGGAATTCTCTGCCGCCTGTGATTCGATCTGCAACTTCAGTGAAACTGTTTTAATCTAAGCTTAAAACACACTTCTACTCTATAGCATATGAATAAAATAGATTTTATGTTGGCAATATCTGTTTATTATTAATCATTGCCACATCCATTGCAGCCTGGTCATTCTGGAAGGGGATTACCTCATGTGCAGCCCCTTCTCAAGGTTTCTTCATTTCCCTCACGTTGAGGTTTTTAAATTTTTGTCGGGGGATGGTGTAATAATACTCTATAGCGCAGGTGTCAAACAGGCGGCCCGCAGGCCAGATCATGCTCGCTGAGGGATTGAATCCGGCCCGCGAGACAACACTCAGCAAAGCGCAAGAGGAAAACAAGCTGCAGGTTGAAATATGTCAACTTGATGTTGCCAAAGCCAGGTGCCTCTCACAAAGACACTGTACTTGTATTTATTTCTCTATCTCTCTCTCTTTCTTTCTTTTCCACCCCTTTACTCCCACTCTGTCTTTGTCTCTTTTAACTTCTTTTGCTCTAACTTCCTTGTTTCCTTCTCTCTTTCTCTTCATCCCCTTCGCGCTTTCTTTTCTCTCCTTCTGTCTTTCTATTTCTCTTTGGATTTCTTTCTTCTTCTCCCTTTCTTTTCCCTCTCTCACGACATCTTTTGTTTCTCACGCTCTCTCCCCCTCTCTTTCTTTGTCCCGCCCTCTCTCCTTTTCCCTCCCTCTTTCTCTTATTTATCTCTTTTTCTTTCTCTTTAATCTACTAGTCTGGCCCCCGACAGAATGTTTGTTCTATCGTGTGGCCCCAGAGTTCAAATGAGTTTGACACCCCTGGTCTATAGTTTACAATAATCTGTGCAGCCCTTTGAGACTCTTTGTGATTAAGGTCTATATAAATGAACATGATTTAACTTAATCCACGGATTTTTCAACCACTGTGCCGCGACACACTAGTGTGCCGTGAGAGATTGTCAGGTGTGCCGAGAGAAATTATCCAATGTCACTTTTACTGCAAATATTATGTCATTGTCAAGTGTCTATGCTGTAAAAACCGGGGGTATTATAAATTATATTGTGTATGTTGAACCTGCAAAAAAAAAAAAAAAAGGAGGTGAGATACGCACCTCCTTAATCCCCCAGTTCACTCTCTGTGAACTCTCAAGAACCCCCATCAAAAAGTTTTTATCCGTGTTATTTGTATTGGCCTGTGTTTTATTTTTTTTATCTTGAATTTCATTATTCACCTTTGAGTTTATTTTTATGAACATATTTATTTTTGATTTGAATTTATGTCTTTAAATTCTACATATTTCTATTTCAAAATACATTTTTACATTCACTTTATATTTATTACTTATTTATTGGTGTATTTATAATTTGGGCAGTATTGGTCTTACAGTTACTTTCTTTGCATAACCGTGTGTTTACATACTTTTTATTCCAACATTTCGATTTTTGTATTCATTATACTTGTATTCATATTTGTTTGTTATTTGTTATTGCAACATCCTTCTCAGCCTGGAAGAGGGATTACCCCATGTGCGGTCCCTTCTCAAGGTTCTTCATTTACCTCATGTTGAGGTTTTTGAGTGTTTCCTTGCCCTCGTGTAGGTTTTAGATCGGGGGATGGTGTCATAATAGTCTGTGGTTTGCAATAATCTGTGGTCTGTGCAGCCCTATGAGACTCCTTGTGATTAAGGGTGTCACAAATAAACATGACTTGACTTGCCTCGGATTTACACGATTCACATAGGTCACTCGTTTTGACTTCAAAACAGCAAAATGTGCCAGAGGGCAAAGAATTTTAATATCCGTTCACATATTTATTTGTCTATGATGCACACTTGTCTATAGCGCGCACCACTGATTTTTAAATAAACATTGTTGTAAAACTTTTTTTTACTTTTCCTTGGCTCAAACAAAGCATGTAAACAGAAAGGTTTTGAATACCTGCACTATAAACATTGTTTTGTTGACAACGTAGACTATGAAAACAATACTAAAATAAAACTTACTGTTTTTAAGCAACCCGAGCTATTACTGTAGTTTTAATTCCATGCGCCTAACAGTACAGTTCATTTGATATGACAAAAGACTATTTTTGGGGGGTGCACCATCTGATCCAGTGCATTTTATATAGCGGAAAACACAATTATTATGCTTATTCTGGCATAGGCAGTAAAGAGCAGGCATATTGATTACAAGTTTGTAATATTTCCCATTTAATGGATGGATGGAAAAAAAAAAACAGGAAAGCAGAAAGATTAAAAAAGTATTCAAAAACAACTTATTTTCAAAAGAATTAAACACGCAAATATGATAATTAGGCGTAGATTCACTCCACTTTAGAGATCAACATTGAAGCATTTTTTGTACATATACAATTATATACAGCATAATTTAGGTTTCAACTATATTTTACTGTTAGTCTACTGGTACATATAAATATTCCCCCGTTAGACCCAGTTCACCCGAAGACAGCGTAGTTAATTTTGGAAATAACTCATTTTCCACTTCTCAGTGCATGGCTACCCCTTCTGGCCAAATCTTGTACTACGGCGCCAATATATAATGCAGTGTGAATGCAGTGAAACACTGAGCAAGGTAAAAATAAATCTGATTTTAATTTTTGCCCACGCGTATGTGTGGATTCAATAGAGGATCTAAATTTGGGTCTGAACCAGCTGAGGCACGTCCGAGTTTAGCCATTATAATAATCAATGTGAAGAATCCCAGCATGCCGACTAAAAGGATCATGAAGACCCGCTGTTTCCAGGTCAGGGATGTCCGTTTATTGCCGGTGCAGTTCCTGAAAGGATTCAAAGAAATAATCAAGCAGGATGAAGTTATACATGAACTATAATGAATAAATGCCCAATTACTTTAGAATTTGCGCAAACCAGCCCAGCGTTGGTCGTCGTCTGTACTTGTCGTCGTCAAAGTCCATTTGTGTGACAGAACTGCTCTCTCTTGTGTCATAGATCTTCCTTGGCGATGATCCTAGTCATTAATATTTTATTCGAATGACCATTAGAAGCACCCCAGGAATGGCATCCTCACATTGCAGATATCTAGGAGGTACAGTGATCCCTGGCTGTATTGCGCTTAATTTTCGTGGTTTAATTTGTTATTTTCAGTTTGAATAAAGTTTTGTAAAGATAAAAATATAAAAGACATCAAAGAAATCATAGCAAGAAATGACAGTATGTCTTGAGATTGCTCAGAGGGCAGAACACACATGCTAGCGTAGATGACAGACAAGACCCGAGGTCATCAATAGCAATTGTTAGCAAGACATTGCTCGAAAAAACAACTCTCCCCTTTTTAGTTTTGACTCCACCAGGTGACCGTGTAATTTACAATGGACAAAGAACCCAATAATGATCAGTTTTGGCCAGGTCTCTTTGGAAATCTCGGTGATCAGCGTGGCGAGCTCCCCTGATTCATCATAGAGCTTCACATCAAAATTGCGGTAGGAATTGAAATAATCCTTTACTCTTAAATGTGGACTGCTAAACTTCGAGGTGTACTCATAGCACCATGTCATGGATTTGAGATTTCCTGAATTGGAGGGCATCTGAAATGTGACTTTTTCCAAGATTTGATAAATAATGTATAGTCGAGTATTTCATAAATAAAGATTTCCATTTCAAGGGGTGTGACTGTCGCAGGACCTTTTTGGAAAGCAAGCCCCACGAAAGACCAGGGATCACAGTAGTTCACTTTTCTTTCTCTTTACCTGTATGAATAGTAATCGTGTCGCACGGAGTGGCATCTGGAAAGTTGACTACAGAGTGTTCTTTGCTCTCCGGATCCCCGTTTTTATGAGAAAGTCCAAAGTTGTCCTCTGCTGGGGATAATACATTATTTGGGACTTGGCTGTGATTGGCGTTGTAGGAGCAGTTGTGGTAATTGTGACTTTGATCTTGAGCTGTTTGTAGGATAGACCAAATGTGTAGACCTTGAATCAATCATGTCTTTGAAATGGTAAACACCAAGGTATATTGCAAGTTCCGGACTACAGGCTGCTACTTTTTTCTCCATTTTAAAAACTCAAGAAATTTTAATTTATTTGACACAACATGAGACTCACCTAGATGTGACTGACATCGTTGTCACTCATTTTGCTACAATTGCTACCATTTAATATGGAGAAAAAACGTCAATCTCGCGGGACTCGGCTGAATCATTAGACGCGCAACTGGGGTCTTCCCACGGATCGTCCTAGCAGACGGCTTAGAACTTGTGAGGACCAAGTCAATTTGAACGTTTATTTAAAACAAAACATTGTGAGGGTCCGCAGTGGGTGATGAGGCTATGTGATTTTTGTAAAAAAAAAAAAAAAAAAAAAAAAGGAAGTAACAAAAATATAAAACCGCAAAGGCATGGACATTCCATGAAGATATTTCTAAACACAAGAGTTAAGCCTGTGGCTTGAAATCCAGTGCAAAAAGCTTAATTAGTTTTCTTTTAATATGGTGCGCTCTTGTAGTCCGGAATATGCCACAAACAAGTTGCGAATGTCTGTACTCACCATCAAATGATGACCAATCAGTGTAGTCTGTAACATCATTAGCGTTGACCTCCTCGAGGAACTCTGCTGGCTGATCTATCTGGATTTAGATCATGAAAATGCTATCACAATACATGGTGCACAAAGATTTTTGATTGCCTTGTTCTTACCAGGGGCAACCCCAAACCTGCTCTAGCCCAGTTAACAGATGACAGCTGCTCTTTAAGCACATCGGCAACTGGGCTGGCTAGGTTGGATGGGGGGAACACTGGACCCTGGCAGCTGGGACACTGGTACCCTGCTGGAGCCGTGTGCAGGGGAAGGCGGGATGCCATATTGTTGAGACAGGTCCAGTGAAAAACATCTAAGAAACATTACACTCAAAATTAAATCCAGATCCAAGTTTGAATGATGTCTTAAGGTAAGTCCCACATGATTGTAGTCTCTTGAACTTATAGGTATTCCCGAACAAATGTTTTCGTGTAGTGTTCCTTTCAACAATTAGGCATATATGTTGAAAAATACTCCATGTGCCCAGGGACTCAAGAAATGTAGTATCAAGGTTGACCTGCGTAGCTTGTTTCCTGTAGAACTTTGACATCAATGAAGGAACACAACACTTTCAAACGGCGACCCCCGGTAATACAACATGCGAGGCCAGTTCAGAAACAGACAATTGTAGTGAAAAGAGACTGAATAACGCTCATTTCTGCTTTAAGGTAGGCAATTGTGGCCCTTCGTTTGTGTTTTTCATCGTGTGTGTCGCAGTTGGTATAATTTCTTCTGGCTAACTCCCCGTTAGCGTCAAGGCTCCAAGTTGGCGCTCGTTGGCTACCCACTGTGTGTCGTTTGGCTGACTATCCTGGCGTTAGTGCTGATTTTGCTATGTCCATTGGTTTATTCCCGGCCAGGTTCACGTTTATCACCATAGCCGTTGCTACTTTACAATGTTGGATACCGGTTAGTCTGGCTGATCACGGCCGTGTTTTTTGATTGGCCAACCTGGCATTAGCACCGGTTTAGCCATGTCCCTTGGTTTGTTTATTCTTGGCCCATTTAACATTTGTTGTTTTTCTCTGTTGGGTCCCAGGTAGCCTGGCTGCTCACTTTTTTTTTTAAATTAATATTTTGGTTGTCCAGTCCTTTTGTTGATCTCTTTTTTTTCTTTTACCCTTTTTGGACGCCCGACCTTTGTTATACCATAACTGCATCCACCTGCGACACAATGCATTGGCAGACTCCACAAAAACTACCAAAACATCGCTCGAAACACTCCAAACCTGTTTGGCCAATTAACATGTAAACCAATATGACAACTGGTTAGCAAGGGTGCTAGTGTTCCTCTAATGACCTCACAGCTTAGGACGACATGATGTCTCCAAACCAGACAGACTGTCTTCAAAATGCATTATCTTGGAAAATAGAATATGCTGATGAAAAAAAAAATACATATTTTATGCAAAAACATGTACCATTTCCTCACACTTTGCACGTCTGAGGAATACCTTCAATGTTTGTCAATGCCAATGCAGGGAACAGAAAATCTCACCATAGCAGATGAGTCTGATTGTGTCTTCATCAATCAGCAGATTATTGCACAGAGGACAATTCGGGTTATAATCACTGTCCTGAAGCCATTGTAGATATGATTGTACGATGCACTAAAACAGGCACAGGGAGCATGCATGATTACATTGAAACAGTGACAAATAAAATGTTCACCCTTTTTTTACTCAGACTGACCTTGTTGTGGTTGGACACAAGGCAATGTTCGCAAACATTGACACGATGCTCAAAGCAAAATAAATTGGTCACTTTTCTCTTTGGACACTTGCAGAGACCCATAGCCTCCTGTGGGGAAAACAGAATAGTAATCCCTTTAGATCAAAAAAAGAGAAAACTCAGCCAGATTTAATTCTCAATTTTGATTGACAGGGTATGTGTGACCTGACCAGTGTTGGGACTAACGCGTTCTTTTGTAACGCGTACCTTCATTGGTAACTAGTACTGTGACGCATTATTAAAATTTTATAACTGTACTGTCGTTACAGCATTAGTTGCACTGTCCTCTCACAACTGCATCGCTCTCAATGTCTCATTCAACACAAGATCCACCAGCAGGGCGCTTTGGGGTGTTGGCATGTTTTTGTTTACAAACAGAAACCGTTATTGTTGCAATGCACAAGTTTGTCGTCATGGAGATATTTTTATTTTTCTACTTTTGTCGAAAAAAAAAGAAGAAAACAACGATTAAGTTAAATGTAAGATGCGTTCTGGGGGCCCCATTGGGTTTCTGACACCAATAGTAATCTCTTGAAACACCCACAGAGAAAATACCCTAGAGGGAAGCTAGTAAGCGGGTCTCCTGGTATGTCCGACCCGACAACGGACAAGGACGGAGACGTACAATCCACCTTAACCTAAAATACAGCTGCAGCTGAATTTTGAACGTGGGGTCATTTGTAAGAAGGCAAGGGTGGTGGTTTTTGAATCTGTCTCAATTGAACAAAAAGAAAACATGCTGTAATTACTATTTTTGATGTACTGTATCCAATAGATGTTGCCTCATACGTACCAATTACAGTAGGGTACTGATAAAAGCCCTCACAAGTTCTAATTGCATTTAAGGAGCAGGTGTTTGTTATTTGTTTAATGTTATGCCTTAATGGTTCCTTAGACCTGCACTTATATCATGCTGACTGTTAAGTCTTAAGTCAATGTTCAGATAAGGAAAATACAATTCTGTCCCAAAATAAGTTGGCACTTGACTTTAAATATGTGTGTTTGAATAGACTATATTGCTTAGCAGAGTTCAGTGATGCTGCTGAATCAAGTGCATGTCAGCTTGTGAAAATTATGTCTGGCTATATGCATACATCTATAGATTAATAGGTGCATACATCTACAGCTATAAGTGCCTTTAAGTCCGTCAACATTTATTGTATTGTTGTCCTGCTCGATTTAAAACAATTATTTCTTGGCAACGGGAGGGAGTCCTGATGAGCAACATCGGAAGATACTTTTAGAGTAACAAATTATTTTTTGGTGTCAGTAATAAGGAGTGTAACTAAATTACATTTTTAGAAACGTATTACGTTTTTTTTCAGGAACGCACCCAACAATGGACAAACTTTATCCTCATAAGCAAAGGTTCATCGTTTAAACTAGTTTTCTTTCTTTAAAACACCCTTTAGTCTTTTTTTTTCATTAGTAGAATTAATATAAAATAGGTGATTAGTCCTCAACACAGTTTGGCACAACATAGCTTTTATTTTAAACTGGGGAAAGGAAAAAACGCGTGACATTTTGACATATGTACATCGAATACGATAAGGTTAGCATGCTATACGTGCTAGCTTTAAACAGCCAAAGTGATACAAACGTAACCGCTGTCGCAGACTTTACCTGTAACAAAGACTTTACCGTAGTCCTTGAAGTTGTAAGGAATATTGAAAGGTTGACATTCAACCTGCTACGTGTGGAAATTTGAATACCTAAAAATAGTGGAGTGACTAGTCATGAGTAAACTTGTGTGCTGCTGCCGTATTCCTGCTTCTGTTGGTGTGCCACGTCTCTTCCGCCTTGTGGACGCTTGCGGGCTTCCACCTTTTAGTAGTAGCGCCATCTATCGCTGTGGAGTAAACACTTTATGTACAACCGGGGATTGTCAAATTGGAATGGTGTGAACAGTATTCGTTAAAAACATATCTGAGATGTCATTTACATGGTCTGGATGTTTAAATAAGGGGTCTCAAACTCAAATGAAAGTTGAAAAGGACAATTAGTATTTGTAGTGCCTTACAGTGCTAACAAAAGTCCTGAATGAGTTAAAAAACAACAATGAAAATTATCTGTGTTTATATAGCGCTTTTCAAGTCAATGACTTCCCAAAGCGCTCCACATTTCCCAATAGCGGCTTTGTATTGCAGCCATATAAGACGCTAACCTGCTTATTGGGGTTATTAGGGGTTCAGTGTCTTACCCAAGGACACTTAAACATGTAACACGGACAAGCCGGGATTCGAACTGACGATCGCTCTACCTCCTGAGCTACTGCCGCCCAACAATATTCTCCCCGTCAGGGAATCGAACCCCGGTCTTCCGCGTGACAGGCGGAGATACTGATCCACTATACTAACGAGGACTGATAGACAGTATTGATTGAAAAAAAAGTACACGAACTATGATATAAACTTGCATTTATTTAAATACTAACTTACAGCAGTGAGTCCTGCAAAAGGATGAGAGAAGAAAAAACCCCTCACGATAGAGAAGAAATATTCTGGATAAGAGAAAACGAGCTTGCAAGGTACATGACCATGCAGGCCATTTTAAGCGAGAAGGCCTGCACAATCTATGAGGATTTACAAAAGGACAAGCCAGATATGTCTTTTTCTGCCGGGGACACGTTCAAATCCAGCCCCGGCCGGTTTGAAAAATGTAAGGGACCAACATCTTCTCTGTCGTTCGGCGCGGTTCGGCTTCTGGCTCCAACACAAAGGCAAAAGTGTAGTTTATTGAAAATGGTGTCAGCAATGTTGCAGTCGAAGGCTATGTTCTTCAGCAAGTCTTCAACTGCCATGAAACTTAAAAAACATTCTGAGATCTACACAGACACAACAATCGTCGGATCGTTATTTTTTTTGCCCCAGCGGAAAAGCGAGTGAGAACGAGTGCTAAGTGGCTTTTACACTGAATTTTTACATTTTATGATTTTCATTCACTAGATTATGAGAATGAGGGAAAAAGAAAGGGACAAAGAAATAAAGAGAGAACTATTGGAGATAGAAAGAGGGAGAGAAGGGGAGAAAGAGAGAGAAAAAGAAAGAACGAGAGAGAGCACAAGACCGATAGAAAGAGAGACGCAGAGAAAGGAAAGGGGGAAAGAGACAGAGAGAAAGAGAGTGACAGAAAGAGAGCGGCAAAGAGATAGAGAACGAGAGAGATAAAGAAGAAAAAGATAGAAAGAAAGAAAGAAAGAAAGAAAGAGACAGAGAGAGAGAGAGAAAGAGAGAAAGAAAAAAGAAAAAAATTAAAGAGAGAGAAAGAGAGTGACAAAAAGAGAGGAAGAGAAAGGGAACTAGTAATTCCAAGAGCCAAGAAGAAATCCCCATATTCAAGAGCGTCACCATTCGGGCCCCGGTACCGTGGAATGCTCGGCCCTTTGAGACACGATCTGCAACCTCAGTAGAACTGTTTGAATCTAGGCTTAAAACACAGCTTATGAATGACCTATATTTAATTTCTGGAAAGGGGATTACCTCATGTGTGGTCCTTCTCAAGGTTTCCTATTTTACTCATGCTTAGGTTTTGAGTGTTTCCTCATCCTCATGTAGGTTTTAGATCAGAGGATGGTGTAATAATAGTATGTAGTCTGTACACCCCTCTTGTGATTAAGGGCTATACAAATAAACATAACTTGATGTCATGATTACTGATGCGACGCACATGAGCCTGCTTCGGACGCTGATTGGCTACCTGTCACTTTTTATAGCACTGTCTTCCTGTCACTGGTTGTCAGTCCGTCTGCGAACCTCAGCTTACGCTAGGCAAGCTTTTCGACCCTGACTCTCTTCTGATGTGATTCGCGTCTGTTTCCCGGCTCCGACCCCTTTTCTGATCTCGACTACAATTCTGCTCCCCCGTCCCGGCTACTGATGTTTTTTTCCCGCTCTCGACACCGCCATTGCTCGCCACAGAAATACCACTTCCGCGTATGAGCAACCTGTTCCCCGCAACCAGCGATCTACGGATCGTGTGTACTATCCTTTCCCTTCTTCCCAATAAAACTAAAAGAAACGCATGCAAGTGGGTCCTTTCTCCGTTCTGGTCCTGACACTTGACTTGACTACTCAAGAAATTTGCATTTATTTGATACAAATGAGGCTCACCTAGAGGTCACCCGTTTTGCTTCTACTGCCACCTCCAAAAACACGTCTTCCTTTGTTTCTTTTTTTTCTTTTTTTCCTTAATCTTTACCTTATTTTTCTCTTTTGTAATTTTTCTTTTCATCTTCCTGTTGTGATCAGAATACAATTTAATCTTTGTTCTTTGTGTAACTGACCTGATTTTGGTAATGAGCAACATTTTAATCACTCTAAGGATCTTTGTCCGCCAAATGTCCTAAACGTAGATGCCAATGAAAGAAAAGAGATAGTGAAGGATCGTAATTGTAGGAAATTATGGTCTTTAGAATACTGGTTGTACGAGATAGTTATCTTTGGGGTTGCAATAATTCTAAGCTGCTGCTTAAAAAAAGGGGCTTGGGGATCATATATTTTTTTTTAAATTATAAAGTTTAATTATTTTTTTTTGACTGCAGCCAAATAATTTAAGAAAAAAACCTACAATGATTTATTTATAATCCCCAGGTATATTTGACTTTTACCTGATTTCTGACAATTAGCCTCTTTGGGGAAGGTTGTTCACCTATACTGCAAAAACATCTCCAGTAATTAAGTGGAGATTGTTTTTTTATTATCTGCGACCAGATGAGCATGCATTATAAGCGCTGTTGAGGACGCATAAATCAGTGCCAGTTGTAAAGACGCGCGTGCAAAAGGGCATCTGGAAAGCACTTGAACTATCAGATGGAAGGCAAACGTGAAGACAAATTACAATGGCACCAGAGGACAAATGAGCTCGGCGGCTGTGGTGCTTGGGAGTGAAGCAGACATGAGAGAGCTTCTCAGGTTGAGCCTGGGGGAAAGAAAGATTAAGATTGCAGGGGGGCATCATGACGGATTGGTCTGGATATTATCGATCAGCATTCTGCTGGGATTGAGCCCATCTATATGGAGGAATGAAGTCCAACTGAGTGTTGACCCTAAAAGTAAGAACAATAATAATAATAGTATTAATACTTGTTCTCTGAAGCAATGACTATTTGATGAAAATGTTTGGTTTCAGCTGGGTGAAGAGGTGTCATGTTCGAAAAAGACCCCACGATAGACAAAAAGTAGAAGCTATTTGAAAAAAATACAATTACTATAAAATTAATACTCTATTATAGACCGAAACCAGAGAACCGACCCTTTTCAGAGACTCAAGTATTTGTTTAACAAGTAACAAATAACCACTGCTCCATCAGATAATAATAAGCAAGCAGACCGGTCAAGCCAGTCAGAATGCAAAACACAATGCAATATGCAAATCCGTGAAGTGGTGAATATATTTATTTTTAGAGGAAAATAAAAAATAATAAAATAAAATAAAACATTACAAAACGGCAAAAATACAGTACAAGCATAGAACTACAAGTATACTCAAAATGGGCAAAAGGTCTACAAAAAACAAATTACTTGTACATTGGTTTGCATACATTATTATTAGAAATGTTTAGGGTACCATAGTTTCCAGACCAACATACGTATTCCATTAGTACATAAACTTATATTCTCCTTACAAAAAATAACTGCCTTTTTTTTAAGGCACACCGTGTAAAATTGACAACTAGAAGACACTGTATTGTATAGTTCAACCAAAAACAAGTGCTAAAAGGAAAGATTACAAACTATGGAGTCTCAAAGTGACCAAACCACACCTGTTATCTTCAAATTTTTTCCCAGCCTTTCACAAAGTTTTTTTATTTTTAGGGGTACCTGTTTCAGCGGTACGATGGCGAACAATCATTTCAGCTCTTTCTAGGTGAACCTTATCTTATGTAAAATACAGACAAATTTCTCAACCCACGATTTTTTGAAAATTGCACGATTATATGATAGTTCGTGTATTTTGGCGTATTATTCAAATCCATGTATTTTTTAACAAATTATATTTTTACCACTAAGAGTTTTTATATACGACACAATGTCTCTTGAAGTCAAGAGTCTCCAACCTTTTTAAAGCCGAGAGCTACTTTTTTAACTAAATAGTGCAAAGGGCACCCAGTCTGATATGCATTTTTTTTAAAACAACTTATAATTTGTTTACAGTTTTACTTATTTACTATGTTATTACCAGGTATTACTGGTAGAAGAGTTAAATACACTCAGTCAACCACAAAAATAAAATAAAATCATGAGACAATCACAATGGCCTAAGACGGGTGAGCTATTTTTGAAACAGGTCTGTGGGCACCCCAGCTTTCCATTGGGGGCACCCTGTGCTTGCAAGCACCACATTCAACCAAAAACGAATGCTAAAAAGGAAAACTACAGAGACTCAAAGTGACTAATCCACACCATTTTTATTGTCTTCCTTTGCCCAGCCTTTCACAAAGTTTTGTGTTTTTAGGGGTACCTGTAGCAGCCAGATGGTGGACAACCATGTCAGCTCCCTCTAGTTGAGCCTCATGTTATGTTAAAAAAAAAGAAAGATTTCTAACTTATGAGTTTGAAAAAAACGCACAAAAAAAACGCACATTTATCTGTTAGTTCCTGTACTTTGCCTTATCATTCAAATAAATATGTTTTTAATTACAACACAATATCCCTCTAAGTCAGGTTTGTCAAATTCAGTTTGGCTCCTGGGCTGGATCCAAACCTTCTGTTCTAAGGTGGGCAAGATCAGTAAGAGAATGTCATTTTTACTTTGTTTTTCAATATTATGCATTATATTTATTAGCTCAGGAGGTAAACGCTCGTCTTGCGATCAAGAGGTCGCAGGTTCGATTCCCGGCTCCTCCGTGTCATTTTTCAAGTGTCTTTCGGCAAGACACTGAATCCCTAATGCCCCCAATAAGCAGGTAGGCGCCTTGCATGGCTGACTCCTTATTGGTGTGTGAGTGTGTGTGTAAATGGGTAAGTGTGAAGCACATTGTAAAGCGCTTTGGGAGGTCTTCATTGACTTGAAAAGCGCTATATAAATGCAGACCATTTACAATTGTAGCCTATCCTAGAAATTAAAATCATAGATGATACTGGATCTTTTCTGGAAGCAAAACGTTTATTCACAATGGGAAAACATTTCCATATATGGCTTTGAATGTGTTAACAATTTGTTTCATTTTCCAGTTGAGTAAATTAAGCCTTATATCCAAACCAACTCACCACAAACATAAACAAACACAAGTGGAGCTATGAATTTAAATATTTTTGCCTCAATTCTCACTCTGCTTTGAAATAAAAACAAAACAAAACTAACATACAAAAATAGGAGTTTTATCAGTGAACGGGCAATAACATCAGATAAACTACTAAACTGGGTATACTGAATCTGAGAAAACACTGCACAAAATTTTCTTTAAAATGAAACCAAACTGGAAGTCAGCTCTTTTACACTTTTACTGCCCTGTAGCAGCAGGGAGGAGTATTGGTAGAAATGAGCTAAAGACTTGCTTTTTTACTTGACATACTCAGAAATCAACGGTGGGGCAGATTAAAGCACCCAACGGGTGGCTGGCCGTGTGCTTGAAATGCCTGCTTTAAGTGTTATTTTTCCATTTTTATCCAATACTTGATAGTAATGAAAGAAAATAAATACTTAAAATGTTCAAAATTATCTGCCACCTGGGATAAAGCTATGTATATTATACTAATGTGCTATGTATAGCATCCTTTTATGTGCAGTGTCCTGAATTATAAAAGAACCCAATACAAATTTGTGGTCAAAAGCCCATCTCGTGATTTGCGATGCGATTTGCAGAGGTACCTGCAACTTTATCACAGTGGCAGATCCATCCAACTTCACTTGAAACAAAGCTAGACTGATTGATTGATTGCTCCATGTCCATAAAGGACAAAGCCAATGCCTGGAGGAAAACGCAAAGCGTAAGATGAGGCCTCCAGGATAAAGCGAGACCCCTGATGGGGTAAGGGGAGTATTGAATCAGACAGAGACAAATGGAGTGTGAGAGACAGAGGGAAAGAAATTCAGACATGTGACTGCTGACCTCAACTGTTTTCCGCAACTAATCAATACGTACAATTGCACGTGTATGTGTGTGTGTGGCTGTGCACATGGCGCCTGTTTGTGCCTCCCCCAATAATCATCAGAAAAAGTGACATTAACTCGGGCCCTGCCTTGCTGGCCTCTTAACCTTTGCACATGCTCGGATTTAATTCTGTAGCCGGTAATCTCGTCAATGACGGAAGAGGTCTGATGCACTTAAGGTGGCCTGGCCATTGCGCTCAATGAGCAAAGTGGCAGCAGATAAAGCAGCGTAGCAACTCGGGAAATTCCTCTCTTCTTTCTCCAAGCGTCCTTTGTAATAATTGCTCCAGAAAATTGCTTAATACTCAAAGGGTTTAGGCAAAACTGATAAGATTAGGTACAAACTATGTCAAGTCTGTCAGTCATATGCATTGGTATAGCGCTTAAAGGATTTTATACATTTGACTATAAAGGATTTTATACGATTGACTGATACTACAATGAAGATTTTCACTGAGTGGGCTTTAGTTCAATGTACAAGGTCAGGGCAGGCTGTTCGAAATGCATAAACAGTACTTTTAGAATTTTGATAACAGGACTCATGGAGGCAATGTTGTTCTGGGAAACCAGACATTAAGGCGCTGTGTTGTGAGAACGATGGGTGCAAACAATTCCTTGGCACGCCCATGGGAGGAGCCGAGACGCCATTTTGCGGGGAGACGTGGGCCAATAAGAGAAAGCTAAAGGACTTCAGAGGAAGGGTTCCCACAGATGCCAAAGTCACTTTGGCCGTCTTCGATGGAGTACACTTAGTTCTTCTGTTAGGGAAAATAAATCCGCCCCCGTGTGCAAATGTCGGCTTTCCTGATCATTTTTTCAAGAATCAAGCGCGCATAAATTGTTGGAGGAATGTAGGTTGTCTTTGGTTAATGGAGTCAGATAACTAATTCGAGCAATTTGGTTAACGGTACATTTTGATTATTACATCGCACGCTTAATTACATTACACGCTTAATCATAAAAAGTCTCAAAGGACTGAACAAGACACAATGACAATATCCCATGATCTGAAACCTTCATGCAGCTAAGGAAAAACTCAAAAACTTCAGCATGAGGAAATAACTAAATCTTGAGAAGGGGCCCCACAAGTGGTACTCCCCTTCCCAGGATGACCAAGCTACAATGGATAAAAATAAACAAACAACAACAACGAATAGACTGTAGTTAATAACTAAAATTGTCCCAGAAGTCCAAGACAGCGACGACACAGCTTCCCATCCCAGCCAGCTGGTCAATGCAATAGATGAGATGCTGGTCCACTGACTTATCCTGATTAATTCTTCTCCCTCACTCCGCCACCAGCATGGTAGATGGAAAGGACGGAAGACATAAATATGAGCTCGTCATCAATCACAGGTATAGAATATATGTGTGTCTTGAGTCTACATTTAAACACTTCCACTGAACTTGCAGATCTTATTTCAGGGGGCACAGCATTCCGAAGCACCACACGTTTATTGATAGAAAGAGGAAGGGCAGCGCCTGCGATCCGGTGCTCGCTGGACGCGGGAAGCAAGCCGCTCACGGAATTGGATCGTGATCCGAATACGGAAATGGATCTTCCGATGCAGGAGATGGCGGTGTCAAGGACGGAAAAAATAGGTCGATAGCCAGGACAGGAGAGCAAAAACGTGGTCGGGATCAAAAATGGGTTGTAAGCTGAGACGGGAGAGCAAACGTGGTCGGGATCAAAAACAGATCAGAGCCGTAGATAAACGGGGAGATCAGGAACGGACGGGTGGAAAAACAGGTGCAAAAACGGGACAGGCAGGAGTCAGGGTGAAAATGCTTGCCTTGTAACAACAGAGGTTCGCTGACGGACTGACAACCGGAGAGTGACAAGACTGGGCTTAAAAAGGACAGGGAACCAATCAGGTAGCCTGCAGCGGCTGGCACCAAATGAGCGTTCTCAGGTGATCCAAATCAGTAATCATGACATTTTGTGTTGCTTGAATTGCCATAAAAATGTGTTATACGTTGTTTGAGCTTTTTGATCAACAATAAATTGTGGTTTTATATTAGGGTGTATTTATATATTTCACATGTCATCATGGAAATATAAAAAGGAAAAAATATTACCGCAATTTATTATATTTATTCAGTTACTAAATTTAATTTACATTCACAATTTTGAGATTCTTATTTTCAAAATTGCTAAATTGTCACATTAGGATATGAGTAGTATTAATACAATTTATAACATATTACTGTGCAGAGCATGAGGCACACAATTCACTTCCCCATGGCAAAAGGAGATAGTGAGACATAAATTCAGACTTTGCGTGCACTTCAGCAGAGCCCAAGGCATAGGCGAACTAAATGGCTGCTTAGGGCCCCGCAACCACTAAGAGGTCCCCAAGAGCGGTTAACTTATTTAGTATTAAATATACATAATTTTTTATTTTTTTATTCGTGTGATCAGTATAAACAAATTATAAGTTGGCCATCAGATTTCTTACAATGATGTCATAAATGGCTTTGCCTCCAGAAAAGCCAGGAAACACATGTTCTGAAGAGTCGATGGAGTATAGAGGGCCAATATAGAGGAGCATCAAAGTCAAATGTTTGATTTGTGCCAGTTAATTTTGCACATTTTAATTATTTGTTTCATAATTTCAAAATTCAATTTTATTTAAAGTTGTCTGCTTTTGTATATTTGTTGTTGTAGTTTATCTAAAACCAAAATCATTTATTTTACCTTGTTTCACGTAACTCTGCACATCTATATATTTATTTGAGTATTTGAGTGTTCATTTAGTTTTTTTACATTAATTGTTTCAGTTAATTTAAACCAAACATCATTTATGTTACCCTGTTTAAGGTACCTCTATGCATTTAAATATTGATTTAAGTATTTGTTTGAGTTCAAATTCAGCACATTTGTATATTTGTTGTTGCAGTTCGTTTAAAACACAAATGATGAATCAGATTGTGTTTTCAGTAAATAATTGGGTTATTTTGTGACCCCTAGATGGCCTATAGAGTACTTTTAGTATGCCATTCTGTACTACATCACTTAGAATATTTAGTGTAAATCTACTCCAAGTGTCATGATTGCTGATTCGGGGCACCTGCGACTGCCCCGCTGGCGCCAACAGCCACGGGACCTGATTGGCTGTTGGACTCTTTTTAAACTCCCGTCTTCCGAAAGGAACCCGCCAGACCGTTTACAAACCTATGCTTTCAGCTAGGCAAGCTTTTGTACTTTCCGACATTATCCTGCCCTGTTTTCCTGTCTGATACCTGTTGCCGACCTTTTTCTGGACCCGTTTCTGCTTTTGCTCCTCCGCCCAGGCCATTGACCTGTTTTGCCCTCTTTCCAGCCTGATAGCTGTTGCCGACCTCTTTTCTGGACCCGTTTCTGTTTTGCCCCCCCGTCCTGGCCATCGACCTGTTTTCTTGCTGTCAACGACTACCCTCGCACGACACGGGAGTGCAACTTCCGCGTTCCTGCCATCCGCTACCCATGACCGACGATCATTGGATCGTGGATGCAAGCACTGCTCTCTTTCTTAATAGAAACTGAGTAAAACGAACGCTATTGGGTCCTTTCTCTGTTCGTGCTCCATGACACCAAGCTGCTCTTGTAGTTCAAATTTGTGATTATAGACCATATGTAAAACATGCTTGATGTGTTGATTCGTGTGTGGCTAGTAGGGGAAGTTGCTCACATTTCCAAACATTAATTCTTGAGATTTTTTCTGCAAATCTGCAAATCTGTTGTACCTGTTCTCTATGGATTACAATCATGATACAATAGAAACATCTCACATCTGGTAATTTCAGTGTATCGTAATGAGTCATGTTAAGACTATGCCCCCAGCCAACTCCACCAATTACAAATGGCCATGCACAGGAAGTGACCAGACTTTCCATCTGTATAATAAAGAATTGAAATCCAAAAGTGTTCATTTGCAATCAAAAGATTATTGATCTGCATCTTTGTGTTATGGTCATGCCATGTATTAATTCACCGCGTGTCAAAGTACAATTTTGCCTATGATTAACATTTATAATTTCTAGCAGTTAAAGAACTTTATTTGGAAAGCATCAACAGGAACTTACCGGTGACGAAAACCGCACCTCTTGACCGGGACTCCCCACACCTATAAAAGAAAAGGCAAGCCTACAAACTACCTCTCTTCTCTTCCTCACACGTGCTTGAAAGGGGGAAGGTTTTGACGGCCTTGGTCAACTGGGGACACATGCTGACCAACAAGGCCAAAAGCCACAACCTCGTCTCCCCAGCCAGGAAACGTGGTAAAACCAAGCCATGGTTCTCCTTTTAAATAATGCATGTAATTATCGGCAAATTACCATTACTTTGATTAACTGATAGCCACAAGAATGTCAGGAACCCACTCTGGGTGGTGTCGAAGCACAGGGCAGGAACACAGAATTGTGTAATAAAGGGTTGTCTTTTATTCAGGCAGAATTTGGTACAGGGGAAGTCAAGAAGCGAGGCAACAGTATCTAGTACACCAGAGACAACATCCGTGATCCAAGAAGCAGGCGAGGGGTCGATGTTCCATTAAACCAGGGGTGTCAAAACTACGGCCTGCGGGCCGCAGTTGGCCCGCGGGTCAGTTTTTATTGGCCCGCAGCAAATTCTGAAAATATAGTTGAATATTGCACGCGCATGGCGCTTGAGCTCAACTCTGTTGCACTTCTCAGTTTTAACACTAGATGAAGCCAGTAACGGAAAAGGTGCTTTTCCACCCCTGAACTGGAAAACATTGGAATTGTGCTTTCTTTGCTTATTTAATGAACCTTCTTGTCATTCATTTGAACTGTCAGTGAAATTCAAAGTGTATTACTTGTGTAACTTATTCTGACACAAAATAGATTGATTGTTAATTCCAAACCCTATCAGTGCAGATAAACATAAATTGTACCACTAAAAATAGGTTAACAACGAAATTAGAGTAAATGACCGGCTATCAAACTGAAAAATAAATGAAACATCCATCCATCCATCCATTATCTACACCGCTTATCTTCAGTAAGGTCGCGGGGGTGCTGGAGCCCATCCCAGCTGTCTTCGGGCAGTGGGCAGGGGACACCGCAAACTGGTTGCCAGCCAATCTCCGGGCACACAGAGACAGACATTTTGCCCGCTCATTCACACCTAGGGACAATTTGGACCGGCCAATTGACCTGACATGCATATTTTTGGAATGTGGGAGGAAACCGAAGTGCCCGGGGGAAACCCACGCAACCCACGGGGAGAACATGCAAACTCCACACAGGAAGGTTCGATCTCATGACCTCAGAACTGTGCCGCACACGCGCTAACCACTGCCTCGCCATGCTGCCCGAAATCATACATATTTAACAAAATACATGTTACCACTCCTCAAACCTAGAACAAGTCCAGTAGCTTTTCTTTCCTCTGTCTAACAGCATAGGAGCTACACTCAGGTATTGCTGAGGTTTGTATTCGATACTGTATCGCTATATACAAAAAATGTAATCAAGATTTTTTTCTCCTCCTGGCCCTTTCAAAAAATGTTTAAGCCAATGTGGCCCGCGACTCAAAAACTTTGCCCACCCCTGCATTAAACTCAAGAAGCAAAGGCGACAATCCAAGAGTTCATCAGACGGCATTCGGAGGCAAGGGTGCTTGGAATGTTACGAGGAAGACAATACACTACTTAGGAACCAAGGGGACAGAGAACAAATAAAGGAAAGAAGACCAGTTGTAATAGGAGGAAAAAGCATAAGGAAACCAAAGAGACTACATTTGTGAGGAGAGAGAGGGAGAGAGAGAGAGAGAGAGAGAGAGAGAGAGAGAGAGAGAGAGCCTGTGTTACAGAGAGAAAAACCTACAGAGAAACAGGCACCTGAGAGCAAGATCGTGACAAAGAGGGCAACCTCTACTGGTATCAGCTTCCATTGTGATACCATTAAAAACGGTTGGTATACACACAGATACTGAGACTTTGTACAGGCTCTGTTCCTGTTCCCCCTTTCTGATGACCTACAGTACAATGAATAGCAAAGCAAACTTTTAATATTCCATTGGTTAAATGTCCAATTTTACTGTTAAAGACCCTGAAAAGCTTACTTCGGCAAATTGCTAATGAGGCCATCGTTCTTCATTCCCTTTAACCGCTTTCATTTCTGCACATGCAATTTGTCAGCCGCTGTTCCTCCATGAATGGTGCGGTTTATGTGACCCGAACGTTTGTGCGTGCATCACATCATGTACATAATGAGGCAGATGTTGGAGGAAAATGCGTGCAGTATTTATACCTGTGCATGGGAAATGGGCGGCAGTAGCAAGATTATGGCACTGACAATTACAAGAACAGATGGGACAATGCCTATAAGACACAAGGACATGACAACCTGCAAACAACATAAAAGATGCAACATTGCGATAAAATCACTAAATGTTTGCTGTAAAACAGAACGGGACTGGCATAAAAACGCAGTCCATGAAAATAAATTACTACATTCACGTATTATCAATCAAAATTTTCTTTTTAACATCAATATGCAGTACACATGTGTCGAACGCATGGCCCGCGGGTTGAATGTGGCCTGCCACGTTAATTGAGTTGGCCAGCGAAAGCGTAAAAGGTCTAAGTGCTTAAAATAAAGTCAAAAGAGTACTTTGACTAAAAACTGCAATCCCCACAATGCCAATTGAACAATATCCACAAAGTGATGGATTAGCGCTACTACAAACCAGTATTTCTATATGTAACGGGTGTAATAATAACTTTTGTTTTGTTGAAATTCCTGCTGAAATATGTTTGTATAGTTTGTGTATACGTGTCCTGCAATGAAAAGTACAACAGCGCCGCGTGCTGGTATGGGGTAAGGTTTAGTTTAGCTTCTGATTTTATGACCGGAAGGCGGTTATTGTTAGAAGTCTCTAGCGCGCTGCTAACGGTAAGCCACAACTTGTTGGTGCTCTGCAAAAAGTTAATTGACAACATTAAAACCACAACTGACAAATCTTGCAACATACACAGTAATGTAATCGATGTTGTTTGGATTTATTTTTGTTTTGTTTCTGTCGCCATTTATGTTTGTTTTGCCGTACGTTGTACTTGACTAAAATGCTAATTTCTCTCATTGCAGTAGTCTCCAGCGTGCTGCTAACGATGTTGAGAACCAGCGGAGGCGCTAACCACATGGTGTGTGTATGTTGTGTCGCTCATTGCAGAGCAGTCTCCAGTGCCTGCTAACGCAATTGTAATAAAAGCCTCATCATCCAGTCCAGCCTGAATGTGGATCCTTGGTGGGACAGGTACACCGCGGTTACATACTGTATATTGATGCCAATGAGTGAAATCGAAAAATAAGTTATCATAAAAACGTCCAAGAAGATATTGCCATCTTGATATACAGCCATACCTCTACATACAGTACGAGATTAATTCGTTCCCAGATTGTGCTCGTATGTCAAATTTCTTGTATCTTGAGCATTGTGTTCTGCATTCTGATTGGTGAAGTAAACAAGCAGTTGCCCGGCCCTTTTTCTGCTAGTCTGCCTGCGCATGAATGAGGTTGCGATCTGAGTTGTACACATACAAAAAACACCTTGATGAACATACAATAGGTTTGCGGGAATCTTTTTCATTTTCAAGTTTCTCTAAGTCATCATGCCAACAAAACAATTTGGACCCACAAAAGAAGCAAAAGGAGGGGAAAATGCTTTCAATCGTGAACAAAGTTGGACTTCTCCACCTGCTAAACGAGTTCTGGTGCCACATATGCTTCTTTGGGCTCCCTAGTGGCTCCCTGGCGCTTCTACAAAAATGATTGATAATAGAAAAATAAATTGTTTCTGTAGGACAGAACCGGAAGGTAAATGCATGTTTTTAATTACGTCCACATGATGACGGCAAAGTATCATCTATAGCAGGGGTGTCAAACTCATTTTAACTCGGGCGTCACACGATAGATCAAACATTTTCTCGGGGGCTGGACTAGTAGATTAGAGAGAAAAAGAAAGAGAGAGAAAGAAATAAGAGAGAAAGAGACTGAGAGAAAAAGAGAGAGAAAATGTCACGGTTGCCATGGCGCCCAGATTGCTCCCTGACTACTTAAACGCTGT
Organism: Urocampus carinirostris; assembly: GCF_059441175.1. Lineage (NCBI taxonomy): Eukaryota > Metazoa > Chordata > Actinopteri > Syngnathiformes > Syngnathidae > Urocampus > Urocampus carinirostris. The sequence continues at coordinate 22,050,432 of NC_142365.1, forward strand.
CTTGTGAGTCGCCTGGGGTCAGAGCGTCTGCGAAACTCCTGCTAAACTCTGTTGTGATACGTCAAGCCCTGTGAATCCCCGTTTTTGCCTGTGTTTTTGCTCTTGTTTTGCCTAGCCCTGGGAATCCCCGTTTTTGCCTCTGTTTTTTTGCTCTTGTTTTGCCAAGCCCTGTGAATCTCTGTTTTTGCCTGTGTTTTGCTCCTGTTTTTTTCTCGCCGCGATCTGTTTGATTTTGACCACTTCCTCGTTGTGCGCTCATTCCTCTTCTCCCCAATAAACTGTGAGTAATGTTACACGAGTGGGTTCTGCTTCCCGTTTCCAGTCCTGGTCCTGACAGAAAAGAGAGACGGAGCGAGAATGTGAGAAACAAAATAGATAAAAGAGAAATAGTGAGAGAGAGGGAAAGAAAGAAAGAAAGAAAGAAAGAAAGAAAGAAAGAAAGAAAGAAAGAAAGAGAGAAAGAAATAGAAAGAGAGAAGGAGAGAAAAGAGAAATAGAGAAAGAGAGAAGGGGAGAAAGAGAACGGGAAAGCAAAAGGAAAAAAAAGGGAGAAAAGACAGAGAAAAGGATAAAGGAAGAGAGAGCAAAAAAGGTAAAAAGACACAGAGAGACAAAGAGGAACAAAGAAAAAGAGAGACAGTTAAAAAGAGAGAGATAGGGAGTGAGAGAAAAAGGGAGGAAGAATGAGCGAGAAAGAGAGAGAGAGAAATACTAGTACAGCATTTGTAAGAGGCAACTGGCTTTGGCAACACCAAGTAAACATATTTCAACCTGCAGCCCGTTTTTCTCTTGCGCTTCTCTCCGCGTTGTCTCGCGGGCCGGATTAAATCCCTTAGCGGGCTTGATCTGGCCCGTGGGCCGCCTGCTTGACACCGCTGATCTAAAGTAATGTGGATTGTGTCTTTAATCCATTGTTGTGCAAGATTATTTTTAAAATTAAAATTTGACAGTACATAAGTTATTTGTAAAAAAATGTTTATAAAGAACAGTTCTTTCATCTGTGAAACAAATACTTGAGCATGTCAATTGATAAATAAATAAATAAAAATAGGTTTTATCTCGTGGGTTTTGACTATGGTCGGACATTTTAAAACACAACCTCCACGAAGAATGAGGGATTATTGTAAAAAACATCTTCCTACAACAAACAACACTTTCAAATAGTAATTGAACATAAAGATACAGTAATGAAATAAATAAAAGGATAATAACATGATTGTAAAGGCTTGGTCTCTAGTGGTAACCTTTATCATGGCTTGTACGTAGAGGTACCATTGTATTTGTTTAAAAACAAATCATATACTTTACCATCCTTATTGTTTTAAGGAAAACCCGTTTTTTCCAATGAGAATAACATTAAACTATACATGAATACATTGTTAATGTTGTTAATTACTCTTTTCTGTCACGACCAGAACAGTAGTAGGACCCAGTTGTGTAACGTTACTCACAAGTTTATTGAAATATAGAGGAAAGGCAGCGCAGGCGATCCGGTGCTCGCTGGACGCGGGAAGCAAGCCGCTCACAGGAACGTGTTCCAAATCGATCGTAGCGTAGTTAGACTGAAAAACAGGTCGTTAGCCGGGACGGGAGATCAGAACATGGTCGGGGTCAAAAATCGAGTCGCAGCAGGAGACAAACGGGGAAATCAGGAACGGACGGGTGGAAAACGGGTGACAAAACGGGACTGTCGGTAGTCGGAGTAAAAAATGCTTGCCTAGTGAAAACGGAGGTTCGCTGACGGACTGACAACAGGTGAGTGAAAGGACTGAGTTTAAGTAGGACGGGGAACCAATCAGGTAACCAGCAGCCAACCGAGCGGGCACAGGTGAATGTAATCAGTCATCATGAAAATTTTCAGCTGCAAATGTCCGTTTTTATTGCAATATATTCATATGAGTATAGCGTGCTTAAATCAACTGGCCCTCCAGTGTTTTAATAGTACATTAGTACATTGCATTTGCTGATTTTGTTAGGCGACTAATGGTTGATTAGGAAACCCATGTTAGCACATCTGAAACAATTTATCTGGTTAAAAGGGGTACAGTATAAAACTGACCTTCTTTTTAAGCTCGTCGAGTATCCGGAATGTCACATTTGTGGGTGAGATTAAACTTTCAGAACGGCCAGAAATAATAATAATAATAATAATAATAATAATAATTTCCTTGTATTGTCATTCTGTGTAACAATGTACACAGAACGAAATGTTGATTGCACCTGACCCGTTGTAGCGAGCCGATGCAGCCGCAGCCAACAGAGGGCGCCGCCGACCACTTTTTAAGTCTTAGGAATGACTCGGCCGGGGCGCGAACCACCGACCTCCCAGTCTCAAAGCGGGCGCCTTACCATCTAGGCTACTGAGCTGAGAGATAACCAGTGAAATTTGAGAGTCTATTCTTATTCTAAGAAATAAAACCTTTGTGATAAATTATCGAGAAACGGAAGATCTCCCACAACAGTGTGTACTACACCCCTCAGAAAAGAGAGCAGATTTCAAAGAGAGGCCCCGTTGCACAACCAAGCAGGAGGACAAGTACATTCGAACCTCTAGTTTGAGAAATAAATGCTTTGCAGGTCTTCAACGAGCAAGTTGGTTCAATAGTACCTGCACAACACAAGTGTCAACATCTACAGTGAAGAGGCAACTCCGAGATGATGGCGTTCAAAGCGAAGAGGAAAAGAAAAGGCCATATCTGAGACTGGCCAACACAAGAGACTAATGTGGGTAAAAGAACACAGGCATTAGACAACTTATTTGATTTGTAAAAGTAAATATTTCGTGGAAAACACAAAACTGTCAGGTTGACCGCAAACTTTTGAATGTTAATGAATGTGTAGTAACATTTTTTATACGCAAATGTAATTTTTGTGACTTGAATAATGAATAAATTCTTTACTTGACGGAGTAGTTACATTAATTTTACATAAAAATTACATTTATAGGTGAAGCCTTTGAGGGCAGCCATTATACTGATGTGATCCTCTGTGAAAATGAATTGAACACCCCTGGTCAAAGCTAAAAAAAACAAAAAACTAAGATCAGTGGAATTTCCTCAGAACCAAAAATCTAACATCCACCGTCAAACATAATAAAAATAAAATCCCTGGTTTCACAAGATGATCCAACCCACAATCTTTAAGTTAAGTCAATTTTTCTTTTCATGAATAAAACATATAATTGTCACGGTTGCCATGGCGCCCAATTGGCCACGCCCATGTAGCGCCAGCTGCGGCTCGTTGACAGATTGGCTTTCTTTCTATTTAAGCTCAGTGCTCTCACTTGCCCTTTGTCAGTCCGTCAACGAACCTCGGCACCCGCAAGACGTGGGTTTTGACTCTGTCCAGTTTCCAGTTTGTGTATCCTGTCCGGTATCGATCCCGTCTGTTTCGCCCTGTTTTGATATCGGTCTCCAGTGTCTGGTATCGTTCCCGTGTAGCTCGTCCAGTCGGTTATCTGGCTCCAGTCTCCTATATTTGTTATTGATCGTGTCAGTCCTGTTCTGTCCGTTATCGACACCATCTGTCCGGTATCGGCTCGTGTAACTGGTATCGATTTTGTTGGTCTTTTGCTTCCTGTTGTTCCACGCCAGACTGCTGTCTTTCTTCTTCCGCCCAGCTGTCGCAGAATCACTGGTGTTTGTGTTAACATGCATGACTGCCCCATTTCCCGTAAAATAAAAGTTTGTGTGAGAAACGTCACGCACTTGGGTTCTCCTCCAGTTCCGGTCCATGACACTAATGGCAACCATATTCTACTGGAATGTGACAAAAGCACAACGCAACATTTGCTGCACAATGGCTGCGGCGGATTCCGAGTTGCAACTCCTGCAGTTTTGAAGTAATCCAATTATTGGAGTATTATCAAATAACTGCCGTGGAAGGCTTTTGCTAGCCAAGAATCCCTTTAAACATTTCTTGTCCTTCGATCTAATTGTAAAAAAGATATTTGCTCAGCACGACTACGTGCCCATCCGCAGCTCTGTTTCTGTCTTACCAGACTTCTAATGTCAGTACGTTTGACCCAAACTTAATTTTGAAACTTAAAGTAATTATGGTAATAAATATATCTCATCTCATCTCATTAGCTGCACCGCTTATCCTCAGTAGGGTCGTGGGGGTGCTGGAGCCCATCCCAGCAATCATCGGGCAGTGGGCAGGGGACACCCTGAACTGGTTGCCAGCTAATCGCAGGGCACACAGGGACAGACAACTCGCTCGCTCATTCACACCTAGGGACAATTTGGACTGGCCAATCCACCTGAAATGTCTTTGGAATGTGGGAAGAAACCGGAGTGCCCGGAGGAAACCCACGCAAGCACGGGGAGAACATAAAAACTCCGCACAGGAAGGAAGCTGGATTTGAACCCACACAGGAGGTTCCCAAGACCTTAGAACTGTGCCGCACACGCGCTAACCACTGCGCCGCCGTGCTGCCCGTAATAAATATATGTATTATATTATTGTTTTTTGTACTTGGGAGTATGATTCACAATGGCCCAAAATTTATATTTAAGAAGGAAAAACATGTATAAGTCACATTTTGGGGGGATTTTTTTTTTTATAAAATCCTACAACAAAAGCATAAATTTCATCTCGAAAGGCAATTAAACTGAAAGAGAACAACAGGCTGAATACGTTTGTACCGCATACGAACGTTACATAATTGACATGCCTGTTAATTTCAGTTTAACATATTAATTATCCGCAAACTTTAGCATAAAGAACATGCTAGCCAAAAAATGAGCTTCACTCCAAATCACTAAATTCAATCAAATCTTTATCCTCCGTGTCACTTTTAACGGTAAACAACTCCCCCAACTCGGGAGGTACACTTTTACATCGTGGCCAAGGTTGAAATTATCAACACAAGCCTAGAGCGCCCTCTTGGGTTTTGGTGTGAAAATAACTTGTGAACTAATATACTGTAATATTTTTTTAAGTCAATGATATAATAAAGGCGGCATGGCGACTGGGTGGTTAGCGTGCAGCCCCACGGTGCAGAGGTTCAGGGTTAAAGTCAAGCTACCATAGTTTGCATGTTCTCCCTGTCCCTGCTGGGCGATTGGGTAAAGAATAAAAATCCGATTTCTCGAAAATATAGAACTATCCATTAAAAAACTAAGTAAACAAAAAAAAACCTTCTATTATTTCCTTTTTTTAATTCCATTAAAAGAATAGTTTTACTAAATTCACTAATACACATACACTATTTTTCAACAGTTCGAAGTCGCCTAGACAATAATGTATTCCAATAAAAGTCAAACTTTTTTTTAATCAATCAAAGGAGTTGCAAAATAAATATTTGGTACAGTAGATACATTGGTAAGTTTAGGAATCATTATTTTTATTTGAAATATAAATTTTATCCTGGAGCGGCGCGGTGAGTGAGTGGTTAGCACGTCTGCGGCACAGTTCTGAAGTCATGGGAACAAATCCAGGTACCAGTCTTCCTGTGAGGAGTTTGTATGTTCTTCTAGTGCTTGCATGGGTTTCCTCGGGGCACTCCGGTATACTCCCAAAAATATGCATGTCAGTCATGTTAATTGGCCTGTCCAAATTGTCCCTAGGTGAGAATGAGCGAGTGAATTGTCTGTCTCTTATGTGCCCTGCAACTGGCTGGCATCCAGTTCAGGGTGTCCCCTGGCTACTGCCCGAGGACAGCTGAGATGGGCTCCAGCACCCCCGTTACCCCACTGAGGATAAGCGGTGCAGATAATGGATGGATGGATATAATAATATAATAATATAATAATATAATAATATAATAATATAATAATATAATAATATAATAATATGATAATATAATAATGTAATAATATAATAATATAATAATATAATAATATAACATATAACATATAACATATAACATGTAACATGTGACAAATAACATATAACAAATAACAAATAACATATAACATATAACATATAACATATAACATATAACATATCACATATCACATATCACATATAACATATAGGTCTCATCGGAGTATAAGTCGTACCCCCTGCCAAACTATAAAAAAACAACCTGTGACTTATAGACCGGAAAATAGGGTAATCTTGAAAAGAATAAAGGGATGACAGGTTGAAACCAAAGGCTTTTTAGAGACCCTTCCCTAAATAGCTTTCAACACTTCTTCTATCAATCATTTAAACAAATTATTTATCTTACATCACTATAACAATCATTTGATTGTCCATCTAGAAACGATCATATTGTTTGAATCACAATATATATTTGACAGTCTCTGAGGTTTTTTTCTCTCATACTTCTCCACCTTATAATAATACGATGTGTGAAACCTGAGACAACTAGACATTTCCTCATGTTATTTTAAAATGGGATTGGACGTGAACCAAGATTGCGGTACAAGGGCTTGATGAGACAAAGTGAGAGCCAGTGCCCAGCCCTTACTAACATCATAGCACTGTTTCTCAACCTTTCTTAATCCAATGCACAATTTTTTCATTAAGAACCTCGAGGCACCCTGTCCATTAAAATTGTTAAAAAACTGACTAGTTTCATGTTTATATTAAAGCGATAGTGTGAAATATTTGACTACTAGGTGTCGCTGTATGGTGTAATGCAACAATAGAAACTACTGGGACTTGAATAAAATGGTTTTCATTGTTTTTTTCCTCTCAGGTTTTTGTTTTTGATGGCCAACAATGATGTCAACTCCCTCTAGGGGTGCGTATACACAAACTATACAAACATTATGTGACATGAATGCAAATTTTCGACATCCATGTTTTAAAAAAAATTGCTGGTTGATATGATAGTTGATCTATTTTTTTGCTTATTATTGAAACCAATATTAGTTCTACTTTAATGAACGGAGTTTCTTACAACTTGGAGGTGCTAACAAATGCACACTGTCCCTTTAAAGCCTTATTTATCATGTTGCTTTAAATGGCGGTTAGTTTTTCTGATTATGTGTTGTGTCTGTGGCTCAAGAAGTAATGCAGATTTTCTTTTTCTGTTAGGATCTGGTGTTCCACCTTCCCCCAGAGGGCGCCAACAGATTTTTGAACTGGAGACCTATGTGCCCAATCTCCTTACACCTGATCATAGTTATCCTGACCCTTTAAAATGACTGTTTGGACAGCACACTGGGTCGGGTCATAGCCATTTCCTTGCCACTTTAGTCAGGTTTATTTTTTGTTCATGGTTTCGACACTTTGGTAATTATTTCCAAATCAGATTTGTGTTTGTTGTTCCTGGTTTTCTTTGATAAATAGCATGCTTTGTTGAGCACACCTTCCTTCGCTTTGCCTTCCCTGCATTTGGGTCCACCTCTGCAAATGTGACAAAAGGACCTGACCACCAAAGGACCCAGAGTGGGAAACTTCGTCATCCCTGTTCCAACGGCCAGGAGAAGGTCCTCCAGAGGCTTCTGTTACCCTTTTCTGGTGGCGAGGAGAGGGTAAAAATTGGAAACCATCAAATCAAAATCGGTCATTTCCAGATTCAAGTTTTTTTGTACACCAAAAATTGAATCAATACATTTGGATATAATACTATTGATTAGATTTGTAAGTTTAACCATGTAAAACTATTGTTTCAATGTCGTTTTCCCATTTCTACATCCCGTCTCAGTGAGTACTTGTTAGTGTGCATAGGTAAAGAGACTCCAAACACAAAGAAAGAATTACCATTTCCAGTTTAACGAAAAATAAATTGCACATTAGCAACAATTGCGCCTGAAAAACAACCAATGGGAGTATAGGAATAGATGTTTTGGTTTGGGTTAATGAATTAGATCAGATTGTTTTATTTCTAATCAATGAAATAAATCCAAATTGGCCTGAACAAAGGCTCATTTTGATATCTTCCCGGGTGTTTTATAGCTATCTTCGCTTCCAGACGTCATGAGGTGAAATAAGAGCTTCGACTGGTAAGATTACAAAACCTTTATTAACTCCATCTGATATCACATATTTTCATTTCAGTTCACAAATACATTTACAGAAATCCATGGTATCCTTTAACTTCTGCGATTTCCAATGAGGGAAAATGGTGTGGTTGTGGCCCGGACTACAGTATATTATACAGGAATGGGTGTTTTTTTCCAACCATAGGGGGAAAAAATTTAACTCATGAACTGGCAGCAACAGATTTGAAAAAAAGCTGGCAGCAAATGAGTTAATTGTTTATCTTTAATGAATCCCACCCGTTAAATGTTCTGATTCAATGCCAATGCGGTGATGACAAACATTGCCTGGAGGAATGTAGCTGTAGCCTAAATTCCCAATGCTTTTCGTCTGGATACTTTTACACTGAAAGTATAACCGCTCTGCTAACAAAAGTTTGATTAGTATGCACATTTATAGTTCATTATGACTGCAAAACTGCAATTATAGAATATCAATATTCTCTTCAATAGAATGGTCCAGGCAAGTGAGTTTCTGCTATTTGTAGTTTTTGGATGCAAGCGGAACTATAAATTGCTTTGACATGTTGTCAAGAGTGACTGTAAAACTGTGACAGGCAAAACAGTCAAGGAAGCACAAATGGTTTCCCCTTCGGAGGTAACACTGTAGTAAACATCATTAAACCCAAGGCCCGATTTACTGTTTTTTTGTGAATGACAAACATTGATGCACCGGTGAACCTCATGATGACAAAGCTATCAATTGTATGTCTTTGCCATTGCCCGGAGAGGTAACATTGCCCGTCACGGTGTCCCTCATTACATTTATTTCCCCCTCTATCCTAAGTGCTAATACATTTTCAGTGCCAACGGGTAATAAAAACGTCAGATTGAGTCTTTTACCATCCCCCAAAACAAACACTAATAAACCTTTCTCGTCACCCTATCTTTGAACGACTCCAGCAGTCAATTTGACGCTGCGTTTGTCATTCTGCAAAGGATTTGTCTCAGATGAAGCAGGCCATACATTTTTTTCTCCAGTTATATTTGTTCCTTTACCATAGCGAAATTGTTACAATTCCACAAACCATAAACTAAGGTTGTTGGTATCGTGTAATTTGCATGGGGTCTTGTTTTTAAAAAATGTATTGTGACCTAGAACAGTGTTTCTGAACTGGTGGGTCGGGACCAAATATTGAGTCATGGACCTGTTTTCAGTGGAACGCAGGCCTTTGCCTCGGAAAAATAATGCTAAGAAGGAGGGTCTATTACACTCCTTAACTTTAGATGGAGATAATGCACCACTCTATCACTTTTTCATGTTCAATTAATCCTTATTGTTTTTGAGAGGGACCACATTTCATTTTAATATGATTTTGTTGGTTTTATTTCCTTTTTCTGCCCATAATAATGTGTACCGAGAAAGTTAGCAATAAGGGAAGGGAAAAGTGGAAAACAATGATTGAGCAGAAGAAGAAAATTATAGAGAAATACGAAAATGATGAAGTGTCTGCCTTTGAAGCACTACTGTTAGGTGCTGCTTGAAAAATGTTATATTTTTGTTTCGTTTTTACCAGTATATTCATCTTTATTGTCTACATAATCAATGAATTATCAGGGTTTAGATACACATTTTCTAAGTATTTTGGGTGGGAACTCCTTTAGTATGTGGCTAATTCAAAGCAATTGTAGAGGGTTGCTTAAATGCAGTGTAGGCTTAAATGTGGTTTTGGCTAATATGCGAGTTTATACGGTACGTTTTAGTCTTGCTGGTCATTTCATTTTGGGAAAAAATTTTTAATTTAGCCCACTATCTCTGCTTTAAACTGCACAATTCCATTCGATACATTTTAGAAGTGGATTTTTCTTCTTGATTTGGGACACAGTTTGTCATTATTGTGAAATGGTGGGTCCTTAAGTCAGACCAGTTGAGAACCACTGTCCGAGGAGGCTCAATTTATTTTGATGCAACAATTCACAGTGTGAAGTGTTTTTCATAAATAGTGACAAATATGAGGGTGATCCATTTGAGTAAACACAATATACCTGATGATAAAAAGAAGAAACAAAAATAAGTAAAAATCTTTGCAGTGTGACATTGTATTTAGAAATTAATAGTTCAAAAATAAACACCACATAATTCAATTAATAGCAAAATGAATGTTTGGCATGCTCATGTCTCACTCTGTGACATTAGCACGACGCAGCCAAGCATGAATAATGTATGATACGAGGATGACGAGTGGTATAAAGACCTCCAATCAACCACAAACAGAAAAAGGTCATGACAAGCTTTACGTTAAGACATGTGGTTAATTCATTATTGAATTCAAACAATTCACAGCTTTACAAAGCCCTTCCCCGAATAGCTGGTCGGGCACAATGAGAAAATTGAGGCGACTGGAATAAGGATTTGATAGAATTTCTGCTGCAACTGATTGAGGAGATGAAAATCAGAAATGTCTGTTGGAGAAACAATGAGTCAGTGTCCACTTTTCTCCCAGCTTACCACAGTGTATACATTCTTTGTTTATGAGTCACAGAAAAGGGAGCATACACAGTAAAACATACACAGGCCATTGTTCGCATCTAAAGAAATGGTCCATAGTGCCTTCACGCAAAGAAGATTTTGTCCGCTCCCTGCGGCAAAGTGTTTCCGCAGTTTCAGGTCCAGATAGTTTATCCTTAGTGCAGGAAACCACAGGTAATATGGAATGGGAGACCAGAAGTCAAAGGCACAGGAGGGTGCTTCTGAATTGTCCGTGTGGAGGAATTTTGTGCATCTGATACAGTTGACCAATGATTCTGTGGTCAGGATCTGGTCCAGTACATCATGTGTAACAGTAGTCTATATCTGGAATCCCTCCTTCTCGATATCCCCTGTTGGTGCTTTGCCTGGCATTTGGCATGTGATTGGCCCCTTTGTACAGGCTGGTGCCATTAGATGGGAAAATGGTGTGGATGATGTAATCTTCTTGAAGGGGTTTTGGCTGCACCGGCTGGCATGCTGGCATCGGTGTCATCTGCAGCCCTGGACCACGGATCTCTAAGATTGTATTGTCTTTCTTGGTGCCTGACTCAATATAGTCGTCGTAATTCTTGCTTTTGCGGGAACTGTTGCGAGTGTAATGGTCTTGGGAGCACAAGTGGCCGCTCCGGTGTCCGTACCAGCAAAAGACGGCAAATATAAGTGCCAAAGACACGATTGCGGTGGCCCCTCCGATAATACCAGTCATTGGCAGCACGGTCATAGGCTGCGAGTTACTATCAGCATCTTCCTCCGAAGGAGCGGGATCCGAAGTTTCAGCTTTAGCGCACACCTGCGCCTCATCTGCGTCAGCTTCTCCGCCAACTCCAAATTTATTGTCTGAGCTAGCGGACAGAGGCACCATGCAGATGATGTAGCTGGAGCGCGGTTGCAAAGAGGTCAGCAGGTATTCCCGACGATCGCCTCGCACCAACGTCTCAGTGATTGATCCCATGGCGTTTCCAACGCCGAGTCGGAGCCAGCTGAGCCTGAATGAGGAACTGGGTTGCGCCACGCTCCAGGTCACACGGACACTATTATGAGAGAGGGGTTTAACATTGAGAGCCAGACTCTTTCCCACACCGCTGCTGCTAAGAGTAAAGTCCAAACCAGAGTCAGGGAGTCCCAATCCAGGGCGCTTTGACCGTAGGGTGAATAAAGACCCTTGGGGAGGTGTGTTAGTGGTAGAACTGTCTCCCCCACCTGCTCTGTCTTTAGTCCCAGATGTCCTCACCACTTCACATTCCTCCATCTCTGTTGCCAGATCTTTCAGTGCCATTTCTCGGACCCTGTCAGGTCCGTGGCAGGTGAGACCTCTTACTGTGATTGCGTTGCCACGGGCATGCAACCAATCATATAACCAACGTAAGTTACAGCCACAGTGCCATGGATTACCTCGCACCAGCAGCTGACCCAAGTTGTCAAGGTCTTTGAAAAGTCCCTTCGGTAGCGTAGTGAAGTTATTTGCAGAGAGATCCAGTCTTTGCAGCCTGTGCATTCCATCTAAAGAACCACGGGGCATGTGGATCATGGCATTCTCTTGTAAAGAAAGACGCTGGAGATGGGCACTAGGTAGGTTGACAGGTGGGGTCTGGAGGGAGTTACGGACTAAAGACAATTCTGTCAAGTTAGAAAGACGTGAAAAGGTATCATCGGCGATGCGCTGGTTTGCCAAAAGGTTCCCATCCAAAACAAGACATCTGAGTGAGGTCAGACCGCGGAAGGCATGTGTCGGGATTGTAGAAATTCTATTGTCATCCAGACGGAGTTCTTCCAGTGACGCCGGCAGACCCGAAGGGATGCTAGATAGGTGGTTCCGCGAAAGGAAAAGAAGGCGGAGTCGCGGGTTGTCTGCAAAAGCCTGGTCTTCGATGCTCACTGTGGAGATGGAGTTGTCGTCTAAGTGGAGCTTCTCTAGAAGGGGCATTCGAGCCAGAGCGCTACGAGGAATGGTGCGGATGTTGTTGTCCTGTAAATGTAACTCTCTGACGGACGGAGGTAAGTGCACAGGGAATTCGTCCAGCTCATTGTCATAGAGGTAGACAACACGCACAGTGAGCTGGCGTTCCAAGGAAGTGGGAAGGCCGGGGTTGTTGATCTGGTTGTTTTGGAGATAAAGGACGGAAGCAGAAGCAGGCAGTGAAGGGATGGCGTTCAGGCCACGATCGTTACAGTAGATAAAGTCTTCATCGCATCTACAAACGGAAGGGCATATTGGGTCTTGATCTCCCATGTATCCTTGCATTGTGGTGGCGACAAACTCGAGTGCACACAAGCACATTGTCAGGCTTAGTAAATGGGATGGCAGTCGAGCCTCCAATTTAGCATGACCATAAGTTGCCATGATGAGCTGGGTGGTCGTATCTGCACTGTATTTTTTAATGTTTCAAATCGCTGCAGTTTGCTGGGGTCCAGTCAAACAGTCCCTGTGAGGAGAAGAGAAATTGCAGTTAATTAAGATGAAACAAATGGGAGTTTATATAATCAATAGATACAAATCAAAATACATTTTATTTTTTTAGATAATATCTTGATTGTTCACAGTGTCAAACATTTGAACGGTGTATAGCGTAATAAAGATTGATTATCATTTAGTTTTTCTTGCTAACCTATGAAATTAGCTTATGCCCGTTCATCACTGACTGGAGGTTGGTTATGCAAAGAAAAATGACAGGATTGTTTTATTGATCCCTCGGTAGCTCTAGTTTATACCCCACACCTGTTATCAATTGTCCCGATTACCGGCCAATCACACCTCCCACTCTTCACTATTTAGATACCATGTTGCCTTGTCTCAGTGCTAGTTTGTTGCCTTCAAGTTACATGCCTGCCCTTCCGGATCACGAGTACTGCCTGACGAACTCTTGGACTGTCGCCCTAGCTATTTGGACTCACTAAAACACCGACCCCTCACCTGTATCCTCAACCATGATTTTTGCCTGGCTACTTGACTTCCTGTGTCCAGAACATTTCCCAGATAAACAACCTCTGTTTCCTCTACCAACCAGTGTATCTGCAATTTGCTTCCGCACCACCCCGAGTGGTGAAAATTTGGTGGACACCTAACCTAGAATATCATGACGCAGCCAGTATGTAATGATAGACCAGGAACATTCACTGACTTTTCAACTAGGTATTACTTTAGACATTTATTAAACCAGATCAGGTGATGGGTAATGTCCTTTCTGATAATATTTTAGTTTTAGCTTCCTCTATATGCTGTGCCTTTTCTCAACCAGCCCTCTTCAACTATTCCACATTGCATCAAACTTAATTACTATCATGTCGGTGTTTGCCTTTACTTTTGTAACTTTCCCCTTCCAAGGCTATATCTGACACTGAAGGCAAGATATGTCCTGGGACAAAAAACAGATCATCAAATTAAAACTTTGTGCAAGTGGCCTTTTTTTACTTCAGTGATGTTGACTGAATTAGACATCTCTTTCTATTTCATATTCCACCGACAGTAAAGCCCAGTGAACAAAAGTTTTATAAGTTGAATTGAATTTGGTTCTACATTTAGACTTGCGCAGCACCGTGTTGATGAATATGAAAACTTAAGAATACTCTAAATTATTGAAGAGATGTTGAGAGTTTCCATGAGTTGCTAGCAGATGGTTCCATTAGGCAGACAGTGCTCTAGGCACTTTTTATTATCAAGTAGGAAGACAATCCTTAGAAAAAACAAAAGGAAGAGTGTGCACGTGTTTAATTTCATCATTTCCGTGAGCCGAGGGCTATTTTTGATGTGGGGAAAATGTCTACATAATAAAATGTCACATTTAAAAAGTATAATTATATGTGTTAGGTGTATAATATAATATGGGAGTGGGTGTTGATTTTCCACATGGGTGGAATTTGAAATAAAGGTCATTTTCACAGTACATTTAAAGTGGAGAACAATTGCACTTTAAGATAGAGATTTTTTTCGGCCCTGAATAGAGAAAACAATTGCTAAAAAGCACAACGAAGAATATCAACGGACCATTATTTTTTTTTTCTCCAGGAGATATGTCTGATCAGAGACCATACGTAATCTATCTATCTATCTATCTATCTATCTATCTATCTATCTATCTATCTATCTATCTATCTATCTATCTATCTATCTATCTATCTATCTATCTATCTATCTATCTATCTATCTATCTATCTATCTATCTATCTATCTATCTATCTATCTATCTATCTATCTATCTATCTATCTATCTATCTATCTATCTATCTATCTATCTATCTATCTATCTATCTATCTATCTATCTATCTATCTATCTATCTATCTATCTATCTATCTATCTATCTATCTATCTATCTATCTATCTATCTATCTATCTATCTATCTATCTATCTATCTATCTATCTATCTATCTATCTATCTAGCCATCCATCCAGTTTTTTTGGTACCCGTATCACCAAGATGTCTGCTTCCTTCATGAGAGTCTCGTGCTTTGTCAAAAAAGGCACATTTATCAACAACCGAGTATTTAAAAAATTGTATTACACTTTATGTATTTTTGCTTAAATTTACACTATTATTGTTTTTTGGTTTAACAAATGAAGTTTACTTTCCCTTCAAACCTTGCAATGAAGTTATTTAATTAAAAAAACATTTTTAGTGCCGTGTTTAAAGTAATTATAAGCTATATCAAGGGAGGAGGGGTTCAATTATTTAATTATTATGACATTTTCAAGCAAAAAGTATCGGTATCATATAAATCAATATTACCCTGTATTTATTTGGGTCAGATCGATACCTAAATTTCCATTATCGCCCGCCTTTACTGAATATAACAGCAAAATGCTAATGCAGTACCTGTCAAAACATCATTGTTTGAATGAAGTGCTGACAGTTGATCTGTTGGATATGTTTTACAATGAGATGGTTGAGACAGAACTTTGAAATTACGGATCAACTTTGAGAACTTGAAATTGTTTCTTGTTATCTCTTCTCACACAACTGCTTGAGCCCTCTTCTTGAGACAAGAAGTGCTGTTGTGCGCACTTAAAAGATGCAGAGAAGGTGGCTAGCCTGTTGCACATGTTGAGTGAGCACAATCACCATTTGTGATCCTAATGCCATCTAGACTCTGAAAAACTGAAAATATGAGAACTACAGGTTGGCTGATCCAAATATCAATATTATCCATTCTAATCATGTAATACGCTTAGATCAATACTATTATTCACGGATTAATACGTCACTCCTCCACCAATTTTCTCAAAATGCCACTTTTCTATGTAGATAGGGAAGCCCTTTTGCTTTACGTTGCCTGCCAAGCAAAGGAAAGGGCAAAATCTATGCCATAAGCTAAAAATGACAAATAGGAGAGTTCAGCGCCTTGTGGACTTTTTTTTCCCAACTACAGAAAAGGACACACCTAGGTGTCATTTGCGTGTTGAGGTAGTCTGCTACTGTTGCAACACCACAACGTTACATACACACATGAAAAAGCTCAATCTGCAGAGTGCAACAAGCTGCAACCAAAAATGGAAACATTTCCTGAACCAAAACCTTAAAATCCGTTGTCACTATGGCAACAGACAGTGAGAGACAATGGACAGTTTTTTAGTTAACATTGTTATACAGAATTTCTATTTTCGTTACATTGTTGCTTTTTCATGGTCTGACTCTCTTGGCTTTTGTTCTGAATCAGTTGTAATGGAAATATTTTTATTATATTTTTTTTACACTATAAAAGTTTTCAATGCAGTTATTTATTAAAAAATAAACCATTTTAATGCCTAAAATATTTTTTTCTGTGTTTACGTAATTATAAAGTAATTCAAGGGGGAGGGTTCAATTATTCAATCATCGCGACATTACCAGGCACAAAATAATGGTATCGGATCGGATCGGTATTGATCGAAAGTACAGTGTATTCACTTAGACCAGATCGATACCAAAATTCCCAGTATCACCCACCTTCAGTGAGAACAAAATACCATAGTTCAATTTCAGTGCTTGACACTGGGCAAATGACAACTTGAGCCCTTTAGTGTCCGTCAATAACACGGGTCATTAGTCAAAGGGTTATGGCCCCAAAGCATCAGTTGCACTCATACTGCTGTATTGATTCCTTCACAAAGCTCAGTGATCTGACAGTGTCATTCCTCAATCATGTAGATCACTGCATTCTCATGGGTGTAACTAGGGCAGTATGACGATTGGGTAGGGGAGATATCACATCTGTTAGGCAAAAGCCAAAGCAAAATTGAGTATTGTATCCCCGTAAAGGACAAAATCCCAAATTTCCTCAATCATTATGCCTACTTGGTGCTGTGAGGTCAGTGTTAATGTTAAAGGAAAAAAAACTACAGTAAGGTACAGTAATCCCCAAGGCCGCAGACCAACTTAATTTGTGATTCACATCTTTTTCAGCCAATCACAGGCTTGGTTTTACCCTACTTTAGCCTATACGAACCTGTAAATGTTTCTCCCAATAACTTTAGCCAATCGTGACCTATTCAAATGATGATTGATATATTGGTAAGGAAATTAAAACACAGTATATATATCCCAACATAGACCAGAGGAAACCGAGTCTGGGGTTGCTTTATGTAGTTGCGAAACATGTTGCGACTCAATATTGATCCATATATAAGGCACATTGTATTATTAGGCGCAAGGTCAGCTTTTAAAAAAATTTAAGGCTTTTAGGTGCGCCTTATAGTGCGGAAAATACGGTACTTTTATTTGTTAAACGAATGCTTGTCCCTGTAAAAGGGATTGGTTGTTTGCTTCCAATGTATAATAGAGTATTGAATTGTATAATAATTGTAAGCGACAATAAAAAGGGTTCATTGTACAGGATTATAAATGAAGCTGTATAAATAAATTCGAACATAATTCATTTGCCCTCCTGTATTCGAGACTGTTTGCCGAGGATGCACTTTGGCAGAGCAGTGTCATACAGGGACGTTTGTGAATCACAAACACACTTGAGCGACTGTCCTTCCATGCATGATAGATTGGTGGACACTGACCCATATGTGGACAATCCGCATATACGCTTTCTGTTTCAGCTCCGTGCACTCGGGGAGCAAATCAGTCTGGCTAACGTGCTCAGCAGACAGACACCGGCCTCAGGGGGAATACAGGACCGGCGGCGACCCCCCCCCCCCCCCCCCCCACAATCTAATATTACAACCCGAGACTGGATCAATTTACAAATGAGTAAAAAGGCAGCAGTGGAGTGAGTGACACAAGGAAGCTTTGAGTGAGGACCTCTGAATCCCTTTGTCCATTAAGACACCCCCCTGCCCCCTCTCATAAAGACACAACAAGATTGTAGTTGACCAGAGGGATCAGGATATCCACTTAACTGAGAACAGGGAAAAACCATAATATTGAGCCTGCAGCTTATTTTACATGCAATGTTTATGTTTCTAGTTGTGGATGGGGGGTGTCCAACATGTGAAAAGCAGGACAGAAGACAGTGAGGTTGATGACAGACATAAATCAATAGATCTGAGGTGGCGAATATACAAAATACGCAGAAGATAGTATCAATCAATACCGATCCAATACCGATATTTTTCGCCTGGGAATGTCATGTTTATTGAATAATCGAAGTCCCCCCTAAAGTTAGTTCTTTTGAATTTACGATAAACACAGAACCATTTTAGGCATTGAAAATGTTTCATTTGTTTAATAAATAACTACAATTCCAAATTCAACAGTAGAAAATAGATGTACTGCTATTACAACAGCTTGAAACAAAGCCAAGAGAGCAGGAATGTAACAAAAATACAAATAGAACAAGGTCAACATGTCAACTATACCTTCCATTGCACACTATTTTGAGAATAAAGTCAGATGCAACTAGAGTAAACTATACAATCTAAAAACCTTTAACAGTATAATTTAAACAATACTTCTACTACAACAACTGTTACAGAGCAAAAGTCAAGAGAGCCATACCAAATAATCAGTTATGAAGCCCCTATGGCTCTGTTGCCATAGTGACAACAGATTTACAGGTTTCTGTTCAGGAACAGTTACATATTTCTACTTGCAGCTTGTTGCTCTCTCTAACTAGAGTGCAGATTTTTCATAGTACTGGACTACTTTACCACACAAATCACACCTGATTATCCTTTTATGTTCTTGAAGAAAAGTCCACACCACTCTGTGCTTCAGTCATATTTAGCTTCTGATAAGGATACGCATAGTTTTGCCTGCCAGACGTGATGCAGCAGCATGCCAGGTAAGGAGAGGTGCTAAAAGTGTGCCTGTCAGTCACACATTTGGGCATAAACTCAGAGAGTGCCTGAGGACAGTGGGTGAGAGAGAGAATGACTCTGCTA
Source organism: Urocampus carinirostris (assembly GCF_059441175.1). Classification (NCBI taxonomy): domain Eukaryota; kingdom Metazoa; phylum Chordata; class Actinopteri; order Syngnathiformes; family Syngnathidae; genus Urocampus; species Urocampus carinirostris. The sequence continues at coordinate 22,069,144 of NC_142365.1, forward strand.
TCAGCGTATATATATATATATATATATATATATATATATATATATATATATATAAGGTGCACATTGGGGAATTGGAGGAGGGTTGAAGTATTAATGCCAGGACATATTATTGATCCAATACAGACGCTCCCCTACTTATGACCATTCACCTTACGAAAAACGTGAGATACGAAAAAAATCTTTTGGAATGTTGAAAAATATCTGGACATTGCTCGAAGTTGGATTTTGTATGATGTGCACATTTTTCAAGGACATTACTGTAGTGCTTCTTTCCGCTGCTACCGGTGTGTGGCGCTGTGAGAGGTCACCCAGCATCCACCCGAAGAAGAAATCCGGCTTTTACTTCCTAGTTTGTGTGTAAACATTCTATTTTGTATCTTCTATTTTGTATCTCTTTATTGTTCAATATCTCGTGCAGCCATTCAATATGGCTGATGTAAAGTTTAAAGAAGTGGCGAGCCATTTCATTTGAAATAAAAATGGAATAAGAAAGCTTGATACGGTTGAGAAAATGGTCAAAACGCTTTTTTTTGGCCACTATTTAACACGAAGGAAGAAGTCGCCTAACGGTTGAAGCTCATCTTCCAAAAGTAAGTTAAACTTAACTTTATTCATCTTTATAGAGGATATTATTTTATGAAATGTTTATTTTTTTAGTACGAAACAATATTCATATAAACCGTAAACATACAAAATCTAGCACTAAAGCAACTTACGAAAAAATTCAATACACAAACGATCGCCCGCAAGATCTCGTTTATAAGAAGGGCAGCGTCTGTACAAGTACTTGCTATGTATTGATAATATCCATATTTGGATCGATCCGCCCACCCTTAGTTTCTGGTTGTTGATGTGGATGTCTGTCCGACATGCAGAAAGAAGGACAGAAAACATAACAGTTAAGTTGATAATATAAATAAATCAACGGGTTTAAGATGGTAAACATTCAAAAGACGCAGGAGAGTGCTGGCCTATTTATTTGTTTCCCTGCATGTGGGTGTGTTATTTTTGATAACAGTGTTTCGCAATCACGCAATGTAATTGGAGGTTGGAAAATGGCTTGAAATTGTCAGCGAAAAAAGGTCTGAATAAGAACAACAATTTTCCTCCCCGTATACAACACGAAAGCCTTCATTTTATTTTTCCATGTTTAAATATTGTGCCTGAAGATCTCCCGTTTCAAAGAAAACAAGTATAAAATGTCAACACTTTCTTATATATTTTTTTGATCTACTGCTGTTTAACTAAACATAGAATTTGTTTATAAGCAAACATATGTTCGATTTTAAATTTAATTGATATTTGTTTAGGTTTCCATCGTATTATGTGACAAAACTAAAGGTGTGTGTACAAATATTGCCGACATGTAAAATGTAGGCTCTAAAAATAAAATACAAACTCCTTTCATTTTACAGACTCAAACATTTTTGATTTACCAATTTTTTGGTACATTTTTTCTCAGAATTTTTTTTTACAAAAAAAACCCCACTGCATTGTCAAATAATAATAAGCTGGGAGACCCGTAAGCCAATCAAAATGCAGAACACAATGCACGAATCAAATCTGTAAAGCAGCAAAACCGTGAAAAGTAAAACAACGCCAAAGAAAGAAAAAAAACGATTGCTAAAAAGCACAATGAAGAATACAAACTATGGACACTCAGAGTGAACAAACTGAACTTTTTTGCCAAACCTTTTACCAGATTTTTTGAGTTTGGGGTACCCATAGCAGCAAGATGGCGGTCAATCATGTCAGTTTTATCAGTGAGGCTTATTCTTCCTAAAGTAAATGTAAATTTCTCAACCCTGAGTATTTAAAAAAACTGTTGAATGATAGTCCATGTGTTTTTGATTATTAGTTGAATCAATATTGTTTTTTTCTCATTAATTAAGTTTTTTACCACTAGGAGGTGCTAAATAACAGAGACTGGCTCTTTAAAGACAATTTATTTGTTTGGTACAGATATATTGCATACGTCAGAATTTTAGGCTGGGAATGTTGTCCATGGGGCTTAGTAAAACCCATTGGCATCCTGTGTGTTTTTAATTTCCATTAATTTATTAATCATCACCTGCAAGCAAAGCGAGGGTGGTGATAATGTTTTTGTTTAGGATTTGAGTATGTATATCTGTTTTTTGTTGTTGTTTGTTTGCTTCTGTATCTGTTCACCCAACAAAAGGGGGAAGGAGTTTAGATATGACCACCATCTTTCACACGCAGTCAGGTAGGTTACACCAGATGTGAAAAAAAAGATGACTCATCACTTTTGCTTTTGTTGACATAGCATTTTTCCCAGAAAGACAAATCACTCTCTCAGGCCAGAACAACATCGAATATCAACACCATCGTTCAGAGGCAGTCAGGTTGGTTACTCCAGGTATTAAAACTGCCAACAAAAGCTGACGCGGGATTTTTGGTTTTGCTAAATCAGCAGCTTTCTCAGAAAGACATTGTACTCTCCAAGGCCAAAAACAGTTTGATTGATGCTTTAAAGGCACATAGCCATTCTAGTATCAAAAGTGTACCTTTATCCCCCAGTATTCAGAGCAAAACACACCTGTTTCGGCAGTGGTTGGTGTACCACTCTGAGAGCCCTTCAGTGACTTGATTTTTATCTCCAGAGCAGAAAAAGACCTTTGACTTTATCCCCTATTACTTGCTCTGCTACCGGTTGACTCTAACATCTCTCTTCCTGATGTTGCTTCCCCTAAATTCGTGTGCCTTTGTGCTTCATCCCTGAGGCAGGCAGATTACAGGTAAATCCCTCACTAAAAGACGGGAAAGACGCATACAAGGAGAACTAATCTGACATGGACTGGGCGTGGGAGAGGAGTTTTACTAAACTGTACCAAATGTGTCTTTTACAGTGTTAGAACTAACACGTTACAACACAACGATGTTTATTGGTAACAAGTACTGTAACACTTTATTGTTAACATTTTTGTAACTCTACTGTCGTCACTATATGATCCGATGTTTCCTAAATACACAGCTAATCAAGGGTAATCCCAAATTCTTCAGAAAAAGTGTGAGGAAATAGTACATGGTTTTTGCATAAAATATATATTTCATTGGTATATTTTGATTATTTTCCAATATAATGCTTTTAGAAGACTTCATGTCTAGTCTTTTTTGTCCTGAGCTGTGACATCATCGAAGGAACACCGGCATTCTAGCGAGCCAGTCGCCATTTTGTTTTATGTGTCAATTAGTCGAAGAGGTTACGAGTGTTTGTTTTACTGTTTGTGGAGAATGCATAGGTGTTGTGTCGCAGGTGAACACAGTTATGGTAAAACAAAGGGAACCAGCAAAAAGGAGCTACCTGGCAAAAAAACATAAACTGAGAGCCGCCAATGGATGCTAACCGGTACTGATTAATGAAAGGCGGCTGCACATTGGCGGAAAAACGCGAGGTTGGTCGACCAAAAACACGCAGTGAGAAGCCAGGCTAACCGGGAACAGACAACGGAAACGGCTAGGGCGATAAACGCAAAGTCGGCCGCCAAACCACTTTCACTACGTGTAGATGGCCAAACAACAGACATTGGGCAGCACCAACCGGGAGCAAACAAAACAGGAAAACCTCGACGTTAATGGGGAGCTTTTTTTCGGACTAAATCATACCGACAGCAACACACGTGGCGAAAAACAAAGTACAAGTCACAGTCGCTTACTTCCAAGCAGAAATGAGCGGCACTCAATTGCTGTTCACTACAATCGCTGTTCACTACAATCGCTGTTCACTACAATCGCTGTCTGTTTCAGAGTTCGCCTCACATGTTGTGTTAATGTGATTCACTATTTTCAAAGTGTTTTGTTCCTTTAATGATGTCACAGCTCTAGAGGAAACAAACCAGACCGATGACCTTTGAGACTAAATTACTCATGTCCCCCGGCGCTTGGAATATTTTGCAACATATTTCCATTATTGTGAGGAAGTAGACTACACGTTCTGTGCCAAATTGAAAAAAAATAATAATTCTCTTTTAGAATACCTTTAACTCGCTTTATAATGGGGGTTACAGTTGTCATGATTACTGATGTGACCCACCTGTGCCCGCTCATTTGGTGCCAACCGCAGCAGGTTCTGATTGGCTCCCTGTCACTATTTGAAGCCAGTCCTGTCTGTCCCTTGTTGTCAGTCCGTCTGCGAACCTCAGTGTATACTAGGCAAGCCTTTTTCGACCCTGACTCCAACCTGTCCCGTTTTTGCTCCCATCTGTCTCCGGCTACGACCTGATTTGCTCCCGACCACGTCTGTTCTCCCGCCCTGGCTTACGACTTCTTTTTGTCCCCGACTATGTCTACTCTCCCGTTCCGGCTTACGACTCGTTTTTTACCCCGTCCACAACTTACTCTCCCAGTTCCGCTGAGCGACCAGTTTTTACGTCCCAGACACCCCCTTCGCTCGCTAAGGAAAGTCCACTTCCGTGTTCGGATCCCAGTCCGAGTCCGAGAGCGACTTGCTTCCCGCGTCCAGCGAACACCGGATCGTGGGCGCAGCTCCTCCTCTTTCTTTTAATAAAACTTGTGGTAAACGTCACGCAATTGGGTCCTGTCTCTGTTCTGGTCTCGACAACAGTAACAAGTGGCATAGTCTTTTGTGCACAAAAATATCTTTCTTTTTCCTAACTAAAATATCAGCAGTCTTGAGTTTGTTGGTGAAACTTTTCAAGTAAAATATGTACACCCTGATGTTTAAATTTTTGATAAAGGCACCTTGAAAATATTCCCCATGTAGACTTTATACGAAGAACGGAGACTCTTCTCACTCGGTTCCCCGTCGGCGTCTTTTGCTGCAAGCTTGGCAAGCAAGCCTACAAATAAACTTTGACTGTGTCGCTGCTGCCAGTAATCATATTTCACTCTTTGATCACCACTTCTCTGTCTACATCCAGAGCTCATTTGGCTCCTATTTAACGCTGCTGTTTATGATAACATAAATTACAGGAAATGGTTTACTCGCAGACAGCAAAAACCTCTCTATTTTGAGAAAATGGGCTTGTGAAGGAGTCTTTTCCTTCAAGTCAGGGCTTTGGTTGTCACGCTTCAAGGAGTTTTGATGGAATTCAATTATTTTTCTTGTACTTTTTAATAATTTTAAGGTGAAAGAGGTTTAAGGAGTACAATTTTTCCCGACTTTGAAGTTTTACATATACATGTACATATTTCCTACATATAAGCTTACTTGAAAACCTCAGACAATCGCTCCTCTTATTAATTATTGCAATTGCACAAAAGAGTTTATAACATACCTTAAAAACACAATGTGGCTATTTGCACTAACTACTCAGTTTGACCTTCTGTTCTCAGGCAGGCCGGATTAGTAGAAAAATTTCAACTCGAAATGTTTAGCTTCCATAGTTTTTTTAGTATTATGCTCTGTCATCCATCATCAATATAACTTCTAAACTTTTACTATAACACATTTTACTTCTTATTTTACATTTTTGTGTTTTGCGCTGCGATTTTTGCAATTTATTTAATTGTATTCAGTGTTTCCTCAATTGGAGGGCCCACACTGGAAAGGTGTGGTTCAATGGTTGGAAATTCTGATACCATCTGTTACCATTCCTATCAGTGTGAATAAGCCACCATTTCTATAGAAAATTGGTTAGAAAAAAACAATAATTAATGAGTGATAAATGAATCCATAATTTGTGTTTTACATTTAGATTGAAGATTCAACTTTTCACTGTGAGACCCCTGCAAATATATTGCATACTGCATATCACCCCCCACCAATTTTTGCCATAATACATTTGTTTTAATCAACTTTTATATACACTAAAGCAGTGGTTCTCACCTGGGTTTACTTGAGGACCCAGTACCCCTACCCTAATTACAAGCGTCCGCCTAAATAAATTAAAAAAAAAAACATTCCACTTTTGAAATGGATTGTCAGTCTTTTTGCTGCCACACAAAACCCTGTTTCCCCCCCACTTTTTTTTCTTTATCCTGTTTTTACTCTTGTTTTGTTTCCTTTGTTTCCTTTGTTTTTTTCTATTTTTTTCCCCTTACTCCTTTTTAGCTCGTGTCGAACTGCATTTGCGGGGCAATATCACCAACTTTTGTTAGGAGCTAGACCTAATTTATTGGGAGTTTTTTTGAAGTATCTTATCCAATTTTTACGGCTCTTTTAACATATTTTGTTGCCAACTACTGCTTTAACCCAAAAAGTGTGCCCATCCCGCTGTTATATACCAAAATAAAAGACCAGACGAGAAAACAAACAGTAATGTTTTCAATAAATCTGCAGACGAATGATGGTGGTTTCCCATTAACACACAAAGCACTCATATCTTTTCAACGTGTCTTTTTAAAAAATTATTCTGGTCATAACTAGAATTTCATCCAGAATCTAAAGACATTTTAAGTTCAATTTCTGGCATCATATTCTCATGTCTATTGTTTCTTCCACAAAGAAATCTCTCCCGATGTCAACTCTCTCTAAAGCAACATTTACTCGATCCCTCTCGAAACGGTGCGTCTATCTTCCCAAGAGAAATCTTAAGGAGAACAAATGGCTGCTCTCGAGATGCTCTGAAAAATAAACGACAGCAATTAACATTCAGTGACAATCATTTTCGGTCTAATCAAACGGGAACGGCAATGAGACTTGGCAATTGAATGACATTGTCATGAAATCGATACAGCTAATAGTACATCTGTCGCAATTTCATTCAGGGCATTTGTTGTTTAAAAGTTATGCAAAGGGTTCATGTTAATATTGACATGACTATTATCTTTTTGTGACATTGGCACTGATTGTTTGCAGTGGGTAAAGCAGTGGATTATAAACATGCTGTTTAACAAGGGGCTCAGACTCGCGGCCTGTGGGCCAGTTGTAGCCCGCGGGATGATAGTTTGATCCTTTCGCCTTAATATGAAAGTTTAAATGGACAGTGTGTATTATTTGAGGCCTCCAATTGTTAGAAAAAATGTTTTAAAAATTACAATGATTAAGAGAAAAATAAAAAAAACATGAACTACGATAAATTTGTACTTATTTTACATAACACAGGGCTTATCCAAATGGAGCTGACATATAAATGGCAAATAATTGTACTCATTGTGAGAATTTTATTATCAAAAAATCAGGTATGTGACTATTTTCTTCAAATACTTTTTTTTGTATGTTACTAATAAACATGTCTAAAAGTATAAATCATAAAAAATGTTTTTAACCTTGTTTACCCCAATTATACCTAACGGTGTTTATTGGTAACAAGTACTGTAACACTTTATTGTTAACATTTTTGTAACTCTACTGTCGTTACTATATGATCCGTTGTTTCAGCTAATCAAGGGTAATCCTAAATTCTTTGTAAAAGAGACCCCTCGGTACTTTGATCTGTGCATCAGTCGTCACTGGTTTACTGCTTCGCAGATTTTGAATTGAATTGTTTTTTTTTGTAATTGATATCAACATACTGTGTATTGTGTTCTGAGCAAATAGCATATAGCAACTGTTATGACGAGAGGGCGGCTTTTATATGTTGGGTGCCCGACTGTGGTTGGTGTATGCTGTCAGTTAAACATTTGGGCGGGCGCACCAGTCAAGGTGTACACCCTCTAAAAAGAAAGTAGAAATATCTTTTGAAGCAGAACATCCTCTTGCTAGCAACTGCTACAAGATTCTGAACTGATACTAAAATACAATTCGTGCCAGAGCTATTTATCTTTACAATCATTCCCCAAGTGTCGATTTTTCTTTGTCGGAGTTAAGAAGTATAAATAGCACCTGCGAGTGTTTTACTCTTCATTGCCTGTTGTTGTATTTCTGTTCTTTTTTTGGTGTGTTTGAGCACCATGCACCAAGTACTAAAGAGGCTAGGAACAAAGAACTCAGCACTATGAATACTTGATGATCTCAGAGAACTCCAAAAGCTTGTTGAACAACATTTACTACTCTCGCCATCTGCTTGAAAGAAAGCATTCATTTTACAGCTTGATCACGATCATTCGTTTAGTGCATTTCCTGTTGCACTGCCTTTTTTCTGCAAAGCAAGCACAAAGTACTAGGGACTAAAAATAGGAAAGGGCTAACACTTTTATACAAATCAAATTACGAAATCACGTGTTTACATCCTACGATAACCACAAAAAGCTACGCTTATCCAAAACGAATGTTTTTACATGACTGAAAATTATCCTTCCACAAATACTGCTATTGACAAAAGTTATCAAATGAAAATCTTACTGGTAATTACTATTAATAGCAATGCTGAAAGTAATTGCCGAGGATTGCATAAGCATGAGATTTGAGGAAGAAGGTCATAGTTTTTGAGGATTACATTTTACATACCAAAGTACCCATTTTGTCAGAACTAACATAATACTAATGTCATTAAATACTCAAGAGTTGGATACCCATCCATCCATTATCTGAACTGCTTATCCTCAGCAGGGTAACGGGGGTGCTGGAGCCCATCTCAGCTATCTTCGAGCAGTGGGCAGGGGACACCCTGAACTGGTTGCCAGCCAGTCGCAGGGCACACAGAGACAGACAACTCACTTGGTCATTCACACCTAGGGACAACTGGCCAATCAACCTGACATGCATGTTTTTGCGAATGTGGGAGGAAACCTGAGTGCACGGGGGAGAACATGCAAACTTCACACGGTGAGGATGCGGTAGCTGGACTTGAACTCTGAACCACTGCATCGTGGGGGTGCACACTGACCTCCCAGCCGTCGTGCCACCGAGTTGGATACCACACTTACCAAAACTACCGTTTTGTGTGTTAGACTACTTATTTTCTCCTCCTTTAAAACACCTGTCAATTAGATTCTATGGGGCACTCAAGAATATGCGCAAAACACAATCCAACTCCAGAATATTAAAAAAACCAAACGACATGTGCTTGTTTTAAACGGGAAGTGGCAAACTTTTAACAAAACGCAAATTTAATGCAGACGTTGGAGTGGTTTAATAACACACAAAGAGTTAGTCTCTCTTCAAAATAAACCAGCCGTAGACTAAAATGCTAGTCCTATGTCAACAGTTTTTTGTTGTTTGAATTCGAAAGAGTGTTTTTTTTAAATTTTTAATCGGTAGGCGTTTTCAAAGAGAGAAATGCGGTAGTCTAATGCATGAAGCAGTAATGTTGGTGATTTATGATTATGTATACTTTAAAACAGAGGTCGGCAACCTTTTCAGCACCACAGCCTAGTTTAATGTCCGACTATATTCTTGCTACCCAAACAAAAGAAAATGATAATATTATTAAAAAACAAATAATAACAATAATAAAGATCAAATCATTTGTGTTGTCACGAGACCGCTAGTGATCTAGATGACATAGAAAAAGGCATTAGGTGTATCTCATCATAGCACGATTTTTGCTCACGGTACCACGTCGTTCTATGTTGTTTTAGCTGAACTCTTTCTAATAATGCTATATTACAATGTTGTACAACGTGGCACTGTGAATAGAAACAGAGTGGTAAGGAGTCTTATTCTAATGACTCTTTCTTTGTCGCCAACAACCCTAGCATGCTAGTGGTTAGGATTTGACGCGCTCAATACTGCATTGCATATTTATTTCCCAATGCAACCAATGTTAAGCTGATGAGGTCACAATATTTGTCAACTGATTGCTCAATTACAATGGTATACTACCGTAATATCTCGGTAAACACGCACCCAAATTTGGATACAATTTTGGGTGAAAAGAAAATTGTACAATTTTGGGTGGACCCAAATATAAGAAAGCAGGTACTGAGGCAGGGATGCTCAAAATAAGGATAGTATCTAATAACAAAACCAGAAACAAAGCAACAAACAAACGTTGGGTCACAAAACAAATAACATGTCCAAAGAAAATTAAACTTAACAATCTCCAAACCAGAAAAAAAGAACAAACCAGAAATGGAAGGGAGAGAAACAAAGTAACAAACAACTAACATGTCCAAATTAAAACAAACCTGACATTGGCATTCGAAACGAGCATGGAAATCTCCAAATCAGTAACAAAAACCGAAATGGAAATGAAGATGCAAGGAAGAAAGTAACAGCCAAACAAGTTGGCACTAAACGACTAACAAAATGTCCAAACGATAAATCAGAAAGTGAAGGAAAAAGATGAGAAAATAGGTAGTCTAATGCGTAAAAGGGTAGTATCGGTGAGAGAGATTTAAGAGAGCACATGTTCGATTATAATCAGCTCCTAGGTGACAGTCTAAGAAAAAAACCCCAACAAGCATACCTTTCTTTCAAAGCCATTTGCTCTACATTTCCCTCCTACGCAAGATCCTTTCAAGCGTGCCAGCTGTATCTTCTCCAGCTCCCGTCGACACGTCGTCCATAAAGTGTGATGCACGATTTGTTAGCGAGTCGCCGCTATCAGCCGCAGAAGCTTTCCAGAGTCCTTTTTATTTTCTCATTTTACGTCAATGAGATTCTGCCGCTGGTGTCGGATGGGCGCCCTGCGGACAAAGAGGGGACAGATAAAACTCGTGTGGATTCTCACAGCTTGACCGTCAAATGTAAATCAAATGTCAAGATGTCACATCATAAAATGAAACTGCAATGGCATTTCTGATCGCTCTGCGGGACGTCAAAGTACACTATTTGGCGCATGTCGCATTCAGCAATTCAGCTCAGATTTTTGCTTTATATCTTCTCCTGTTAGCTTTTAGGTAAAACACCTCTTGTATCGGGTTGGTGGCGACCTGTAATTTAAATCAGCTGTAAAATAGACTTAACAAAAGCACGTCACCTATTTTCCCCTCATCCCTTGGTGTCAGGAGCAGAACGGAAACAGGAACCAATTGTCATGAGCCAGAACGGGAGAGTAGACTTAGTCGGGGACAAAAAAAGGTCGTAAGCCGGGACAGAGAGCAGACGTAGTCAGGATCAAAACGGGTCGTAGCCGGAGGCAGAAACGGGACAGGTGGGAGTCAGGGTCAGAAAAGGGCTGCCTTTTAAACACTGAGGTTCGCAGACGGACTGACAACAGGGGATTGACAGGACTGGGTTCAAATATTGACAGGGAGCCAATCAGAACCCGCGGCGGTTGGCGCCAAATGAGCGGGCACAGGTGTGTCACATCAGTAATCATGACACTTGGACACTTGTTCATTAAAATATCAGTATTTTTCTAATTTTTGGTGTGGGTCCTTTTTTCTGCCAGTATATATAGCATTCAATTTTAATTCATTCGTTGCCAGTAAAGTCCTCAAATGTCAATAGCTCCAAGTCCTAACTAGCATTAAAAATTGGCTAAATGTTTTTCAACCCTTTTTGAACCAATGTACACTTTTGTTTATAAAAAAGTTCCGAGCCACACCGTCCGTCAAAATTTTTTGAAAAAGAAGTTATGTCAAATATTTCACTGTACTACCTCATAAGCAGATAATTAGTATATTAAAAATAAATGAATACTTAAAATAAAAAGGAATGATGTGCTTTATGTTTTCATTTTTTACAGTGCAATCTTAAACCCCTTTGTTAAACAAATTAAGTTATCAAATGTACTGTGCTACCTCATGAGCAGATAATTAGTATATAAACAGTATATAAAAATCTACTGCCACCTACTGATATAGATGACAATTACAGTTCCTCGTCTGAAGATAGCAAAAATACTGAATAATGGTCTGATTTTTTTGGAAAGATGATATTGGGCAAATTCCAGCGGCACACTAGACAAGGTCTCATGGCACACTGGTTGAAAAATACTAGGCTAAATAGCCAATATAAGAACATGCTAAAACTGCTCTTATTCACTTATTCGTTATCCCCTGCTAGAAACAGTATTTATCGGAAACTCATATTTTGAATCAATGTAGTCTGAACCAGCATTATTATTTCTCTAAATAGAAATAAATACACGCTAATAGCATGGACATATTCCTTATCCTCTGTGAAGAAGAACATGTACCGGAAAGAAACTTGTATTTTGAATCACAGAACTCAAACATGAACTTAGTAGCAATAAGAAAATATTTAAATAAAAAGACATTCTTTACAAAGTCAAAAATCTTTGATGGAGCAACCAAATGTATGTGGTTTTGTACGCAAAATTCCAAATGGGTGGTTCTCAAGCCTAACACAAGGGTAGACTTAAAGGGATTGCATGTTTTGGTCTTTAAACTCTATGATTTGGTCTTGTCTCAAGCTTGGTGAATTCTTGATTGAAATTTGTCAAACATTAAGTAAAGTCCTTGGATTCCCCATAAACACATACTCACTCATTGTCCTTATATGTAGTACCACCTCCATTTCAATCCTTACCAGCACAGACTGTCATTTTCCTTTCCATCCTTCAGGTGAGGAGGTGAGTGGGCAATACTGGGAATTTTGGTATTTATCTGATCCAAATAATTTATGGGTAGTAACGGTTCAATACCAATACGTTTTGCTTGAAATTGTCATGATAATGTATCATTTGAATTGTTACAGGTTTTGTTCAGGAGTAGTAACATATTAACATTTTTGGGCTGCAGCTCGTTGCTCTCTGCGGCATGAGCTTTTTTCATTTGTTTTTGTCAATTTATGTCAATAACACTTGAGTTTTTTTTTTGGTTCCCTTTTACTCCGTCCATTGTTGGATGAACACCAGGGGAGTTAAGACACTTCAACATTGCATATTCAACTCAGGCAAATTAACTGAGCGGCTATATAACTGAGTTCTCTCTTTTTTAAGTTTGATTTTGTTTTTCAGAATGTTCACATTATTTTGTCAATGTTACTAATACAATTTGTCTGTAATGTGTTACTGTGCTGAGCATCTGCACAGTGAGGCACGCAATTCTCGTGCCTCATGGCAGAGGGCGAGAAAAAGAATTCTAAATTGTCTCACACCTGAGCCCCAAACAATTGATTAGGTAATAGTATCGACAAGCTAACAGCAAGTCAAGCTATTCAATATTTGTTCTTTATTGCACGTTTTCTACAATGGAGGATTGTCTATTCATTGATGCTCTATTCGAAAGGAGCAGCGCATAGACTTAATTTATAAATGAAGGTAAGACAAGAAAACATTTTTTTATGCTACAGTTTATATATTACTTCCATACTCAGTGTAACAAATGATGAATAACTGTAAATCTTACTGTGCCTCACCAGAAACGACCCTCACTACACATCTTTGGATCAATACAACCTTCTTCTTCTTCTTTGATGACATTAGGACATTTGAATACATCCGACAAAGGAATCCCTTTATCTAATTATCAAATATTTTCAGATAAATGGGACGCTAAAGTCAAATAAATGTGAAAACTATAAAATATGCATGTCTCTGGAAGAAAAATTATGCATCAACCCGCTTTTTATGTCACTCTGTCAACAGAGAGCAGCAGATTTCCATGACAATGGTTTTTAAATGGTGCTTTGGGGTATTATGTCTGCTGAGGAAAAAATAACAAAGAAGAAAGAATAGAAGAGGCAACTAGAAGCCTGACTGCCAGCTTTTATACCAACTCCATTGCTAGTTGTTAATGGCTTTCATTAGGGGTGGGCAATACTGGCAATTTTAGCATTGATCCGATCCAAAGAAATACATGGTAGTAAACAGTGTAAACAATGCAATCTGAAAACCTTTAACAGTATAATGAATAACTCACTTCTACTACAACCACCTTTACAGAGCAAAAATCGGCAATGTGACAAACAAGCTCTTTTGGTTCTGTTGCCATAGTGACAACTGATTTGCAGCCTTTTGTTTGAGAACGAAAAACATGTTAATATTTTTAATTGCAGCTTGTTGCTCTCTGTAGGGTAATCCTTTTTATGTGTTGATGTAAATTTGCCACAGTTGCGGACAAGTGATCCCTGGCATTGTCTTTTTCTGTTGTTAAAAGAAAAGTCCACACTGCGCTGCATTTTCCTGTTTGTCTCTGTCATATTTAGCCATTGCTAAGGGTGCTCATATTTGGCCCTCTCTTCTCCCAGGTAAGATGCACCAGCAGGCCAGGTAAGAAGAGGAGCCTAAAGTGTGCCTGTCATTCACACAAAGTGGCCAAGGGCGCTTGGTGAAAGAGAAGAGGACTGCTATGATGAAATTGGTGGAGAGGTGAAGTATCGATCCCAGGACAATAGTATCGATCTGATCCAAGTCCTTGCTCAGTAGCGATGATATCGATATCTAGGTTCATCCGCCAACCCCTGGCGTTTATCGAACGGGAAGGAAAAAAGTGACCGTAATCTCTTTTACCTTTAGCCAAAGGAACGTAGGTAAGGAGTAGTTTTTTTTAGATGTAGAGTTATCAGCTAAAAGTCCTTAAGTTGTATGAATAAAGAACAACTTCTAAGACCAGGACAATCATGAAGGAGTCAGCAGTCCGCCTGAACAAATCTAATACATAGTCTTTTTTGTTGTTGTTCCTTTTCCCCTTTTTCGTTCCATGTAATGTATGATGGTTACTTGGAGTGAAGTTGACTCTGTAGCAGTTGAAAAGATTGCATAAGCAATATCCAAATCGTCGCTCCTCTTCAAACTGACATTTTTATTTGACTTACAGGCATTGTGGGATGGGCAGCACGAAGGTTGAGGCGATGTTGCGAGTTTCCAATCTTCTTGCAGAATTCTCCAATTGGATTTCTGCCAAACGACTCGATTGACCTTGACAATAACCTGCTGTTCCCCCTCCCTAGAAATCCTGCCGTTTAACAAGCGGCGTCAATCACGACCGGAGCTAAAAAGACGGATGTGAAACGTATCAAAATTGCTGACTCAGATGGACTGTGAACCCCCACTTTGTCCGCCATCTGGGTTGCTGCACATTTCTGATTTGACTGAGAAAAATGTCGAGATGGCTTCTTGGCTATGATGCTAAATAGCTAGCTGTATGCCCAGTGCTCTCGAGTGTCGATCGTTCATTCATTCATTCATTCATTCATTCATTCCATTCATTCATTAATTTCATTCCATTCATTCAATTATTCATTTCAGTTTATCTCAGCTCTTTGGAGTGATTGCCAGCCTAGGGTGCACAGAGACAGACAACTATTTACTCATACACTTATTACTGGGGACAATTTAGACCAGGGGTCTCCAAGCTTTGTCCTTTGAGGGCCACACAACTTTTACCTTTTCTGATGAAGGGCCGGTGTCAGTTTCTCACAGAAAAAAACGTGATGATTGCAGTGCCTAAATTTAAAAAATGGATTGTTTTCCAGAAAGCCAATATAAAATAACCCTTTTGGATTCTTCATAGAACATACAGTGTGTCACAAAATAAACAATGAAACTAATAACAAAATGAATAATAACCAAATAGCCCTCCATGGAAAATAAACTTTCTGTTGGGCTGTCCATCGTCTTAACAGGTTCACCTAAGATAACTTGTTAAAAGGCAGTAGATTTTATTTATTTATCACATTGTTTCTAGTCTTGTTATGAAAGAGAATTGTTAATTTTGTTTGTGCATTTGACATGTTAAAATGTCAATGAATTATTTTCTATTTTGTTGTGAAAATTATATTCACGAAAGTGAGCACACTCCTCACATCAATGATATGAAGTAAACAAAGGCTATGGCTTCCAGGAAATATATACTCTGGTTTAATGAGACAAAGATTAATTCATTTGGATCAGATGGTGTAAAGCATGTGTGGCAGCAACCAGGTGAGGAGTACAAACACGTTGGGTATGTCATGGTTTGGGGCTGCATTAGTGAAACTGGAATTGGGGTGTTTAATTTCATTAAGGGAAACACAAACACAATAATGTACTGTGAAATACTCTGGCAGAGAATGATCCACTGCCTCCAGAAACTGGTTCGCAGGGCAATGTCTGTCAATTACCCCAAAATCACTTCTAAGATGACCAAAGCTTTTCTAAAGGGGCTAAGGGTAAAGGGGATGGACTGGCCAGCCATGACCCCAAAACTAAATCTAATAGAACAACTTTGGGGCATCCTCAGGTGGAAGGTGGAGAAGCACCAGATCTGGAAATAGCCCTAGCTCGCTCATGTGGTCATGGAGGAGTGGAAGAGCATCCCAGTGGCAATTTGTAAGGCTCTGGCGAGATAATTGGCCAAGAGGTTTAAATCATGGTGGCCACACAAAATATTGAACTTCAGGAACTTTTACTTAAAGGTGTAGTCACTTTTGTAACTAGGGTTTTAGCTACTCCTGGCTAGATTTTGAGTTGTTTGAGGAGAAAAATAAATGTAAACTGCTATATAAGCTTTACAAAGACTACCTTTCATTGTGTCAAAGTGACATTTCTTCAATATTGTCTAATTTTAACATTGTGATGAAATCTCTGCAAAAATGTGAGGGGTGTACTCTCTTTTGAGACATACAGTACTTTGTGACTTTTTTGTAGTTGTTGCTGCTAAATGTTATCACCAATGTTCCCTCTAATTTTCCACGAGTCTGAGCGTTTACACAAAGTCTGTGAGCAACGCTTGAAACAACAGTGAGCCACCATAATCCCAAGTGTGGCAAGATAATTAATTATCAAACATGTCCAAAACTTGAAATCAAGTTACATTTTGCTGAGTTTCCGGCAATACAAAATTATTTTTCTCTTTTGAAAGAATTGACTCATGTACTATTGCAGAGGTTGTACAGCCTACAAACGTTGTTTGTTCTTACAATTTTTTAACAAGATATCCAATTCTTTTTATTTCCTGATATATTTTGTCGCATAATATTAACATTTTTGGGGGCTTATTTAGTCGGTTGTAAGATACAGAACTGTACTCAATCACATTTTTTAGTGGAAGTACAATGTTGGCAACAAGATTCACTTGATATAATTGCAAAATTATTTGAATGCAACAAACTTTTTCTTCTTTTTTCCGTGGGTTTTCTCAACTTTTTTTTTAAATTCCTTTAAAAAAAGTCTCATTGTGTTTATTTTTTCCGAGCTGTTACTTTTTTCTTTTTGTTCTCTATTTACTTTTTTCTTACATTTCTTTCTCTTTTTTTTCTGGCTTTTTTCTAAATTTTTCCTTCTTTTTTTCTCTTCCTTTTGTTTCTTTTTTTGCTCACCTTTTTCATTTTGGTATTTTTTTCTTTTTTGTTCTATTCCCCCCTTCCTTTAAGTCATTTTGTGCATAATTTTACTTAATATTTGGTCATGTTGGGATTAAAGAAGCAAAAACAACTTGAAGAGCCGTTTAGGATCCGAAAGAGCCGGTTCCTTTTTAGTGAGCCGAGCCCAAGTTCTCGACATACTCTACTAACTTTACTCAACTTCGTTCGACTTTAAAATACCGCATTTAGGACACAACGTCAGGGGAACCCGTGTATTTTTACCTTCATGCACTGTAACTTTGACTTAAGTCGCTTCTTAATAAGTAATTTTGAGCCCTCATTTTTGTGCGCTGGCTAGATTTTCTTGTGCACCGAGAATGTGCGCAGCTTAGAGGGAACACTGCTTATTACACTTCTTTTTATTGCACTATTGTTATGATGCACTATTCTCTCATATTCACAAATATTACACTATTATTATAACTCAGGCCAGTCTCTAAAGTTCTCAGTGTAAATATTTTTTCTGCCTTTCATCCTGATTGTATTTTCAAAATTTGCTTTTTCTTTAAAATCTTTATTACATGTTTACCTTGGAGTGTCATGTCCAATATTGTTGCGTACAATGTTTCACAACGTTGATATCAGAGGTGAGTCGTAGCGAGTTACATTTACTTGAGTATGTTTTGGGACATTTTGTACTTCTGGGAGTATTTTTAAATCACTACACCTTTTACTTTACTTGAGTAGATTTGTCAAGAAGAAACAGTACTCTTACTCTGCTACATTATTCTACATTAAAGCTATTACAAATGACTTAAATACCCTTCTCTGCAAACGTTCTTTACATGCCATGAAAAAGCCCGAGTATCTATAACTACAACACGACGATAATAAATAACTATTGTAACATTTGCAGACTGTCTTTAAAGTGACGGTGTGTATTGTTTGACCATTAAATGTTGCTGTATTGTGTATTGCAACCTGAAACGAGTGCTAAAGAGAAAAAAAGAAGAATACAAACTACGGAGGCCACTGTAATTTCATTTGAATTATGAGCCAATCTCCTTTGCCGTTGTGTTCTCCAGGAAGTACAGGATAATTACTTCCAAAATCCCAGTGGATTATCTCGGTCCCAATGTTTGGAAAGTGTGCCAAAGGAGTGTTGTGAGTAACGCCAGCATGAGGTTCGCCCTTGCGGCAATGAAACGCCGCCGCACGGTAGATGCCGCCTCGCTGCATCCAGGATGCAAGGTGAAGTACGTGTCATGATGTGGTGCTCAGTCTACCGGAAAAAAAATCAACTGGGGATGGTTGGTGCTTTAGCAGCCGCCGGTTCCATTCCAGCTTCTTGGAGTTGCGGTCTGCGGTCATATTACAATGACATATTTATTAGCTGTTATGTTTTGCTGTTATGCTTGCACTAGCAATTACGACTCGTGTGAAGGGTGGGGTAAAATGGGACAGGATGCTGTTGGCGTTTAACACCTTCTGCACCTCAACCCATAGCACTTCCTATTGAATGTGAGGCAGTGATTCCATTATATAATCACCTGGATTCCCTTTCTATTGGGGTCATTATTTGCTTTACAAGTCATCAGTTAACCTCACTTACATTAGGGGTGGGCGGTACTTGGATTCTTGGTATAAATCTGATACCAAGTAAACAAAGGGTAGTATCGTCCGATTTTGATGCGATACGGATATCTTCTGCTTTGAAATGTCAAGATCATTGAGTCATAGTTGTGTCGCCCTTACGGCAAATGTTATTCTTTAATGAATACTATATGGTGTTTAAAATATAATCCAAGCCTAAAAAAACGACACAAGTTAATTACGAAGTTGTTTACATAAATATTTAATGTTAATTTGATCTTTAAAAAAGTGAAATAATAAAAATCATTTTTTCCGCGTCACATCTGGTTCCGCGATCTGATTGTTAAGAGTAGTCTCATGTCCAATCCATCTCCATCCATATTGAAGAATTAACAAGGCAATGCTGTACGCTTCTAAAATTGTTTTTATGATGTATAAACAGCTATGTCTTGTAATAGTTTGGACGTATGTAAAGTTTGTACATTTTTTGAGAACTTAACGGCAAATGGTTGCAATGCACTGTACTGTATTGTTGCAGTTTTCACCATCTGGGGAAGGGAATTAAAGCTTTAACGACACATTCCCTATAATTAGGGTCCTGCTTTGGGCTTTAAGCTCGGTGTTATATCAATGACAATTCAGTAACAGTTTATCGTAAAGATTATCATGATGATAATAAACACAGCACAAAAATTTAAGGCAGTACAAATGTTTTGTTTTTTATTAAAAGGACACTGTTTGATATTTGACCAGTAGATGTAGCTGTGTGGTTTAGCGCAACCGACAAAATATATGCTAAAAAGAAAAAGTAAGAATACAAACTACAGAGACTCAATGTTACTAAACCGCTTAAACATTCTTCTCATTTTCTTGCCAGGCCTTGTATGAGCCTTTTTTGGGATACCAGTAGCAGCAATATGGCGGACATTAATGTCAGCTCCCTCTAGAGTTTGTCGAAACAATCATTAATTAGCGATTAAATTACAGTGGCCTTACTGTTTGCAGGTTTATCATGCAATAAATGTCATGATTACCCAAGTGGAGCCACCTGGGGTAATCATGGGGTGCGCTGGAATGTGCTTCCTGATTGGTCAATGCTCCCTATTTAAACGCGTTACGCTGAGAACTCTGTGTCGGAGGATTCCTTCTGTACCCCGTAAGACTCTCCCGATTACCTGTGCCTTGTTTACCTGATTCTGTCTGTCTGTCTGTCTGTCTGTCTGTCTGTCTGTCTGCCTGCCTACCTGCTTCCGTCCGACGCTACGATCTTCTCTTCATTCCTGGTAAACTCGACCTGCTTCCGTCCCACGCTACGCCACGACGTTGCTGCTGACGTTCGACGGTCACCGTGTTTCCCGCTAACCCTTACGCTTCCCCAAATAAAGAATTGTACGAACGCTCTGGGGTCTCCTGCTCTGTTCTGGTCTTCCGTGACAGAATCCTCCGACCAAGAATGGACCCCGCGTTCGTACATTTGCCCCCTGACCACCATGAAAGCCTGAATCAGCAGCGCAATTCCTGTTCAGAATGTGCAGTTCGGCAAGTCCTTTCCGACGTGGCGAAATTGGCCAAGGCACCTCCGGCCGAATGACTGCGCAATGACTCTCATGCCTGCCTGTTCGACTCCCATGCCTGCCTGTTCGACTCCCATGCCTGCCTGTTCGACTCCCATGCCTGCCTGTTCGACTCCCATGCCTGCCTGTTCGACTCCCATGCCTGCCTGTTCGACTCCCATGCCTGCCTGTTCGACTCCCATGCCTGCCTGTTCGACTCCCATGCCTGCCTGTTCGACTCCCATGCCTGCCTGTTCGACTCCCAAGCCTGCCTGTTCGACTCCCAAGCCTGCCTGTTCGACTCCCAAGCCTGCCTGTTCGACTCCCAAGCCTGCCTGTTCGACTCCCAAGCCTGCCTGTTCGACTCCCAAGCCTGCCTGTTCGACTCCCAAGCCTGCCTGTTCGACTCCCAAGCCTGCCTGTTCGACTCCCAAGCCTGCCTGTTCGACTCCCAAGCCTGCCTGTTCGACTCCCAAGCCTGCCTGTTCGACTCCCAAGCCTGCCTGTTCGACTCCCATGCCTGCCTGTTCGACTCCCATGCCTGCCTGTTCGACTCCCATGCCTGCCTGCTCGACTCCCATGCCTGCCTGCTCGACTCCCATGCCTGCCTGCTCGACTCCCATGCCTGCCTGCTCGACTCCCATGCCTGCCTGCTCGACTCCCATGCCTGCCCGCTCGACTCCCATGCCTGCCCTGAGTCTGCCTGTACTGATTTTGTCCCGTCTTTCCTCTCCTGTCTTGTCTGTTCCCTTTCCGCTCCCCGGAGTCTGACTCTTCTGAATCTGATCCCCCCCTGAGTCTGACTCTTCTGAATCTGATCCCCCCCTGAGTCTGACTCTTCTGAATCTGATCCCCCCCTGAGTCTGACTCTTCTGAATCTGATCCCCCCCTGAGTCTGACTCTTCTGAATCTGATCCCCCCCTGAGTCTGACTCTTCTGAATCTGATCCCCCCCTGAGTCTGACTCTTCTGAATCTGATCCCCCCCTGAGTCTGACTCTTCTGAATCTGATCCCCCCCTGAGTCTGACTCTTCTGAATCTGATCCCCCCTGAGTCTGACTCTTCTGAATCTGATCCCCCCTGAGTCTGACTCTTCTGAATCTGATCCCCCCTGAGTCCGACTCTTCTGAATCTGCCTGTCCTGTCTGATTCTTCCTGTCCTGAGTTGACTCTCCTGATTTTCCTGTGTTACTCTGTGACGTGCTGTGGGTTTATTTTTATTTATTAATTTTTTTTCCTGGGGAACTTCTGGAGCCGTTCCTTGAGGGGGGGGTTCTGTCATGATTACCCAAGTGGAGCCACCTGGGGTAATCATGGGGTGCGCTGGAATGTGCTTCCTGATTGGTCAATGCTCCCTATTTAAACGCGTTACGCTGAGAACTCTGTGTCGGAGGATTCCTTCTGTACCCCGTAAGACTCTCCCGATTACCTGTGCCTTGTTTACCTGATTCTGTCTGTCTGTCTGTCTGTCTGTCTGTCTGTCTGCCTGCCTACCTGCTTCCGTCCGACGCTACGATCTTCTCTTCATTCCTGGTAAACTCGACCTGCTTCCGTCCCACGCTACGCCACGACGTTGCTGCTGACGTTCGACGGTCACCGTGTTTCCCGCTAACCCTTACGCTTCCCCAAATAAAGAATTGTACGAACGCTCTGGGGTCTCCTGCTCTGTTCTGGTCTTCCGTGACAATAAAGGCCTTTCTAACATCGGTGTCACTAAACGGATCGGGAAGCAGGAAGTTGGAACTCATTTGCGTAGACAATCTGTCACTTTAATTGAGAAAGAAAAGTTGTCCAACACACAAACGGACCAAAAACAAAACAAAGCAGGCTCAAATGCAGGCAAAACTAAAGACTAGGCATTTAATAATAATAATAATAATAATAATAATAATTTCCTTGTATTGTCATTCTGTGTAACAATGTACACAGAACGAAATGTCGATTGCACCTGACCCGTTGTAGCGAGCCGATGCAGCCGCAGCCAACAGAGGGCGCCGCCGACCACTTTTAAGTCTTAGGAATGACTCGGCCGGGGCGCGAACCACCGACCTCCCAGTCTCAAAGCGGGCGCCTTACCATCTAGGCTACTGGGATTAAACAGAACTTACTTACACCGGAGTGCAACAAAGTCCAACAAAGTCCAACAAGCAAAACACGAATAAACAGGTACCAACAAGTTTTCAACAAGGGTAAACAACGATCTGGCAAAGGGCAGTTCCGAAAAGCACAAATAAGTACCCATAGGAGTAATCTGGAAATGCAGGTCAGCCGGTGTCAAGGGGCGGGGCCAGCTGGGCGCTATGACAACCGTGCAGGACATGACAATCTGATGGTTTGCAGCCAAAATTTACAAAACAATCCTGGATTTCAAAATGATATCACACGCGATAATGGCCTAGCCTTACGTTAGTACAGTCATTATTGCATACTAGGTATGTAAGTACAGTGGTTAAGGCCAGGAGGCTAGTATACATTTTCATAAACAAACTTATGAACGAAATGAGTAGTCACAAGATGAATATTTTCACAGATTTGCTCGCTTGTTTAGGGTGGTGTGGTTCTGGAGAAAAAAAGTGTCTCTAAGTCCTTGTAAGTGGTCAAAGGGGTCGTGGCCTGGGTCAAAAGAGTATTTTATAATGTTGATGGCTCAGCTTTTGTATTGCAAATTGGCCATGTCCTCCAGACTGGGCAGAGGGCAGCCAACAATCTTTTTTTCTTTTTTACCACTAGGAGGCACTAAATAATACAAACTTTAGAATAAAGCTCAATATGCAGGATGGTATTGGTCTTGCTCATCCCTAGTTTTGACATTGAAGTGTTGGTAGCACGTCCGCCGCAGAGTTCTGAGGTTATGGGATCAAACCCAGCTACCAGCCTTCTTGTGCAGAGTTTGCATGTTCTCCCCACTCTTGCGTGGGTTTCCCTCCGGGCACTCCGGTTTCCTCCCACATTCCAAAGCATGTCAAATTGATTAATTAGCCAGTCCAAATTGTCCCTACGTGTGAATGATCGAGAGAGTTGTCTGTCTCTGTGTGCCCTGTGATTGGCTGGCAACCAGTTCAGTGTGTCCCCTGCTCACTGCCCGATGATAGCTGTGATGAGCTCCAGCACCCCCGTGACCCTACTGAGGATAAGCCGTGCAGATAATGGATGAATGGAAGCGTGTGGTAAGTCTCTACCACCGTTACACTTCTTAACCTCCACCTTTGCAAAGTCATTAATGAGCTCCACTATATTAGATGACGATATTGAGATATCAAATATCGTCAATCCTCACCGTCCCATTTAATCTTTATTTCCTCGACGGCCGTCTGTCCAAACGGGGGGGTTTGTTGCACTGGCTCTGTTATTACAGCACATCCTCATAAAAGATTCAAAACGTTGACGCCTGCTGTAAGTGGTTTGTAGCTCACTGTGATTTTACAGTGACGGATGTGCAAGAAACGACACTGAGATGATTTGACACTCGCTCTCTGGCACACTCCTCTCACACACAAGAGTCGGCGATGTGATCCGACTTTTAATGCGGGAGCACATAATGTCTATTCAGTGACGGACGTGATGGAGAGTCTCATCGTCCAGGATGCGAAAGATGACGGCTTGCAGGGGTGAAAAGCGCCAAATGTGATGAATTCATAAGAGCAGCCGGCTCGGACGTTTCTTATTTGGAAGTAAGGGTGGGTTGATATTATCGATTTGGAGCGAGTATTTGGATAGGATCCATACTATTATCTTGGGATCGATATACAGGGAGTGCAGAATTATTAGGCAAATGAGTATTTTGACCACATCATCCTCTTTATGCATGTTGTCTTACTCCAAGCTGTATAGGCTCGAAAGCCTACTACCAATTAAGCATATCAGGTGATGTGCATCTCTGCAATGAGAAGGGGTGTGGTCTAATGACATCAACACCCTATATCAGGTGTGCATAATTATTAGGCAACTTCCTTTCCTTTGGCAAAATGGGTCAGAAGAGGGACTTGACAGGCTCTGAAAAGTCAAAAATAGTGAGATATCTTGCAGAGGGATGCAGCACTCTTAAAATTGCCAGGCTTCTGAAGCGTGATCATCGAACAATCAAGCGTTACATTCAAAATAGTCAACAGGGTCGCAATAAGCGTGTAGAAAAACCAAGGCGCAAAATAACTGCCCGTGAACTGAGAAAAGTCAAGCGTACAACTGCCAAGATGCCACTTGCCACCAGTTTTGCCATATTTCAGAGCTGCAACATCACTGGAGTGCCCAAAAGCACAAGGTGTGCAATACTCAGAGACATGGCCAAGGTAAGAAAGGCTGAAAAACGACCACCACTGAACAAGACACACAAGCTGAAACGTCAAGACTGGGCCAAGAAAAATCTCAAGACGGATTTTTCTAAGGTTTTATGGACTGATGAAATGAGAGTGAGTCTTGATGGGCCAGATGGATGGGCCCGTGGCTGGATCGGTAAAGGGCAGAGAGCTCCAGTCCGCCTCAGACGCCAGCAAGGTGGAGGTGGGGTACTGGTATGGGCTGGTATCATCAAAGATGAGCTTGTTGGGCCTTTTCGGGTTGAGGATGGACTCAAGCTCAACTCCCAGTCCTACTGCCAGTTTCTGGAAGACACCTTCTTCAAGCAGTGGTACAGGAAGAAGTCCGCATCCTTCAAGAAAAACATGATTTTCATGCAGGACAACGCTCCATCACACGCATCCAAGTACTCCACAGCGTGGCTGGCAAGAAAGGGTCTAAAAGAAGAAAAACTAATGACATGGCCTCCTTGTTCACCTGATCTGAACCCCATAGAGAACCTGTGGTCCCTCATCAAATGTGAGATTTACAAGGAGGGAAAACAGTACACCTCTCTGAACAGTGTCTGGGAGGCTGTGGTTGCTGCTGCACGCAATGTTGATCGTGAACAGATCAAAGCACTGACAGAATCCATGGATGGCAGGCTTTTGAGTGTCCTTGCAAAGAAAGGTGGCTATATTGGTCACTGATTTGTTTTTGTTTTGTTTTTGAATGTCAGAAATGTATATTTGTGAATGTTGAGCTGTTATATTGGTTTCCCTGATGAAAATAAATAATTGAAATGGGTATACATTTGTTTTTTGTTAAGTTGCCTAATAATTATGCACAGTAATAGTCACCTGCACACACAGATATCCTCCTAAAATAGCTAAAACTAAAAAAGCCCCACTCCAACTTCCAAAATATTCAGCTTTGATATTAATGAGACTTTTGGGTTCATTAAGAACATGGTTGTTGTTCAATAATAAAATTAATCCTCAAAAATACAACTTGCCTAATAATTCTGCACTCCCTGTAGCCTTGTCTATTTAACTGTCATTAAAATAATGTTGCTAGTGTAATATCATATACACACAATAACTTTCAAATGTGATCCAATTGTGTTTATGCTTAATTCGCACTGCTGACATTATTTTCAAAATAGTGTGCAATGAAATGTATTTTAGTTGTCCTGTTGTTATTGTTATAAAACATTTGTATTTTTGATACATTGCTGCTTTTTTGGTATGACTCTCTTGACTTTCGTTCTAAAACAGATTTCGTTGTTAAAGTATTTTAATTCCGTACTGTTATTTTTTTTTACATTGTTCTGTTTACAACTTTTGAACTCTGACTTCCAAATCTTGTGGAATGGGAAGCATTTTAGTTGTTTAGTAGACATTGTTAAAAAATGTTTGTATTTTCGTTATATTGCTGCCTTTTTTAGGTTCGGCTGTCTTGACTTTTGTTCTAAAACGCTGCCATTTTAAAAACATATCTTTATTTTTTCTAAAAAAAAAAAAAGATTTTGCACATTCCATTGAGGCAAAAATAAAACAAGACAAAAAATGAAGATAAATGTTTTTAGAAAAGCAGCATTTATGATTTTCTTTTCTTGTTAATAAATAAACTAAATAATCAATAAGGTTTCCAGCAACTCATAATTAAAGCAATTAATAATATCCCTTTTTAAACAGCTAAATTTGATTATGGAATAACTACAAAGGTAATACCGGTTAAGATTTGGTTTCCTTTAAATTTGATATAGGGACAAAAAATCAAAATACATGACAGAAATAGCAAGTGAAGAAAAAAGCAAATAGCTATTTGAAAGTTGGGGACATTGGGGACAAGAGTAGCACCATATCGAAATCTGGGTAAATTGGGCTTGGGTTAGGGCTCAAGCTTAAGATCTTACCTCAATGAATCCCTTTTTTTTCTTCCTGGCCCTGCAGCTCTGCCAAATTATCTACCCAAATGTGGTCCGCCATTAAAAAAGTTGGCCCACCCAAAGAAAAGTTCATATACTTGATTAAGATATTAATAATAGATATTAACGCTCATTATATTCGCCAACACTTCAATCAGGGCTACTCTCGGTTTTCCTATCACTGTGCTCACTCATCAGATCTTTTTTTTTTTTTATCCTCGACGTCGTTAATTCAGTGCAGACAAGAAGATAGCGCCACAGATGAGAAAAAAGTACGGATAGTGAGGGCAATAAATGAGCTGGTGTGAGGAGATGATAAAAAGCAGGAAATAGGGTGCAGCTTTCACCCAAACACAAACATTGGCTGAGACGGCGCCTCGAGAGCTGGCCAGCAAAACTAATGTAAACATGAAAGGAATATAGAGTGGGGAGTTAAAGGAGAAGCCTTGAAAAACCAAGCGGATGAGCAAGAAGACAAAACAGTGAAGCAACACTATGTAAGGATGTTTGCTTGGATTTGTTGTAGGCGCCAGATTATTTTCAGGGTTTTAGGGCACCAGTTAACAACTCGAGACGTTGCATAAAACATGCTACAGCAGGTCAAGTTGCTCAATTCCAGATTTTGGGGGGAAACTGCTGAACTTTTATTCACACGACATCTCATTTACATACAGTGCTGGGACTAACGTTTTACGAAGTAAGGCGATCCTGGAATGCAATTATTTTTCCCGGTAAATGGTTATCAATAACATTTTGTAACTGTCATTATAACATGGTGCATAAATACGCTACTTAAAAATAGTATGAATTTTAACGTCTCTTGATGTCTAACAATTCCTACTCTGTTTACGATGTGACCTACAACCCTTAATTTGCAGAACACATAATTTTCAAGAAGAGTATGTGTGTGTTAATATAAACCCACCAAAAACAACTGAATTCAAGCACAGAGTATGAGGTTGCTGAATTTCTCCTCATGCAGATGTTCTCTATACCTTATATACTCGCATTTAGGCCAAATTTACAACTATAAAATACTCAAATCAATGGGTCCCATTATATGTGCATATGCGGTTGTGTGTCACCAATAGCAAATGCTAGGCAGCACATGGGTTGGAGGCTTTATTGGTCCGCCAATTAAAATTTAACACGATGAAGGTTCCTAAATTTGTCAAACTGACAGGAATCTCACTACATGTCACCTGTTTTAATGTCACTGTTTAAATAGTAAACACTAAAGTGGTAAACGTTCATTCAGGTACGTTCTATGTAATGTTTTTGCATGGGGGTCATGAGCGAATCACAATTCACAAATCCTTTGACCGCCTGGGTGGCAAGGTACAAATAGACATTGTATTGTATACCTATGGCCAACTTCCATCCGAGTCTTCCATTCTGTGGCGGGCCGTGCATGTCACACCTACTTCTTCAGTATTGCTAAAATAGCTATGATATGGTTATAAAACCTTTACTGCAGCTACAGTGGTGACACATATAAAAAGGCGTCAATAATAACCTCATTCATTTGCAAAATTAACCTTTCATCAAAGTTATTTTATCTATGCACCGAACCCATCCTCTTTTCTTGATTTCAATTACTCTTTCATACAGAGTATTTAAGCCTATCCATGTTTCTTTTCAATAGCCATCGTAAAAAACGCTGAAATTCGAGCCTGTCCTGTTGTATTTATGGCATAAGTTTTTATTTGGGGCTGAAAATGTCCATTCTACAGGAACAATGGACACAGGATTTTGTTATTTGCTTTTTGTTGTGATTTTTTTTGTTGTGATACCGTTACGACCCCCTATCTTAATCATAGTTTATGAAACAGCTGATGTTACGTAATGTCTACAAGAAGGGCCACTGCCCACTGGAAATCTGATTGTCTAAAACAACAGCTTTATCGACACTGATAGTAATCCTCGGGCCAGCAGAACTGATTCTGAAGGCCATGGGGCACATTTCTGACCCTGGCAACAAGTTATGGCTGAATTGTGATTGGTTAAATGCTTGAATATGAAAGCACACATCTGGATGCAGAGCAACCAGGGGAAAATCAATTAAAAGGAAGCTTCCAGATAATTTGGAGTTATTTAATAAGGATTCATGGAAGATGGCGGATGGGTAGTTAGCGTGCAGCCCCCCGAGGTGGAGGTCCAGGGTTCAAGTCCAGCTACCGCAGCCTTTTCATCACGTTCTCCCCATGCTTGCGTGGGTTTTCCACTCTGGTTTCCTCCCACATTCCAAAGACCTCCATGTCAGGTTTATTAGAGAGTCCAAATTGTCCCTAGGCGTGAATGAGAGAAAGAGGTGTATGTCTTTTTGTGTTCCCATGCGACATGCTGGCTACCAGTTCAGGGTGTTCCCTCCCCACTGCCCAGGTACAGCTGTGATGGGCTCCAGAACCCCTGCAACCTTACTGAGGATAAGCGGTGCAGATAATGGATGGATAATTCAGATATTTTTTTAGTCCAGTACAGAAGGCCTTGCAGGCCTTGATGGCCCACCACCGCTCCCATCAATATGCATGTTTTCGAAGTGTAGGAGGACCTAAAAACCCAGAGATGAAGGAATGTAAATTCTACGCAGGGGCCCAGGCCCAATTGCAGACCTGTGAAGCAATACGGAAAACAACTAGCGAACCACAATGACGTTTCCT
This sequence comes from Urocampus carinirostris, assembly GCF_059441175.1. Lineage (NCBI taxonomy): Eukaryota > Metazoa > Chordata > Actinopteri > Syngnathiformes > Syngnathidae > Urocampus > Urocampus carinirostris. The sequence continues at coordinate 22,098,090 of NC_142365.1, forward strand.
CGGGAGGTTTGAAAAAAGAAACAAGCCGGGCGAGGCTGCGCGTATTAAAAGTCATCGTCTTCCAACGTTAATTAAAACTTAACCACAGATGAATTGCCTGGTGATAAATTGTTTCTCTTACCATAAAACAGTGCAAGCGTCCCAGCGGGGACGGAGGCCACTAAATCTGTCATCCGTGTTTTTCATGCCCTCTGCACTTGACAGTAATGAGCGAGGCTCGTTTGATTGGCTTTTCAGCAGCTGATTAAAAGTAGTTCTCTCTAATGCATGGATTTAATTGAACATCGTCATTCGTGTGGGAGAAATATTGGTTACTTTAAAGATTGTGCATGTTTTTTATGTTCTTGTTTTTTCAAGTTTTACAGTTTTAAACATATAATTCATGGTTCATGGTAAAAAAAATTGTCTTTGTCAGTATCCAGAAATGGAGAAGGAGATCTTGGAGTGGTTTGAAGCCAAAACAGAGTGCCTCGGATAAGTGTGGGTTTGCATGCTGTCGATATTGCACAACACAAGAAATATGAAGGCTTCCACAGGTTAGTGTACACGTTCTCATCTATTTATGTTATTATGTGGCAATTTTAGATTAGTTTTATGGTTTTGGGGGGCTTTAATGTAAGTAAATACGGTAATTTGTGGCTCAATAGATAGATAGATAGATAGATAGATAGATAGATAGATAGATAGATAGATAGATAGATAGATAGATAGATAGATAGATAGATAGATAGATAGATAGATAGATAGATAGATAGATAGATAGATAGATAGATAGATAGATAGATAGATAGATAGATAGATAGATAGATAGATAGATAGATAGATAGATAGATAGATAGATAGATAGATAGATAGATAGATAGATAGATAGATAGATAGATAGATACTATATTTGTCCCCGCAGGGAAATTCACATTTCCAGCAGCATCCCTTTGCTGAGAACAATACAATAATAAAGCAAAAGGAATACAATATACAAATACCCAATGTGACGTGCTAATACCCACTGTAGCGTGTTGTATAGAGTATTTAAATAGTGCTACATAAATTTCAAAGTAACACGCTATCCTTTTGGTACTTCCTTTAATTTTTCACCCGGTAACTGTAACTAATTACCGTTTTTCAGTATTGCACCTAACACTACACGTACATATGGGCTGAAACGATTCTGCAATTTGCTTGTGTTCCCTTAATTATTTCTGTAGTCCACACACACAAATGCACACACTCATCGCAGTGCCATATAATCGTAATTGATGCAACGACCGGAAATAAACAGGCAATTTACGTGCAGCACACCTCTGCGCTCATCACGTCGCATACATTGTAGCCTTCCCACAATGGAGCAAGGTGGAATTAAAAAAAACAAAGAGGCAAGGTCAGCCTGCTGGTAACGTAGAAAAGTCAGGAAATAAAGCTCACGACAAATAACAAAAAAGAGACTTATCTTACGTGTGACTCACTAGATGGCCGCCTCGTTTGATGACAAATTTACACCCCGGCTAGAACACAGCAGATTATATTAGCACTTTGTGACCATTTTTTGGTCACGGCTGCTTCTAAACAAAAAGTAGCAAAGTATCGAAAATACAAATAGTGTTTAGTAGTGAAAATGGTAAATGGACTCCATTTATATAGGAGTTTTCATGTCAATGAAGACATCCCAAAGCCCTTTAAAATATGTTTCACAGTTACCCATTCACCCACACAGTCACACACCAATATGAAGTCAGTAATGCAAATAAGGTGCGAATTGTCTCTCAATGGCTGTATTGTCCTATAGAACCAGTAAGATTTTAAAATGTATGGTCGCAGCTTGTCTGTCTCTGGGTTGTTTTTCATGATTTTATGTGGATTTGTTGAGTAGCTGACCACTTTACCACATAAATTACACCTGGCATGGTCCTTTAATGTACTTCGCTGTATGCCGCTGTCATTTTTAGCTTCTTGATAGCCGCATAGATGTTGTCCTCTCTTCGGCCGGGCAGGCAAGATGCAGCAGCAGGCCAGATAGAGAAAGGTGCTAAAAGTGTGCCGGTCAGTCACACACTCAAGCATACAGCCAAGGGTGCTGGGTGAGAGAGAGATGGGCTGTGCTACCTACATAGAAAATTAATGCTTTGAGAAAACTGGTGGAGGAGCAAAGTATCAGATTCAGATTCAGATTCAGATTCAGATTCAGATTCAGATTCAGATCTACTTTATTGTCATTCTAGTACACGTGTATACAGAACGAAATGTCGATACATCTGACCCGCACAGTTTCCTCGAATGTACAGATATAAGTAAAAGTTGTATTGTATTATGGCTACGTATAGTATTTTACCATAGTGCCGATAGTGCAAGAGGAGAGTATTAATCCGATCCAAGTACTTTCTTAGTATAACGATATTTGGATCAATCCGCTCACCCCCTAGTGTGTACGTGCCCCTATACGCCAACATGTAACAGTACTAATTATTAAAACGCTGGCTGTCAAAATATATGCTTTGCACGGCGTGCTCCATGCACGATGGTGTTAATCTGATCCTACTTGGTCCTGTTAGCATCTGTTGGGAACAGTCATCCTGCATGAATATTAACAGCTCACGGCCGGTTGGGTATGCACCGGTTAATAATAAACGAGGTCTAATAATTTAATGGATCTGCATGCTGACATATCCCAGAGGCCACCCTTACAGTCGGTGCAAGCGGTAATAAGGAAAAGCGAGGGAAGGGTCGAGTGGGACTTGACAAATGGAGAGCGGTCGAAACAAAGACAGCCGGGAGAAACATTACTTTGCCTTGGCAGCATGCATTGTAGACACGGTGGGGGGAAAAAATTGAAAATAAAAATAGAATCCTCAACTGCCCTCAGATTATCCGCAATCCCGCGAGTACAGTTTTATGAACGTAGCAGAAATCTCATTTCAACAAGGTGACTTTCCGAAATGAATCATTGCATTTCACTAGCATCAGTAAACATAAATACTGCTTAATACTGCAAAGTAGGGGTAGGCGATACTGGGAAATTTGGTAATGTTCCAAACCATAAAATCAGGGTAGTATTGATCTGATACCGATACCTTTTTTTTTTCGCTTGGAATGATCATGATCATTTAAAGATTAAGCTGCACCGTAATGAATAACTAGAATGCAAACCTAAACAGCATATAAATAAATGAATATAAGTATTTAAATTACAAGTGTTTCAGAACAAAGTTCAAGAGAGACAAACCAAAGAAGGCAGCAATGTAACAAAAATACTGTACAAATACAGTATAACACGACAACTATACCTTCAATTACGCAATATTTAAAATATGAAATCCAAGTGCAAATAGTGTAAAGAATACAAAGTTAAACCCTTTTCAGTATAACACACAAAATAAGCCCACTACTATAACTGTTTGAGAACAAAAGTCGAAAGAGTCAAACCCAAAAAGCAGCAATGCAACCAAAATACAAATACTCTTTAACAATGTCAACAATACAAGTCAAGTCATGTTTATTTGTGGCGCCCTTAATCACAAGGAGTCTCAAAGGGCTGCACAGACCACAAGCTATAATTACACCATCCCCTGATCCAAAACCTACATGAGGGCAAGGAAAAACTCAAAAACTTCAACATGAGGAAAATGAAGAAGCCTTGAGCACATGAGGAAATCTCCTTTCCAGAAAGACCAGGCTGCAACAGATGTTGCAATAACAAATAATACACAGATATTGTCAACATGAAATAAAGGTCAAAAGCTATAGAATTAAAGTGTGTTTTAAGCGTAGATTTAAACAGTTACACTGAGGTTGCAGATGGAATCTTAGGGAGCAGAGCATTCCACAACACCCGGGCCCGAATGGAGAACACTCTTGAACCTGCAGCTACCTGCACAATATTTTCAAAATAAAGTCAGGCTGTATTTGCCCAAGACATACGGTAATGCACCAAAGTTACATGCTAAGTGCCATTAAAATCAAAGTAGAAAATTGGAATACATTTTCGTTTGTCACTAGACATGTGAATGGATTCATTTGTATTTGTCCAAAAAATCTGAATTCTGATCACAGTTGGACTGTCACCTGAATGTAAACGAAAGTCAAAGACGATTTTGAGTGCCGCCATTCACTGAAGTCAGTTTAGTGCATCGGTGCATTGTCACTTCCTGCCGCATAAAATGGTCATTACAGTGCCTGTAAAATCAAAATAAAAACGTCCTGTAAACTTGACAGAGAAGAAGGTTGCAACCTTGCCAAATTTCAGTGAATAAAGAACTTGCTAACACATAAAAGGTAGCATCTAAATTGTGAAAAATCAAGATTAAATGCTGCAAAATGCAGTGCATTTACTTTAAGTACAGTTGGGCGATACTGGAAATTTTACCATCAATCAGATCCAAGTAAATACAAGGTAGTATGGATTAATACTGATACAATACGATACTTTTTGCCCAGAAACTTCATGAATCGCCAACGATTAAACTGTCCCCTTTGAGTTGGTCTAAATTTACGATAAAATAAGCACAAAGATTTTAGGCATTAAACATGTTTTAATTTTATCCAAGTGGTCTAAGACCCACTTTCAACCTAAAATTGGCACTCATTATTGCTTCTACTCAAAATCTGAAAATTCTCTATCCATTCTAAATATGATTTTCAATGTTTGGTAGCTCTCCAAAAACACAGCTTTTCTAATTTTAGGGATTTCTGGGGATATTTAAAAGTAGGTCACTCTAGACTAGAGGGACAATGCTATAAAACTGATTCAGCACTTTTGGTTTTGCTGACTCGGCAATTACAAAAAAAATACATTACCCTCTTTCTGGACAGAAAAATAATTAAACGAGTGAAATTAAAAAACAATAATACTTTGAATTACGTAAATGTCCTGCCAGTCAGACAAAATATTTTTTGCAGATGCTTCAGGATATAATACATTATTTAACTTCACTATTGTGTTAACTTGGGCCTGTCTGTAGGCACTACGTTGTGAATATTTTTGCCTTTGATCTTGTTTTTTTCTTTAAAGTCTTTATTACTTGTTTACCCTGGAGTGCCATGTCTAATCTTATTGCAAACAAGGTTTCATCACGTTGATATCAACGTCGACGATTCAATTCAATATTTTCCAGGCACTGAAGATTAGGTGCTGGGCAGATCATTCAAAACATCTGTACTATCAATACTAAGTAGGTACTTGGGTGAGATTGATACTATTGTCTTGGGATCGCTACTTCATTCGTCCACCATTGTCCTCAAAGTGCCGCTATTCTACGCGGATAGCGCAGCCCCTCTCTCTTTCTCTCGCTCTCTCTCGCCTAGCGCCCTCTGCTACTCTCTAATTGTATGTAAGTTTGAGACTGACAGGCACACTTTCCCTGCATGGTCTGCTGCTACCGAAGACAGGGCCAACTCAATGCACCCTCCTCCGCCCAGCTAAAAATGGCACAGGCAAATATGAGGCGGAGCTTGGTGTGGACGTTTTTTAAACTACAGAAAAGGACAATGTCAAGAATAATTTGTGTGGTTTAGTTGCCTGCTCCTGCGGCAATACCACAAATTTACTTAAATACATGAAAAAAGGAAGCAACAATCTACATTAAAAAATGTTATCTTATTATTGTTCAAAAACCTGTAAATCCACTGGCAATATGGCAACAGAGTCAAATGAGAGACAATATATACTTTATTTGCATTACTGACTTCATTTTCAAATATTGTGCAATGAAAGGTATTTAGTTGTCTGGTTGACATTGTTATACAGTATTTGTATTTTTGTTGATTACTATTTTTTTGGTATGACTCGTGGCTCTTGGCTCTTGTTTTGTTGTAACACAAATATTTTTATATTTGTTTTCAATACTTATAAAGTATGCAACATATTAATTTAATAAGAAAATAAAAAAAATTGAGCCTAAAATATGTGCTGTTTAACTAAATTATAAACTAACCGAAGGGGGAAAGGATTCAATATTTCAATGATCATGACAGTTCCAAACAAAGATCTGATATCAGATCTGTATCGATCAATAACACCCTGTATTTACTTGGATCGGATTGATACCAAAATTCTCAGTTTTCGTCCACCCCCTACTGAACACTTTAAATTTGTTGCATAATATTGGAAAATGCAGTGTATTATTTTTATATACTGAATGCCGGCCATTAAAAAGTAGAGGTATTATAGATGATTGTGCATAAGCAGGGAGTAATCGTGTTTGCAATAGATACAAAGGGACACCCAATGGCAACATAGAAAATTGTATTTCACTCTTTGCAATTTAATCGAGATTTTCACTAGATGATAACCAAACTTACTGCTACTACAATCAATAAAGGTCCTAATCCTAATAGTAATGGTCTGAAACATCCGTATATGTTGTCAGCCTGGCCAATGCGGCCTAATTATAATTACTGCTGCTGCCATTTCATTTCATTTCATTGCAATTTCTGTCATGATAGCAGCGTTTGTTCCACCTAAATGGAACTGAGTCAGAATTATTAATTGCGCCGCCGGATAATGACGATCCAAAATGGCCTGTATGGTCTTCTGTGGTGTGCCATCAAGGACAAAAGAATCAAAAGGTCCCTAAAAGGATCACGATATGTTTCAACGTATTTTGGTTTTTGCTTGTTCTTTCCTTTCGCTGATATATGACAAAGCCTGCGTGCTCGCAAACGCCCACTGCAGTACTTCGACTTCATTGACCGTAGTGCAATACTCCATTAGCCATCTCGGAGATTTCACCAGTCTAAGTGAGATTAGCGTCCCTTATCTCCAGCTCTCAGCTATAAAGCTTCTCCCTATAGCCACAGAAACCCATCAACCAACATCACAACAGCCTATTTTCTCTTATTTGTGACCTCAAAGTCTGCCATGGCCACATGCCTAATTGTGATTGACCCACTCCTGAAAAAAAGTATAATTTTCAAATGGGGTCAAAAACCCATGTCGTCAAAATAAATGTGACACTTGAATTTACTGCAATTTTCTAAAAAGCTCATTCGTCATTGAACGACGCGCTCGAACATATTTCACGGGTGACAACGGTTTATTAAACGTCCCTCGAGATGTTTATAAGGGGCGGATAAAACTGGAAATTTTAGGATCGATCCGATCAAAGTAAATACTCTGTAGTATCAATTGACACCTATCCGAAACTGATACTTTTTGTTGGAAATATCATGATCATTGAGGAATTTAACCTTCCACCTTGAGTTAGTTTTTAGTAACAATAAACACAGTACAGGAATATCAGGCAATATTTTTTATTTTTATTTTTTTTTAAATTAAATAACTACAATTCACACTTTGGACTTTCAGACAGTATAAAAGAATATAATTCCATTACAACGGTTTCAGACAAAAGCCAATAGAGTCGGAAAATAAAAAGCAGAAATATAACGAAAATAGGCAGCGCGGCAGCGCAATGTTTAGCGCATGTGCGGCACAGTTCAAGTCATGGGAACCTCCTGCGTGGGTTCAAATTCAGCTCCAGACTTCCTGTGCAGAGTTTGTATGTTCTCCTCGTGCTTGCGTGGGTTTCCTCCGGGCACTCCGGTTTCCTCCCTCATTCCAAAAACATGCATTTCAGGTGAATTGGCCGGTCCAAATATTCCCTAGGTGTGAATGAGCGAGTGAGTTGTCTGTCCCTGTGTGCCCTGCGATTGGCTGGCAACCAGTTCAGGGTGTCCCCTGCCCACTGCCTGATGATTGCTGGGATGGGCTCCAGCACCCCCGCGACCGTACTGAGGATAAGAAGTGCAGCTAATGAGATGAGATGAGATAACGAAAATATACAATTATAACAATGTCAACATGTCTACTATACTCTCCATTGCACAATATTTTGAAAAGCTTACTTGTGTTACTCTGATGATGTCATTGTTCAGGATGTCAATGATACTTTAAAATGCATTATCTCAAAAATAATTGGAATACATTGATGATATATATATATAAGGCTAAATTTACATACTATTTCCTCAAATTTTGCAAGTTTAATAATTTGGGTTTACCTTTAATGTGACGTTATTGTTGGTAATGTGTGAATCAAAGCAACAACAAAAATCTGAAGAACCAAAAGAGCCAGTTTTACAAAAACAGCAGGAATTCCCATCACCAGTATAAAAGAGTATTGCTTGGTTTCACTGGAGCCGAGTCTGAGGTAGACAAAGAGGGAAAGTGCAGCTCTCGGGGTTGGGGGTTGGGGTCTGGTGGCAAGGGATGGAAAAGGGGTGTTGGTGACTTGGTGGGGGAGGAGGGTGGCTAGAAGAGAGGAGCAGTGGCAGGTAGCCCGTCCATCTGGACTGCTGGTTACAGCTCCCTGACAGCTCATCAGGGCTGCAAGATGCACCGCCGTAATGTGATCCAACACCGGCTGCTATGATACCGTCTGGTGACAAAGCTTAAGCCTTAAAATGGAGCAATGTTCCCTTGACGGGGACAATATTTACACAAAATATAGCAAGAAATCTGAATTCTTTCCTGATGTTGCTTAATCTCGTGAAATTGTCAATTGTATTCATGACAATGGCAAAAGTTTTGGGTCTGCGGCCTTACTGTATTCAAGCAATGAATTATCAGTCGACAAATATAGCTGACCTTATCAGTTCAGTATTGGATGCAACGGTAATCAAACCCGTATTGTGGCAATGAGAGCGCCAAATCCTAGCCACTTGGCCAAAAGGATTGTGGATGACATAGGAAAACGTTCAACGTTACAAAGTAATATGAAGTATTTCATAAAACCAAAAATCAACGTTATATTTTTCAAAGTGAGAGAATAGAAGACTGTTTTCAATGCTGTATTGACATCTGATTGGTTTTCGTTGGAATTAAACTGGCGGCACGGCGGCTGAGTGTTTATTGTGTCCGCGGCACAGTTCTGAGGTCATAGGATCAAATCAAGCTACCAGCCTTCCTGTGCGGAATTTGCAATTCAGGTTAATTGGTGAATGCTCGAGTGAGTTGTATGTCTCAGTGTGCCCTGTGATTGGCTGGCAACCAGTTCAGGGTGGGCTCCAGCACCCCTGCAACCCTACTTAGGATAACCGGTGAAGAGGATGGATGGAATTAAACTCAAGTCACTCAGTTCAAGATGCCTGGAGTTTTATAATCTTCCACTATAAATAGTTTTTATCCTAAATGTTTTCACTTTTTTTTTTTTCACGACCATTAATTTAATTTCAGGATACATATTGAGGGGATCAATGTTATGAAGTCCCCACGTATTTTCAAAAAAATAAATAAAAATAAATGACGGTTTTCAATTTTATATAGACATTGAAAGAGAGGACGTTTTCTTTCTTCACTGGAAGATAAAAGTGAGACTCATTAAGCATATTTAAGAGCTGTTTATTTTGAAATAAAGACTTTGTTTGTGTGGGGTCTGACCTCCTGCCAAACGTATCTACTTATTTTAATACAGCACTAATCCCTCATGAAATCATGTTTTTGAATTGTTGTTGTGGTTTTTTGTTATTGTGTTTCAGGGAAACTAATGAAATGTACATCTGAGTTGCAGTCCGTAGGGGTGGGCGATAATGGGAATAATGGATAGTATGTATGGTAGTATTGATCAATAGCAATGTGATATCGATACATTTTGCCTGGAAATGTCTTGATCATTGAATAATTGAACTGTACTCCATTCAAATTATTTTGGAATTCGATTAAGACAGGACAAAGATGATATTTAAGAAAAATGTTTCTATTATTATTAAATAAGTACATTGCAAATTTTAACATATACAAAATTAAATGGAAATATTTCTACTACAAATATTTCAGAACAAAAGCCAAGAGTCAAAACAGAATAGCAGCAATGTAATGAAACTACAACTACCTTCCATTGCACAATATTTTGAAAATAATATCAGTAATACAAACAAAGTATTGATTGTCTCTCATTGGCTCTTTTATCATTTTTGTAAAGAAGCAGTAAGGCGTTTACATTTATGGTTGCAGCTTGTTGTGTCAATTTGTGGTGTCACAATAGCAGACCACTTTACCAAACAAATTACATCTGGCGTTGTTCCTTTCTGTGTTTTGAAAAAAAGTCCACTCTGCCTGCGTCATTTTTTGCTTTGGATAAGGGTGTGCACGTAGATTTGGCCGTCTTTTCTGCCTGGCAGGCAGGATGCAACAGGAGGCCATGTAGGGCGAGTTTAAAAGTGTGCCTGTCAGTCGCACACCCAGGCATAAACTTAGAGAGTTGCCAAGGGCGCTGGGTAAGAGAGAGCAGGGCTACGCTATCTACATAGAGAAGCAGCACTTTGAGGAGGAAAGTATCGATCCCAAGACTATAGTAACGATCCGATCCAAGTTCTCATATAGTATTGATAACATCGATATTCGTATTGATTTTCCCACCCCTAACAGTCAGGTAGTCAATCCTAAGGATGTCGGTGGTCTTTTTAGTATCTCCTCTCACAGGTTTATCCTATTAATCCCAACAAAGTGAAGCACACTATGTAAATGTGCTCAAACTCGGCTTGCAGTTGGCTTCCTCGCTAGCAAACCATTTCGCTGGGGTTGGTTTGATAGTCTGTGAATTATTCATTTAAAACATGATTGACTGGCGACTTGAATTACGGGACAGATTGATCGGTGGGCTCATAAAAAGCAATCGCAGTGACCACCAAAATCAAAGTGTGACGTAAATGACTGGAGGGAAAAACCGCTTTCACGCTCTGATGCACTGAATCGGCGCAATGCAGTCCTGCCACAACATGACCCCCAATGTTGTTGCTATGTTTTGGGGTTTTTTTGGTTTGGAAAATTAATGCTCATGAAGTGAACTAGGGCTGCAACACAATGTTGTTTGTATTTTCAATCAATTGCTTAATTGGATCAACTAAAATTTGATCAATTCAATCCCTGTTCTCTCAAACCATCAAACAACCACTGCGGAAAACTCTCATTTTGTCACTCAGTATTCGTCGTTTTCATCCTATCATGTTCCTAATAAGACAATTCTGTTTATTTAACATTTGACACCCGCAAAGGATGCCTGTTACTCATTTTAAATATTGTTGCGCACTGCTGTTGATTGTTTTGACAATGATGTCACTATCAGCTAATGGTGTAGCTGTTCTATGATTACCACACCCCTTAGGCCTTATCTACTTAGTGTAACCTTACTTCAAATACAAAAAAGGCCCAGGGGAGGGCCTTAAACAGGTTAGAATTTGTTATCTCAAGTCTGTCTCCCTGTACTCCTTGCAAATTCTGTCGATGTGTTTTGTCCTTATTTTGTGTGTCTACTAAAGTTTAAACTTACCAGTTCCATTAACGAATTCACCTCCAGGCTTAGCATGTGTTCTGGGAGAAACCCTGACTTTACAACAGACATCGGGAAACTACAGCATGCAGGCCACATAAAGCCCATTGAACTAAAAAATTAAATTTAATTCATTTGCTGCAATGCACCTGTTCCTCCTATGGTTGGCTGTTGTTAAGAGTACATTAACACTAGTGGTGCGGTGAGGTTTGGGTATAGTGAGGCACAGTCAGATTTGCAACTAAATGAATCTACATCTTATTTATCACTTGATTGACATTGCAAAAGAACGAATATATAAACTGTAGCAAAGAAAAAAAACGTTGTATTGTCCTACCTTAACTTATAAATAAATCCGTGCGGCTCCTTTTGAATGAAAACATCAATAGATAGGTAATCATTATGAAAAGTCGCAATGCAGCGGGAAATAATTACTCAATACCTTAACATTTGTTGTGTTTTGATGGCTTGACTTGCTGTTAACTTGCTAATACCATAAGTTATTTTATCGATTGGAGCTGAGTTGTGCGCCAAATCTAAATCCTTGATCTCACTATCGCCTTCTGCCATTTGGCAAGAGAGCTGTGTGCCTCACTCTGCAACAAACGACACTCGGCACAGTAACATATTGCTCGTTTTGAATGACAGCATCAAATACAAGTATGATAAAAAAGTCCATCAAACAAGAAAAAGTTACTAGATTGCTTGACTTGCTGTTAGCTTGCTAATAATATCACTCATTGTATTGTTTGTTGCTGAGGTGTGCATCAAATTAGAATATTTGGTCTCTGCCATGAAGCAAGATAATTGCATGACTGACTACATTTGCAGACAGTCACCTCAGAAATGTGGTACATACTAATTGTAATAATATTATTCATAATAATCTAACTTGAACACTCTGGGGTTTTGGGGAAAAATGAAAAAAAAAAAGCAAAGTTCAATGATAAACAACTTTACCACTGAATAGCTATAACCTTTGTAAATCTCATCTTATCTCATCTCATTAGCTGCACCACTTATCCTCAGTAGGGTTGCGGGGGTGCTGGAGCTCATCCCAGCAATCATCGGGCAGTGGGCAGGGGACACCCTGAACTGGTTGCCAGCCAATCGCAGGGCACACAGGGACAGACAACTCGCTCTCTCATTCACACCTAGGGACAATTTGGACCGGCCAATCCACCTGAAATGCTTGTCTTTGGAATGTGGGAGGAAACCGGAGTGCCCGGAGGAAACCGGAGTGCCCGGAGGAAACCCAAGCAAGCACGGGGAGAACATACAAACTCCGCACAGTAAGTTCGGTAGCTGTATTTGAACCCACACAGGAGGTTCCCAGGACCTTAGAACTGTGCCGCACATGCGCTAACCACTGCGCCGCCGTGCTGCCCATACCTTTGTAAATATATATATTTAATTCTATATTTCTACGATGAAAGGTAAGGAAACGCCTGCCCTGCCTCCCCTAACTGCGTGTCAATACTCGCCACCACCCAGCTTAACAATTGGTTCCACACATGCAAAAACAGAACTATATTGAGCAATTCTGTGCATGAATAGAACCCATAGAGCAGCTTCAACTGGTTTATCAGCAAGTCAGAATTCTCTATGTACTTTCATTTTCATTCTGTTGCAATATCCAATTTTAAATCTTTCTTTAGAAAAGAGTAGGCCAAAGAAATCAACGTACATCGACAAGGTGTCGAGAATCATGCAGGTAATTAGTAGATGCTATGTATGTGTTATGATACGATTGTTAATTATTTAATGACAAGTGAGCTTGGCCTTCCTTGGTACCATTTAATAATCTCATAAATCGATTGTGCTTATATGTTGATGATTGAAGTCCCACGTGTCAATGGACAAATTCAATAACCTCAAACAGAGGGCTTTTTCTCTCTTCATAATTGGTACAATTCATGTCCTCGGCATCCTCTCGTGTCTACCGTGAAAAATACATTTTTTATGAAGCATGCATTTGCACTAGGCTTTAGGCTAACATTCAAATTGCGTCAATTTTATTCCTAAATTTGATAAGTAGCGGAGTAACGCATCATGTTGTGACAACCTATGAGTTTCAAGGTATTATTAAGGCGTTAGAGAAGTAATCGTGCCTAATTTTTTTCTTTGATTGATAATGTTTTTTTTTACCACTAAGAGGTGCTAAATCAGGGGTGTGCAAACTTTTTGATTCGGGGGCCGCATCGGTTAAAAATGTATGCATAGGGGCTGAGCATTAAACACTCAATCCACAAGCAACAAAACAGTCAACACATCTTCTAAGTACCTACAAAGTACAAGTTAACATAGTTACAGAGGAGCTGCCGAAAGCAGCAGTACAGGGGCGCTGAATTTCCCCCTTCTGATATTCTCCCTACTGTATATACTCACACCTACGCGGTATTTACAACTGTAAAATACAATACTGAAATAAGGGGGTCAGTTTATGTGCTCATATTTGGTTGTGTGTCACCGGTAGCAAATGGTAGGCAGCATATCGGGGGGGTGGGCATACCTACAGAATTTACGGTAGCAGTGTGCTAACATTTGGTATTTTAATTTGTAAAAGTTTTTGCATCACACCATTTATGGAGGATAAAAAAAAACATCTTGGACTGTACCCAAAAACGGAGCAGTAAATCCTTGATTGGTTTGAGACAAAATACAAAATGGATATGGAATGTCTCGGCTAATTGTTCCTTTGCAAGTTCTTAAGATTGCAACAATGTACACATTTTCTTCTGTTTATTTTAGTATGTGACTATTTGAAGGCAGTTTTAGGGGGTTGGCTTCAATGCAAGTACAGTATATACTGCAATTTGTAACTACATAGTTACTTTCAGAAAAGCACGTTACTTTTGGGGTTCGGCAACCCGGGAGGTAACTGAATTACTTTTTAAACAAAGAAATAAGTAATTGTAACTAATTACATGCCCAAGACTAATCGCAAGAAAATAGCATTTGCCTACTCATAATGGTTTTCCAGTAGGGGTGAGCGATACTGGGCCTTTTTGGTATCAATCCATTACCAGTAAATACATGGTAGTATCTATCGATAGTGTTTAAATACCAAAGTATTTGCTTGGACATATCATGATCACTGAATAATTGAACCCTACCTCCTTGAGTTAGTTTATTATTGTGATAAACATAGGATAAATCTCTAGGGTATTAAAAGTTTCTTTATTTGTTTCTATTAACAATTAACTAGTTTACAAACGGTATAAAGAAATTATAGAATTATTTGTTTTACTGCATATGCAATACTGCATAACAATATCAACTGCAGAACTAAAATATTTACCATTATGCAATATTTTGAAAATGAGGTCAGTAATGCAAATAGAGTGGCAATTGTCTCTCTTTGGCTCTGTTGGCATAGTGACCAGGGATTTAAGGGTTTTTGTTCAGGAACATTACGATGTTTAAACTTTTGGTTGCAACTCGTTGCTCTTTGTTGGGTAAGATGTTTTTTTTTATTTTTTACATTGTATGTAAATCTGTGGTGTTTCCACAATAGCAGACCACCACACCACGCAAAGTACACCCGGCTTTGCTCTTTTTGATAGTGGAAAAAAAAAGTCCACACTGCTTCTTGTTTCCCTTTTCATTTTTAGCTGTTGCTTTTTTTGGGGGCACATAGATTTGTCCGTCTCGTCTGCAGCCAGGCAAAGAAATCTGCGAAAAGTGTGCCTGTCAGTCACACAGTCAGGCATAAACTGGGTAAGAGAGGTAACGACTGCACTATCTACTTAGAGACGCCACGCTTTGGAGGAGAAGTATTGATCCCAGGACAACAGTATCAATCTGATCCAAGTACTTGCTTAGTATCCATGATAATAATATCCATAATATTTGTATTGATTCAGCAGTACGGTGGCTTGGTGGGTAGCGCGCAGCCCCACGGTGCAGAGTTCCAGGTTTGGCTTCCAGCTGCCACGGCCTCCCCGTGCGGAGTTTGCATGTTCTCCTCCGAGCACTCATGTTCCCTCTCGCAATTCCAAAATAACGGTTGAAATCGTCCCTAGGTGTAAATGAGCAAGAGTGTTGTGAGTTGAATGTCTCTGGCAACCAGTCCAATTCTGCCCACTGCCAGCAGATAGCTGGGATGGGCTTCAGCACCCTCCCCGGCCCTCGTGAGGATAAGCGGTGCAGAAGATGGATGGATTGATCCGCCCACCCCTACTGTCCAGATTATTCTAGTCAAGTCAAGTCAAATTTATTTATATAGCCCTTAATCACAAAAATGTCTCAAAGGACTGCACAGGATTACAGTTACAAAATTACACAATTACCTGATCTTAAACTAGCAAACCAGCATGCGGGCAAGGAAAAACTCAAAAACCTCAGTGTGAGGAGAAAAGAGAAACCTTGAGAAAGGACCTCACATGTGGTAATCCCCCTTCCAGGATTGAACAGGGTGAATTACAATTAGCATTACTGTACACAGAATAGTAAACACTAGGTAAGATGTTGAAAATGTCCGGAAAGAGCATGACATCAACGACGACGCCAGCTGGTAAATGCAGGGGTTGACATGCTGCCATTTAAAAACCTCTTGAGTCGCAATTCAAACATGCTCATCCCATGTAATTCAACCAATATGCGAGGGACAAGAGAACAAACTACCATCTTTCAACAACTCCTCCAAGATGGCATTTCTTTTAATGTTTGTTTTTTTATTTGCTTGTTAGTTTTGGTTAGATGAGATTTTAGAATTCCTTGTAACGGATTCAGCTGTGCAAAAGGCTGAAATATATCACCCAATAAAGTCTCAACATCACGCCTATTAAGAGCGTCAGCAGTCGGTGTTTTCTTTCATCTCGATGCTTTGAGGTTTGAGCTCCACGTTTCAATTGGCCGTGTTGATTCTTGCATTAAGTTCGATCGCTCACAAAGAACATCAGCATTCCTTTGGAGTGCACCGCGGTCAATGTGAATTGCTTTGCAGACCAAGTATACTCCAACAATTACGTGTTTTCTTCTTGGCTACAGAGACATGAATTCAATTTTCGGGACCACAAAGGCAAATTATGGGCATTGAATAAAAATCAAAGTTAAAGCTATGAACTTGCTATGACCCAAGAGAAAAATAATGTTTAAAGTGTTCTTCAAAGGGGCAATATGTAATTTTGCTGTGTAGTGTAGTGCAACCGGGAACCAGTGCTATAAAGCACAAGAAAGATATATACCACGGGGGTGCAGTGGTTAGCACGTGTGCGACACAGTTCTGAGGTCATGAGATCATGCGATCAAACCTCCTGTGTGGAGTTTGCATGTTCTCCCCGTGCTTGCTTAGGTTTCCTCCGGTCACTCCAGTTTCCTCCCACATTCCACAAATATGCATGTTAGGTTAATTAGCCGGTCCAAATTGTGCCTAGGTGTGAATGAACGAGAGAATTGTATACCCCAGTATGCCCTGCGACTGGCTGGCAACCAGTTCAGGGTGTCCCCTACCCACTGCCCGAAGATAGCTGGGATGGGCTCCAGCACCCCCGTAACCCTAGTTTGATAATGAGTGAAGACTTAACGCCTAACTAACGCAAACCACCTGCACCTAAACACCACCAAGACCAGAGAGATGGTGGTGGACTTCAGGAGAACCAGAACTCACCCGGTTCCTGTAACCATCAAGGGAGAATGTGTAGAATTTGTCCAGACCTACAAATACCTGGGTGTGCAGCTGGACAACAAACTGGACTGGACTGCCAACACAGAAGCTCTATGTAGGAAAGGGCAAAGCCGACTTTACTTCCTCAGAAGGCTGGCCTCCTTCAACATCTGCAAAAAGCTCCTGAAAATATTCTATGAGACAGTAGTGGCAAGCGCCCTCTTCTATGCGGCAGAGTGTTGGGGAGGCAGCGTCAAGAAGAAGGATGCCTCTCGTCTCAATAAACTGGCTAGGAAAGCGAGCTCTGTTGTGGGCAAAGAGCTGGACAGCCTAACAACAGTAGCTGAAAGACGAGCACTGAAAAAGCTGAGGTCAATCATGGACAATCCATCGCATCTACTACACAGCATTATCTCCAGACAGAAGAGCAGTTTCAGCGACAGACTGCTGTCACTGTCTTGTACTACGGACAGACTGAAGAGATCTTTTCTTCCTCATGCCATGAGGCTCTTTAACTCCACCCGGCAGAGTAAAGGCCCACATTAAACCACACCACCTACATTGGATATTACCGAATCTTACTGCAATATGTATTCTGTGTAGCACTATTTAGTTACTCTATATAACACGCTACAGTGGGCATTTGCACGTCACACTGGGTATTTGTATATTGTATTCTTTTGGCTTTTTTATTGTACTGTTCTCAGCTCAGGGATGCTGCTGGAAATGTGAATTTCCCTTAGGGGATGAATAAAGTATCTATCTATCTATCTTTTCACATGCCATCTATACTGAGGATAAGCGGTGCAGATAATATAGGGGGCCGGGAAAGTATGACTCGTGAGCAAAGTATGGCTCTTATAAGGGCCGTGCTAGTCTTATCTCTGTCGTTCCAATTGTAGTACAAAGCTGAGGCGACATCCAGTGCAGTTTCTAAAAAGGCAACATTGAGATATGTTCTTAAATTTGAGCATGCTGCTTTTATTTCATGTTTGCCCTACCGTATAAACCATATTAAAACCAAAATATATTTCCCTACCCTCTCTTATTCAATTCTTTAGCATTTTGGGGAAAAGCGCCAGGGAGCCAGTCAACAGTGCTAAGGAGCAGCATTCGGCTCCTGAGCCACAGCTTGACAACCCAAAAAGTCATAGATAAATTTAGCCATTGTCAAAAGCAGCCCACTGAACGTTGTTAAAGAAGCTCCGATTTACGCCGTAATTTTGTCCCCTGCATCATTGTGTTTGTAAGTACATTTGTGGTTTTCGGCGCCAAAAGGTAGCACGGAGCATTTTATAATTTCGCCTCATTTACCATTACATTAGCCATAAAACACCATATGGTGCACAATAAAATTAAACCGACCACCTTGTGCTATGAGGAAGGCCATTAAAGTAGTAGTAAGCAGATTTCTTTATCAGCAGAGTGATGAAAATATGACTTCACCCACTACGAACTAAAAGACCTGACGCGGCATGATTTTGACACCTTTGTACCACCTACAAAAAAATGGGGCTTTTTCTCGGAAATCAATCTGAACTGTGCTTTTGTCAGCCAGAGGAGACCGTCAAAGCATAATTCATAGTTTACATCCATACATTTTTACTAAAACTTAGTCTATTGAAAAATGTAACAAAAAGGAATCCAGTTGAACAAAACCTAATAATGTGTGATTGATTTCTTTCTGCACATTTGTTGTCTGAAAATATACCTCTTAACACTCTTTAAAGGAATTGTGTAATATTTAGTCACTAGAGATTGCCATATTCTTAGTGCAGGGGTCCGCAACCCAAAATGTTGAATGAGCCATATTGCAAAAAAATATACCATGGACATATGATCAATCCCTGCTTCATACAGATACTTCCCCCTAGTCCCCTTTGCAGCCTGAAAGCACTATGTTTATAGTTCAAAACATATTTTTTAACAAAAAGTTACATTATAGTTTCATCTTGGTATAGGATATTCCCATACTTCTTCTGGATCATCCAAGTGCTTTCGCAGGAAGTTTCAGTTGGGCCCAGTGACGTTGTCATGTCCTGCACGGTTGACATGACGACCAGCTGGCCCCGCCCCTTGACACCAGCTGAGACGCATTGGACTGATTGCTTTTGGCGTACTTAAAGGCTCCTTTTGGGACTGCCCGTTGCCAGACCATTGTTTAACCCTCGTTGAAACCCTGTTCATGCCCGTTTGATCTGAGTAATGCCTAGTTTGTAATTTTGATTGCCTTTAAACCTGTTTTGTTTTGTTTTTGGTCCGTTTGTGTGTTGGACAACTTTTATTTCCTAATTAAAGTGACAGATCGTCTACGCATTTGAGTTTCGACTTCCTGCTTCCCGGTCCGCTTCTTGACAGACGCGCTGTCAGGGGAGGCAAAAAAGGCTGTGCCTCACATATCATCATGATTTATTAACATTTCGAAATTTTTTAAGCGGTCATATTTTTTCGGTTTTTAAGTTCTTTCTAGTTTAGCTTAACAAATCTTGGATCTTTTTTTTTTGGGGGGGGGGGATGAATGAATCTTTACATTATATTAGGAAGATTTTTTTTCTAGTAAGTACTGAAATCGATGATGGCTCACCTCGTGGTAGTGAAATCCAAGTTCATT
This sequence comes from Urocampus carinirostris, assembly GCF_059441175.1. Classification (NCBI taxonomy): domain Eukaryota; kingdom Metazoa; phylum Chordata; class Actinopteri; order Syngnathiformes; family Syngnathidae; genus Urocampus; species Urocampus carinirostris. The sequence goes on from NC_142365.1 coordinate 22,117,567, forward strand.
CACCAACTGATATTGATATAGCTATATAGATTTACCTCAAGATATCGACAACACCAACAATTTCCGCAGGAGAACAATGACAAATATGATTCACCTCGGGAGATTTGCGACACGAATGAGTTGCCTCAAGAAAATTAAGTCCCTATGGAATTGCCTCCCAAACGCAACATCAACAATGAGTCGCTTTCTCAGAGTAATATCAACAATAATTTGCTTTTGAAGATTGATATACCTAACAAGCCAGTTCCAGAGAATGACACATCTGCATACTCGCTTACCGATAGCAGGGTCACTAACAAAGCAATGACTAAACCCGAAAGAACCTGTGACCTGAACCCAAAGGTTTTTTTGGGCTCTCCTCCTCCATCTGTCGCTGGACTATGGACTTTCTCCAGAACTGCTCGCAGGCTGTAAAACTTTGCCGCCACGTCTCTTCTACCTTGATGCTTAGAACCGAATCCCCCCCAAGGATATGTGCTGAGCCCTCTTGTTTTCACCCTGTAAACCTCGGACTGTTCAACCCATCGCACGAACACGATTGTGAGGTTCGCTGATGACACCCCCTTGGTGGGACTCGTCTCTGATGGGGATGAGATGCCATACAGGAAAGGAGTTGGAGATGCCAGTGACGTGGTGTTCTAAAAAAAACTTATACTCAACACCATGAAATCCACAAAGTCATACTGGAATTCAGAGGAGAAGGCACAGATCTAGCCCCTCTCATCATCAATAGAGACTGCGTGGAGAGAGTCCACACTTTCAAACTCCTGGGCGTATGTATCTCTGACAACCTCTCCTAGTCCGCCAATGACAAAGCTGTGGTAAGAAAAGCCCAGCAGCGACTACACTTCCAAAAATGTCTCAGGAGGAATAACCTGGAACAAACGCTGCTTGTGTTCTTTTACAAAGCCACAGGGGGAGCATTCTGGTCTACGGCATCACCGTGTGGCACAGGAACTCACAGGAAAAACATACAGACAGTATTCAACACATCCCAGAAGATCATCGGCTGCTCTCTGCCCAGTCTAGAGGACAGTGCCGGCTTGCGATGCCAAAGCAGAGCCGTGAGCAATACAAAGGACTCTGCCTGACCTAGCCATCACCTCTTTGACCTGTTACCATCTGGTGGGCGCTACAGGTCCCTTTAAACAAGGAAAAACAGACTCAGAGACAGCTTCTTCCCCAGGGCCATCACCACCCTAAATGAGCGCACAAAACTATGAAAACATCTATCTTGCGACTTATTTTTGGGCGGGTTTTGGTTGCTGCGAAATATTATTGCACTGTTCTTATAATGCACCAATATTTTTTTCTTTTTCATTGCTATAACTATAACTTAGGGCAGTGTCTAAGTACTACGTTGTAGATATTCTTTTCCTATTTTCTTGACAGTCTTTTGTCTTTTTTTCTGTTTAAAGTCCATCCTGGATTGCCACGTCTAATCTTATTATGTACAATGTTTCACAATGTTGATATCACTATTAAAAAAGTGATATCAACATTGTGAAAGCACTATGTCGGTGTCGCAATGGAGAAGGAACAAGTCAACATCGACAAAAATTGCCTTCTCTTTCAAATGAATGATGGGGATCATCCACATCCTCTCACGTCTGTTACTTTCAGTACCACCAAAGAACCGGCCTGTAAAGGCTGTACTTGCCTAAGACACACCACAGGAAGTGGTGCCACGACGACCCAGGAAGTTAAGGGGTCCTTAAACTGTGAACGTATTACTGTGCTGAGACCTTGAATAGGCAGAGTAAGGCTCACAATTCTCTTGCTTCATGGCAGAGGACGATAATGAGACCAATTATTCTGATTTGTTGCTCACCTCAGCCCGAAACAATAGAATTAGTGAAAGTACTAGCAAGCTAACATCAAGTCAAGCCATGCAGTCATATTTCTCTTGATGCATTGAATTTTTTTTCATAATGGAGGATTACCTATATTTCGATGTTTTTTATTAAAAAGAGGCAGGGCAATGACTTAATTTACAAGTCAAGGTAACACAATTAAACATTTTTTTTCTATGCTACAGTTTATATATTGCTTTCTTGTTCTGCCAATCAAAGGATGATGCAGGTTCATTTACTCGTAAATCTAACATTGCCTTACTGCACACGAACCGTACTGCACATCACTGAAAGTCACAATAGGCACAAGTCCTGTCCAACCATAATTTAACAAGTATTTTCAATGTCTTTGAGGACAAAGACAAACAGGAAATATTCTGTTTCTTAATGCCTTTGATTTAAAATGTATTTAACCAAGCATCAGTTCTTACATTTTTACTGATCAGGGCTCGGACAATGAGTTAATGGGTTCATTGTATGCTGCTCCGAGATAAGGAAGTAATAATGGGACACTGTAAGTGTCTTGGATTGCCACTTATCACTCAGTTCTGCAGGGATCATGCAACATTTCCACAGTATAACAGAAAAAAACTCAAGTCAAGTCATGTTTAGTTGTATAGCCCTTAACAACAAGTCTCAAAGGCTTGCGTAGACCACAGACTATTACAGACTACAGATTGCTTTTACACCATCCCCTGATCTTAAACTTACATGAAGGCAAGGTAAAACTCCAAAGCTTAGCATAAAGGAAAATAAAAAAACTTGAGAAGGACTGCACAAAAGGTAATCCCCCTTACACAATGACAAGGCGGCAATGGATGTATATACAGTGGAACCTCGCTAGTCCGCGGTTCCACTTTTGCGGGTTCAGAGCTTCGCGGGTCTAAAAAATATACCTTACCTTCTCAATAAAAGCATTTATTGACTTGACGCCATTGAGCGCGAGCTTATGTCAACTGCTGACACGGTGTGGACACTCTTATTGTGAAGGGGAGGGGGAGGCCCTGACACAATGTTTAGTCATGGTGAGTTATCGCTTTGCTCACCCCCCCCCCCCTCCTTCAACTCTTCCTACCTCACCCCTTTCTTATGTGGCGCTCAGTTTATCATGTAGGAACTCGGCGACGCGACTTAAGTATATTTACTTCTGACACATTTCATCTCAAATTTGACTTTATTATACCAAGAGCGAGCGGTTGTTTGTACTACCTAAACACGGCTAATTGTGTGTGGTTTTGTGTATTTGTTGTAATATACATTTTTTTAAGCATTTTTGAAGGGGCGCCGCTATTTCGCGGATTTTAAGTTTTCGCGGGTTGTCTCGGTCCCCATCAACCGCGATAACCGAGGGATTTCTGTATATAGTACTGCCCTCAGCCTTTTACTTATGTTTTCATTCGGCCCTTCCAAACCCTTGTTTTAGGACATCATTATCTTTGTGCTCTTGTATTTTTGTTTTTTCCATCAGCACTTGTACGGCTTATCTCATGTGGTTCAAAAAACCACAGGCATTTGTCAGAGCCTTCCCCTCACTTCTATTTGTGCTTTTGTGCATTTGAGTGGACATGCCCTCCTTCAGCGCCGGAGTAATCCTAGATTACACTTCGATATTGAGTGCATGCATGTCATTCCCTCTCGTGTTCTCTTCCACCGAGCGCTCCTTTTAATCTCCTGCCCGCTTTGGTTGCAATCACTGACCTCTTCCCTTCTGTAAATTGTTGTGAAATTTTCCAATCTCGACTCCGCAAAACACTAATGAGATCTTGAGTTTTTTCTTCGGTCGCCATCGACTGAGGATCCCGACCCGAATCACGTCCAGTGTGGAGTGACAGGATGGAGAGAATGAATACTCCTGGGGAATGCTCGCAGAAAGTGAAAATGATGAAGGCGTAATCATGGCAACAGGATTCAGCAGTTTGATTTTCATATTCTCAAGACTCATCTTGCATCTGCTACGTGTGCTCTTGTGTGAGTTTTTCCATTTGGAGGGCAGGCAAACACTGTTTGTATAATAAGAAGTGTTGTTTGCATATTGCAGGCTTATTACGAGGGCCCTCTTTTTACTGTGTGCTATAAAGCCTGAAGCGTAAGGCTTTAGAAGAGGAGACCAGAAAATGACTTCGAGAGCAAGAAACCAGTCTTAAAGGGACGATGTGTTATTTGACAAATAGATACTGCTTGATTGTGTCTTTCAATGGAAAACGAGTGCTTAAAAAGCACAAGGGAAAATACAAAGGACTGAGACTGAGAGTGACTGAACTGCAGCATTTTTTTTACAACAACTCGTCACGAGATGATGACAACGTTTGCAGGGAAAGTGTGAATACAAGAAATTGTGGTCAAGCTCTTCAATTATGATTTCATACGATTCGTTGTGGTTACAATTTTCATCCTTGTGTAATTGGAGTGCATTACACTCAGAGTATGCTTGTAATATTTGGTCGTGACAGTTCAAACTCGACACTGGCATCAGTTGCGCAACACTGAAAATTACAAAAGCAAGATACACAAACATTCTAAACAACATCAGATTTCCGAAACTGCATACACGAAGTTGTTTAACTAGTCCCATGATTGGGTTTCAACTAGTCGAAATGCTCATAAAATTGTTATCTATTTATTTTTCAAGAAAATATGTTAACTTGGTTCGGAAAAATCGAAGAAAAACAAAAAACCCAAATTATGTACAATGAAAAGAAAAAGAATCTAAAACTTAATAATATAATGAGCGGTTACAGAATCAGACATATGGACCAAAACTGAAGAGGGATGGGCGCCATCAGTATGTACTTGCCCAAGAAACACCACAGGAAATGGTGCCCCTCGACCCTAGCGGTTACAGTAAGTGATCCAATGCAGATATACAGTATGGTTCAAAAGTTTTACGTCACTTAAAAATGTCCATTATTTGACAAAAGCAAAGTTTGAAGGATAACATCCATCCTTTATCTGCACCGCTTATCCTGAGCAGGGTCGCCCATCCCAGCTGTCCTTGGGCAGTGGAAAGGGGACACCCTTGAACCGGTTGCCAGCCAGTCTCAGAGCACACATAGAGACAGACAACTCAATTGCTCTTTTAATTGGGACTGAGCAATTAACCTGACTGACATGCATGTTTTTGGAATGTGGGAGGAGCGGCTAGAGGAAACCCATGCAACACGGGGAGAACATGCAAACCCCACACAGGAAGGCTGGTAACTGAATTTGATCCAATGACCTCAGAACTGTGCCGCAGAGGCACTAACCACTCATCAATTGTGCCGCTCCAGGCTAACATTTACATTTCAAATAAAAATAATAATTCCTTAAACCAAGTCAATATTTATTTTGCAAATCATTTGATTGATTAAACCTTTATTAGAAAATACACTGTTGTATAGGTGACCTCGAACCGTTGAACAACAGTGGATTTAGTAAAATTATTCTTTCAATGGAATAAAATAGTTATAGAAGAAAAATGTTTTTTTGTCTACTTAATTTTTTATGTATAGTTGTACTGGACTGTCTCAGAAAATTAGAATATTGTGATAAAGTTCTTTATTTTCTGTAATGCAATTAAAAAAACAAAAATGTCATACATTCTGGATTCATTACACATCAACTGAACTATTTCAAGCCTTTTATTATTTTAATATTGCTGAATTTGGCTTACAGCTTAAGAAAACTCAAAAATCCTATCTCAAAATATTAGAATATCATGAAAAAGTATACAAGTAGACTATTCAACTAATCACCTGAATCATCTAATTAACTCGAAACACCTTGCGAGGGTTTCCTGAGCCTTAAAAACACTCAGCTTGGTTCAGTAAACTAAATCACTGCTGATCTGACTGCTGTCCAGAGGACCATCATTGATACTCTCCATCAGGAGGGTAAGACACAAAAAGAAATTTCTCAAAGAGCAGGCTGTTCACAGAGTGCAGTTTCAAAGCATATCCACAAAAAGTCTGTTGGAAGGGAAAATTGTGGCCGGAAACGCTGCACAACCAAGAGAGATGACCGCAGCCTTAACAAAATTGTGAAGAAGAGCCGCTTCCAGAATTTGAGGGAGCTTCAAAGACAGTGGGCTGAAGCTGGAGTCCAGGTATCAAAAGCCACAGTTCACAGACGTGTCCGGGAAATGGGCTACAATAGCCGTATTCCCATGATCAAGCCACTTCTGAACTCAAGACAACAAAAGAAGCGTCTGACTTGGGCTATGGAGAAGAAGCACTGGACAGTTGCAGAGTGGTCCAAAGTCCTCTTTTCAGACGAAAGCAGGTTTTGCATTTCATTTGGAAGTCAAGGCGCCAGAGTCTGGAGAAGAGCAAAATCCAAGTTGCTTGAAATCCAGTGTGAAGTTCCCACAGTCAGCAATGGTTTGGGGAGCCATGTCAGCTGCTGGTGTTGGTCCACTGTGTTTCATCAAGTCCAGAGTAAATGCAACTGTGTACCAAGAGATTTTAGAGCACTACATGCTTCCATCTGCTGAAAAGCTCTATGGAGATGAGGATTTCATTTTCCAGCATGATCTGGCACCTGCCCACAGTGCCAAAACCACCAGTAACTGGTGCACTGACCATGGCATCACTGTCCTTGATTGGCCTGCTAATTCCCCTGACCTGAACCCCATCGAGAATTTGTGGGGTATAGTTAAGAAGAAGATGAAAGACACCAGACCTACAAATGCAAATGAGCTGAAGGCCGCTATCGAAGCATCCTGGGCATCAATAACACCTCAGCAATGCCACAGGCTGATTGCCTCCATGCCACGCCGGATTGATGCAGTAATCCGTGCATCAATGGACATTTTCAAATGTTTGATTTAGTTTTGCTGTTATAAAATTATTTTTTTTACTTGGTCTGAGGAAGTATTCTAATATTTTGAGATGGGATTTTTGAGTTTTTTTCAGCTGTAAGCCAAAATCAGCAATATTCAAATAATAAAAGGCTTGAAATAGTTCAGTTGATGTGTAATGAATCCAGAATGTATGAAATTTTTGTTTTTTTAATTGCATTACAGAAAATAAATAACTTTATCACAATATTCTAATTTTCTGAGACAGTCCAGTATATTTTTGACAACTATATCGAAATTTTTTTTCTTTAGCTACACAAAAAAAAATTCTCTCAAATGAATGCAAAACTCTATTTAGATTACGGCTATACTCTGCATATTTTTTAATTCAAAACCTGCATATTTTTACATTTTTGTATAGATATTTTTGTATTTCGTGTACATACTTCTTTTCAAAAGAAAATCTGTTCTTGCTGCTATTTGTTATTTTTATTGTGCCTTGCTTGTTGCAAGATGAAGAGGAAGTAAATTAATATGTGCATATTGCCACGACCAGAACAGAAGTAGGACCTAGATGCGTAATGTTACTCACAAGTTTATCTAAATATAGAGAAAAGGCAGCACCAGGGATCCGGTGCTTGCTGGAAGCAGAGAGCGAGCCACTCGCGGAATCGGAACCTTGTCGGAATGCGGAACTAGATCTTCCGGAGCGGGAGATCGTAGCGTAGTTCGACGGAAAAACAGGTCGTTAGCCGGGATGGGAAATCAGAACGTGGTCGGGGTCAAAAAGCGGGTCCTTAGCAGGAGACAAAAGGGGAAATCAGGAACGGACAAAAACGGGACCGATGGGAGTCAGTCAAAAATGCTTGTCTTGTGAAAACAGAGGTTCGCTGACGGACTGACAACAGGAGAGTGAAAGGACTGAGCTTAAGTAGGACAGGGAACCAATCAGGAAGCCAGCAGCAGCTGGCGCCAAATGAGCGGGCACAGGTGAATGTAATGAGTCATCATGACGCACATAGCGTGTTTGAAAATAAAGCTTAAGTTGAAAATAAGAAAGAACAATTTAAATAAACACAATTATCCTTTTTTTCAATGGGATGAAATACTAAGGTTAGGAAATTTAAAAAGAAAATCTTGATTTTTCAACTGGACATACGCCGTGTATAATGTTCCTAGTGTTGTTATATACCACCCCAATCATGCTAACTGATATCAAATTCAGCCAACCTAAATGCAAAACACAATGCACAAAGCAAATCTGTGAAGCGGCGAGACCGTGAAATGTGATTACCGTACTGCTTTTATTCAGGGACCAACTTTTGCCATGCATTAGGAGCATTAACTTATTCGTAGAACAGAGTGTTCAATTCACGTGTTGGCGCAATCAAGTACGTGGGGCGATTTTCAACACCGGCAAGCATGAGTCGGTCAAGCTCAAGTGTGCATCGTTTCAAAACGCTTGGCACGCATTTGCACTTGGGCTGGCATGGCCACTGTACCCTACTGGCTTCCAGCTGTCACTCACTCCAATGGAAGATAAGGAACGAAAGGGAAGAGTGCAAAATGAAGAGAGTGGCGAAAATGCTAGGCCACAAACCCCAGGGCATTTTCTCTCTCTCGTGTTTTCTCCTTTTGACCATAAAAAAGAGACAGCTGCAAACAGTGCTAAGAAAAACACGTTACAAAAGAACACATCGCTAGAACACAAGTACTTTCATCAGTACTGTAACACATTATCAATAAAACTCAATTGCCTTTATATTAATATTATGTCATTATTATTATTAGCACTACTACTTAGCAACCTATTAAAAGCACATCGTGAATTACTGAGTCCTTCTTCTGTTCGGTAACTGCTCCTCCATCGCCCATGATGCAATGGAAAACTTGAAAACTGCCAGCAACGATTAAAACCCCAGTGTGTAATATTTGACCACTATTGGGAACTGTTGTCTAACACGTAGGAAAACCGGTGCCAAAATGATCACTGCGTAGCAGCTACACGTTAGACAAACATTAACTATGTAAAACAAATACAAATTTCTCCACCTATTATATTTTCAAGAAAAAAATGACATTGACACTATAGTTTATGTATTTTGCCTAAAACTCAAATCAATGTTATTTTCCCCGAGTAATATAATTTTACCACTAGGAGGCACTAAATATTACACACTGTTCCTTTAAGAAAAACTAGCATAGTGCAACTGAATACAGTTAAGGTGGCACTGCCTCAAGCACATAGTACGAGGTCGCTAAATTGCTCCTCATTGAGATATTCTCCCTACCGTGTATGCACTCGCACCTAAGCCGTATTTACAACGATAAAATAAATAACTGAAATCGGGGGGAAGGTTATGTTTACATATTTGGTTGCGTCTTACTAGTAGCGAATGTGCGTGGTGAAGGGGCGGCGTGGCTTCTTCAGAAAAAGCGTTGGTTTGCTAGTTCCTAAGATTGCACAAGCCAATAAATATGAAGACTTTCACAAATTGGTGCACAGGTTTTCTCCTACTTCTTTTATTTTGTGGCTATTTCAAAACAGTTTTCAGAGGTCGCATCCATTCGACTATATACAGCGATTTATTACTAGTTCCTTTCAGGATAAGAGGCTACTTTTTGGTGTCAGTTATCCGAGGAGGAACGGAATTACTAAGAGTAACTAATTACTGTTTTTCAGTAACGCACCCAACACTAGCTGCGACTGGAGAGGTTGACTTTAAGGAGGAGAAAAACAGAGAGACAAAGACAGGGAAAAAGAAGTGAATGAGACAGAAGGTAAAATAATCATTTATCACATTTTGGTAAAAGACTAAATGCTTTCCCACATTCCATTCAGGTATTTATGAGGACACAGTTAGCAAATTAGGGCAGACTTTCCACTAGATTTAAGGAAATTTTTAGCCAGCATTATACCTCTGATATGAATGTAATTATTTGTTTGACGTGGTCAATAAATCGAATGATTGGACTGGATTCTTCTAAAACAGAATGCTTATTTCAGAATTTACATTGTAGAAAAACAAATTCATTTGAATTGAGTTGCTTGTTTAGCACAGTAGTTGATAAAGTAGGTTAGCGCGGCGCAATGGTTAGCGCGTGTGCGGCACAGTTCTGAAGTCATGAGATCAAACATTCCTGTGCGGAGTTTGCATGTTCTCCCCATTCTTGCGTGTTTTTTTAGGACACTCTGGCTTCCTCCCACATTACAAAAACATGCATTTAAGGTTAATCGGCCGGCTCAAATTGGCCCTAGGTGTGGATGAGCGAGTGAGTTGTCCGTTTCTGTGTGCCCTGCGACTGGCTAGCAACCAGTTCAGGGTGTCCCCTGCCCACTACCCGAAGATAGCTGGGATGGGCTCCAGCACCCCCGCGACCCTATTGAGAAAGAGCGGTGCAGATAATGGATGGATAGATGGATAGATGTAAGGTAGGCTTGTTGTGATGTCAGTTAGGGCAAAGTGTGAAAAAAATAAAAAATAAACGCAGTTATTTTTTTATGCAAAAGAAAAAGTCATTAGCATGCTAAACCAAAGACGCGACGCTGCAGTCTTTTTCATTGGACACGCAGTTGCATCACTAAAATGACTTCCCACTGAAGGAAATTACATAGTAACAACGCATGTTGTTACTATGTGATGGCTAACGCTGTTAAATTCTAAATCAAGTATTAAACAAAACATAGTTGTTTCATCTAACATAGTTTTAATACATAATTAACAAAAATTCAAATGACAAAAATTCCTCGGGTTAGGACTGGGTGTTTGCACACTTCATTTCCAGGCTTTGTCCTTTTTAGAACCTTTTCATTCTTTCAGTGCTTTTTGTATATATTTGCACTTATTCATATTTTTCATTACGTATTCATTCTTTTGGGTTCCCTTTTCATACTTTAAGAACTTTTTTATTCTTGTCATTTTAATAATAATACTAGTCACTTTAATACTTTTGAACTCTTTCACACTTTTTAGTTTATTTTGTCACTTTGTTACATGTATTTATTTATTTTTTAATCAAATGAATGAAAAAAATTCAATAAGTAGAATATGACTCAATGGTACTCATCTTTCTGTTTATTCTGCAAAGAACATAAGAGCAATTATGACTATAAATCCCCGAGAAGAAGGTTGAATTATATTGAATGATGTATTTTATCAGCGAATGATTTTTTATATAAAAACATTCATTTATTGAGAGGCATGAAAAACAATTTACACAAAGTCTGAAAAGCTGCTTTTCCATCCTTGTTTAATATACTGAGCAGGTCACAGGAGCTTCTCCAACTGTGTTTCAAGGACACGATTTGAGATTAATAACATCAGTGTATGGCGTAATGGTTTGACACAAAAATCCTTCACATTTTTGCTATGAAGTCTACCCGTTTAATATCAACTTTTGCTTTGACAGTCTTTAATGCGGCATATCTGCATCAAGGGCCGTTTGAGAGGGAAATCATACGTGCTCTCACATATATAGCATCATACTCTAAGGCATGCAGAAATATACTTACTTATATACATCTAGACACAGTCATACCCATGCGCAAACAATACTATACTCTCTCATACATACTACTATATTCTCTCACGCATAGAACTATTGTATACTCTCATACACACACACCTATACTCTCACACATACTATCTGACTCTCCACTACACTTGCGCTTACGCATATTACACACTCATACATGAACTACTACACTGAAGTCACACACATACTAAATTACTATACTCTCTCACATATACTACTACATTTTTTCGCAACTCGTGAACTGTACAACACATACACACACAGATCAGAGCGCATCGCTATGAAAAGTACCCAAAAGTAGAACAACACTTAGAGTGAGGTGATCATTAAACTCGGTGTGGAAAAAAAACAATGTTAATTGCAATTTTAATGACGAGTGTGAAAGAATGGTCACGTGTGTGAGAGAGTATAATAATGTGTTTGTGTGAGAGTCTGTAGATGTGTGTGCTTGTGTGTGTGTTAGAGTATAGTAGTGTGTGTGAGACGTAGAGTAGTGTGTGTATGAAAATATAATAGCATGTGTGAGAGAGTATAGCCATGTGTGTATGAGAGTGTAATAGAGAGTACAGTAGTGTGTATGAAAGTATAGCAGTATGAGTGGGAGAGTATAGTAGTACATGTGAGCGAGTAAAGTAGTTTGCTTGTGACAGCATTCTAATTATGTTTATTTGTTATTGAGAGTATACTAATATGTTCGAGAGGGTGTAATGGCGTGTGAGAGAGTAAAGCAGTGAGTGTGAGAGTATAACAGTGTTTGTGCATGTGAACGACTGTTTCTGTATGAGAGTATAGTAGAATGTGTGAGAGAGTATAGTAGTGTGTCAGAGAGAATAGTGGTAAATGTGAGAGACTGTAGTAGTATGTGTCTGACAGTATTGTAGTCGGTGTATCAGATAATAGTAATATTTGTGAGAGAGTATAACAGTTTGAGTGAGAAATCAAAGATTATAGTAGTGTTTGAGCATCGGTAAGACTGTGTCTGTATGAGGGTTTAGTAGTCTATATGAGAGTTCCATCACATTTATTCCATCACATAAATAGGATCTTCTTGAAAGTTCTGATTTTGGAAGCACAAGATTCAGCAATGAGCAACTAACATTGACTATTGAATGAGGCCAAAAGAACAATAAGTGGTTATATCAGCATTGCAGCTGGCGTGGACGTGCTCACACTGCAACAGTGAGGCAGGGCAGGGGAGGGAATGTATGTTTGCTCTCCCACCACAACCGCTCCCCTACCCTGCAATTGTTCATCCCTCATCTTTGTGAGATTCAACTTCACAATCGATGGGATGGTAAGCCAGAGGCAGCCAAGTATCAGCCTTTGCAGCCACAACAGTTTATTTCTTTGTCAATTGTGTGCGCGGATGAGTCTGCATTTCTTTTGGACGACATGTTGTGGGGCAGCCTGCTTTATGCATCAACTGAGCTCATTGATGCACGCTGCAAAATTAAGTCTGCAGATGGGAACTAGAGAAAATGATTATGGGGATGTTCGGTTTTGACATAAACCTCAGTCACAGCACAGCTTTTGTCTTTAGACTACATGTGTGGTGACTTTTTAAAATGTGGATACATCACACTGTCAGATAGGGGTGGGCCATGCCACGGATTTTGGTTTTGAAGTAAATACAAGGTAGTGTTGATCCATACCAATCCAATACCAATACTGTTTGATTAGAAATCCCATGATCATTGCAGAGAGTAGACTAAAAACACAGCACAAAGAGTTTAAGCACTAAAAACATTCTATTCTTTGTTATATAAATAGAATGCAATAGTTAACAGTGTAAATAATAAATAGTTCTATTAAAACTGTTTTGAAAGTCAAGAGAGTCAAACCAAAATAAGCAGCAATGTAACCCAAAATACACAAAATAACCAAGTAAATTCATCAACTATATCATCTATTGCACATTATTTTTCACCCGTAGACCACCGTTTTCACAAACAGTCAGGTAGATAACTTTAAGTGTGGAAAATGCAAAAAGAAACTGACTCAGCTCTTTTGTTTTTGTGGACGTAATTTCCCTCAAAAATACATTCCACTCCCCCATTACTGAACAATATTGAATATCAACACCATTTTCAACAGACTGTCGGATGTGGGGAAAATAAGATGACATTTTTGGTTTTGCTGACTTAGCAGCTTTGACAGAAAGACATTCTACTCTCTCAGGCCAAAACCAGTTTGGCCAGGATCAAAATTGTTTACAAGCAGTATAGGTGAAAAACCCTGCCGAAAAGGGAAACGCAAACCAAAAATGAAGGTGATGCTGTAATGGCCCACAGACATTCTAGTTTTTTATGTTATGCACTTGCAAAGGAGATTATTATTTCTCACTGTTGTTTGTTATTTTGACTACTAGGCACTGATTAAATCATTGTTACTCTAAGCCAATAATATTACTGTTTTTCGATAGCCACGCCTTTCAGGGCTGGTCTGCTTTTTCTCGCCCAGGAGATTTGAAATAAAGAAAGTGTCATGATTACTGATTTGAAGCACCTGTGCCCGCTCGTTTGGCGCCAACGGCCTTGGACTCTGATTGGCTCCATGTCACTATTTAAACCCGCTCCTTTCTGTCACCTGTTGTCAGTCCGTCTGAGAACCTCAGTTTACTCTAGGCAAGCTTTTCGACCCTGACTCACTCCTGTTTTGGTTTCCGTCTGTTCCCGGCTTTGACTTGTTTTTTGATCTTGACCACGTCTACTCTCCTCTCCTGGCTTTCGACTCGTTGCTGATCTCGACCACTTTTTTTGCTCTCCTGTCCCGGCTACTCACCTGTTTTTTCCGCTCCGACACTGCCATCGCTCGCCAAGAAAGTGCCACTTCCGTGTTCAGAGCGACCTGCTCCCCGCAACCAGCGATCACCGGATCATGTGTGCAATCCTTTCTCTTCTTCCCAATAAAACTGAGAGAACTGTCTCTGTTCTGGTCCTGACAGAAAGGGCTCAGGGGACAGCTTTTAGAACAGGTTGGAATTATGTTCTTCCCGTGCTTGCGTGGGTTTCCTCCGGGCACTCCTGTTTCCTCCCACATTCCAAAGACATTTCAGGTGGATTGGCCGGTCCAAATTGTCCCTAGGTGTGAATGAGCGAGCAAGTTGTCTGTCCCTGTGTGCCCTGCAATTGGCTGGCAACCAGTTCAGGGTGTCCCCTGCCCACTGCCCGATGATTGCTGGGATGGGCTCCAGCACCCCCACGACCCTACTGAGGATAAGCGGTGCAGATAATGAGATGAGTGAGATGAGATAATTGTGTTTAAACTTTATTTGCATGACGGAAATTATTTTCAAAATATTATGCAACGGAAGCTATTTTAGTATTGTCTTTTCCTAGGGATCTTTGTACGGTCTCCTGATTTCCTTGGAAGTTTAAAATTAATGATATCTTCTCTCCTTTATGAGTGTATAATGAACTATAACTTATCAGAAGCATATTTATTTCCTGAGCATCTGTCGATATAGAGTAAGGCACACAATTCTCTTGACTCATGGAAGATGGCAATAGTGAGACCAAGAATCCACACCTCAGCCCGAAAATTTTGAATCATTGATAAAAACAGCAAATTAACCAAACCATTTTTTTTTTGCATTGATTTTTTTTAACAATGTAGGATTAACTGTCTATTGATACTTTTATTCAAAACAAAATGCACATAAACTTCATTTAAATGTAAAAGTAATGAAATAAACATCGTTTTAAATGCTAAAATTCAAATATTGCTTTCCTGCTTCGCTAATGGAACGATGAATAATATATAGGTTATTTTATTTGTAACTCTGATTGTGCCTCACCAAACCTCAATGCTTGTCACCGCTTACAACATCTGTTTTTTATATCATTTGTTTTTATAGATATTTCAGGTGAGCGAGCCGGCTAACTTACCGGACCTGGAAAAACAAACATTCACACTCATGATCTCACCTACACGTTTGAGATTGAAAGACAACACATATATTTTTAGAATATGCAGTGATGGTACTGTAATTCTCTATTCGTTTTGCCGATGATATTGCCTGATTGGCAGGATAAGTACAGGGACTCAGAAATCTGGTCAGTTATCTGGACAAAGGATCTACCCAGTATAGGATGGAATCAGCATAAAAAAATAAAAGTAATGACCAAGGTGTCACCAAAAACATTACCATCAACCACCAAGAAGAGCTTGAATCTGTCACCAAATTTAAATATCTTGGAACTGTTATATCAGAAGACGGATCAGAACCAGGAAACATGCAAACCACAGCCTTTTGTGCCAGATTGGATGGACAGTAATTTAGTAGTGAACTCAAGATCAGACACATGCAAGCACTGGCTACTTTCATCTTCCTCTATACTTGAGAGACATACACTCTCATTTCAAATGTTTTATTGGTTTTATAACACAAGTTATAAACAACATATGTTACAACATGTCATTTACACAAGGAGAAAGAAAACAAACAAAAAAACAAAATCCGAACGTGAGCTCTAAATCACCCTCCCTACCCCCCTCAACCAAATCCACCTCACCCCACCCCATTTCCCCGAGTGCAATCAATGTCAGGCATAGACTCTCACAGTAAAAGCTGGAAAAGAAAATCCAGGCGGTGGTGATGCGATGCTACAGGAAACTTAAAGGCATCAGCTACATAGTCCATGTGACAAACAAAACAGTGTGCAACACCATCAGAGGGCACACTGTGCTTGACGAAGAACTGCTGTCAACTGTGCACAGACGAAAACTGCCGTGGAATAGTCATGTCACAAGATATTCAGGACTGGCCAAGATGATGCTCCAGGACAAGGTCCAATGGGACGGGAGGAGAGGAAGACCGAAAAAGGAATGGACTGGTACCAACTTTGCAATGACCCAAATGCAGGCAAGAAACCGTCAACAGTGGAGAAGGTTGCCCAGAGTTGCATACTCATTGGTTCTCCGACGACCAAGGCGGTTAAGGGAAAAGTGAACCGTAACTTTCCATGATTAACAACTGTATTTTATGCTGACTTACAATCAGCAAACTAAAAATGTCAATCAGAGGACAATTTCTCACCATTTCTATTCATTTGCAATTTATTTGCTCAGGAAGGATTTCGGTTTGCTGATAGAGCCACTCCCAATCTGCCAAATAAATAGCATTCATTAAACTCATGTCTGATGCACAGGAAGGCAGCAGGTTTACAATATACAGTATTTCTGAATATATCTGTGAAAGGCAGCATTGCCAGAGCTTCTGTAATGAAATATACCAAAAGCGGCACAGAGTGTTGCATAAGGGAGAGGATGTGACGCCTCGGTTCTCATAGAATTCGAGCAATAGGGGATTTATCATCAGGAGGAAATCGTTTATGTGGAAAAGAGGGCAGACTTTTGGAAACAGCAAACTTTTGGCTTGAGCTCTAGCCTAACCTGTAGTTCAATAAGATGTTTACCCTGCAAACTCGCACCGGATGAATTTGCTGCCAAGGTCCAATATGGAGGCCGTCCAGCTCAGTACAGACGCTTTTTGCGAGGGCACCGACATCAACGTCCTTTCCTTTCTTTTCCAATTCTCCTCTCACAAGGACTTTGAGGCAAAGCAGAGGAAAGCAATGTCCCTACCCCTGTAGATTGCAGTTACAGTATACGTTTATTCTATTTTTGAATTGAATTGTCTTTATTGTTATTGATATCGACGTTGTGAAACCTTGTATTTAACGGGATTAGGCTCAGCACTCCCGGGTAAAGATGCAATAAAGACTTTAAAGATGAACATAAGATAAAAGAATATGCAAATTAATCTTAAGCTTCGACACTGGTCGACGTTATAATCAGTGGCGGGCCTGGAATTTCTAACCTAGGCCTTTAGTGATGGCTTTTAGTTTTTAGTGATGTGTCGTTCTATGGGCTGGCGCTTGGAAGTGAAAAAAACGAGCCGGCAACCCACTGATCAAGAGCCGGTTTCCTTCGAGACGCGTTTATTCTCTTGTGATTAATCAATATGCATGTATTTTTTTCAGGGATCCTATCTTGTTGACTTTTAAATTGTTGAACATAAAACAATCGTTAAACTTGTTTTGTGGGTTTTTTTGTACATCTGTAAATATTTTAATTTATGTTTCCTGTGTTTTTCTGCGAAACTGTATTTTACAAAAAAAAGTAGTTTATTTTTGCATTTCATAGACTATTTGTTGTTGCACTGAAAAGTCAATATTTGTAAAATATATTTAGAAGTGTAACTTTCAGAAATTCTGGGTTGCTTGACATTAAAGTTGCTCGGCATAAAAAGGTTAAACGTTTTGATGAGTTAACAGTTCAATGTAGAGAGATTTTTTTTGATATTATAATTAAGTCGAATAATAGATTTTAGACATTGGTGCGTTACTGCCCCCTAGCTTACATTTTCTTGAGTCTGAAAAAAGGCATCGATGTCACCAACTTGAAATCTGATTGGCGAAACCATCGGATTTATTGTCAATAATTATTTTTCAGGAGGGCCTGATTTCTGACCCTGGCAATGAGTAATGGCTAAAATGTGATTGGTTAAATGCTTGAAGATGACAGCACACATCTGGAAGCATCACAACAAGGGAGAAGCAATGAAAGGAAGCAGACAGATCATTTTGAATTATTTGATAAGTATTCATGGACAAAATATAATTAAATTACCTGTTGTTTTTTAGGCCAGCAGATAGGGCCTTGCAGGTTTTGACAGCCCACCACTGGTTATAATAAAAGTGAACTGAAAGAATAGTGTATCTTAACAGTATTGCAATGAAAAGTATTGCAATAACATTTGGCAGCACTAAAAAAATTCCCAAATAAGTCATGAGATATATTTTCAATGTTTTATGCACTTGTTTAGTGTGGTGAAGGCTCTGTTTAATGATTACAGTAAATCAATAAAAATATTATTGCAGGTAATTTTCCTCAATTTGTAAGAATACATTTTGTCATCTTAGCAAAACAGATTTGATATAGTAAGAATGAGACAATAACATACCGTTTAGGTTTAAATTTCGAATTTTGTTAGAATTTTTTATAAAGATTATTTTTTTAACTGTATTATTATATGTTTTGAAATTAAAATATAAAAAAGTATCAAATACTTTATTACCTAATCGTGGGGTGTATTGTTTGAGGTGTCCTTGAAAAGTTAGATATTTTCTATATCAATTACAGAATGTGTTAACAATGCCCAACTGCCATTATGCTTTGTTTCCACTGCGCCTACCTGCTTTCCTCTTACTTTTAGCAGAGCTGTTCGGCGCAGAACACATTAGGTTCGAAGAATGGAGGCCAAGGGGCGAGCTGGAGAATGACGTGATGCTCGTAACCGTGGTTTTTTATTTTATTTCCGTTTGTAGGTGTAGCATGAAAATGATGAAAGTAAGAAAAGCCCTTCTTCAGTACAAGAGTTCATTTTAGCGTTCCTTAAAAAATGCATGTACTTGTACTTGAGGCTGCAATGATGACATAAGCAAGAAGATGAGAGTAACTAATTTCGGAATTCCGTACACCCCCTTTAAGAAATAAAATATGTTTTCTTATTTAATTTTCTATCTTATTGTTATTATTGTTCTTGTAAAATAAGAGATCAAAGGATTATTTCCGAACCAATTCTATTTCATATCACTAACATCACCCATGCCAACAACAGAGGTTGAGTTGTTAAGATGAGTGTGTGGTCATGGATGAAATGCTGCTGCTGTTATGGTGAAAAAGCAAGACTTTCAGATATTCCCAGTGTGATTAAAAAGTACTGACACAGGCCAGACACTTTTCCATTCTGTTGACTTCAAACTGCATCGGTTCAGTCTGAAAGTTGCTTTGAGGCAAGGCTGACACTTACTAAATGCGCAGAATGTATCAAGCGCCCTTGGAAGTCTAGCGCTATCTTGTTCCTGCGAAACCTTTAAAGCGTGATTTTTCCTTTCAATTGTGTCCAACAACTTGTAAGAAATGGTCCAGGGTATTACGATCCAAACGCCTGTCAAGCAACGGAAATCACTATTTGCTATTGCGCTTACACCAAATTTCAATGGCATCCAACGTAACATCCATCCATTATCTGGACCACTTATCCCCAGGAGGGTCGTGGGGGTGCTGGAGCCCATCCTAGCTATTCTTGGGCAGTGGGCAGGGGATACCCTGAACTTGTTGCCTGCCAGTTACAGGCCACACAGTTACAGACAACTCACTCGCTCATTCACACCTAGGGACAATTTGAAACGGCCAATTAACCTGACATACATGTTTTTGGAATGTGGGAGGAAACCGGAGTGCCTGGAGGAAACCCACGCACACACGGGGAGAACATGCAAACTCCACACGGGGAGGTTGTGGTAGCTGGACTATAACCCTGAAACTCTGCATGCGGGGCTGTGCGCTTACCACCCAGCCCACATGAAAGCAATAGTCCAATTGGAAACACACGTGACCCACAAGTAGCAATGTTAAATTTTTAGCTACAGGCCGATATCTGAGAAAAAAATAGTAAAATGATGATTTATTTATTTTTCTTACATTTTTTTGGAGGGGAAAAATATGACATTCAAAAAACCACTTTAAACTTCAACATTAGATTATCCCTTTAACTACAAAAACATTTAGATGACATCACACCGAAAAAGCAAAGAAAACATTAAACGTGATTCTCTTGTTGGTGGGTGGAAGGCCGAAATTTAGATATTGCTACCTTCAAAATAGTTCATCATAAGGCTCATCATAAGGCTCATTTCTTTTACTTTCCATCGATACAAAAACACAGATTTGATATTTGTCCCACATTGGCTCCTATTTATTAGATCACATATTATTAACAATATTATTCATATGTGAGGCCATGTAAAACATGTACAGAGATATGATTAAGGTCTTAGTCTGACTGCAAGTATTCCGATTGCAATGTTTTGGATAATCCTATCCTTTTTGTGATTACTTGTGTATGATTACGAAGGCTGCAACGATTAGTTATTACATTACGTTTAAAAATGGTGTAAATACGCTTTTACCTTCCTTTAGCATAAGAAGTCCAACTAGGTTGGCGATAGAAAGCATCCTCCTTTGCCTTTTGTGCTTTTGTGGGGCCAGAGAGTTTTGTTGACATTGTGGCTTTTGGAAAAACTCAAAACTGAAAAAGAATTGTACGTACCTACATTGCAGGTTTGTCAAGCTACTTTACATACGTGGAGAACTAAGATGGCAGCTTTGTTGACGACTAGACACAGGCAGGAAAAGGGTTTGACAAAACACAATGCACAATCCGCGAAGTAGCGAAACCGCGATACAGTGAGGGATTACTGTATTCCTCTTTGAGCCTGTTCAACTGTAACTTGAGCAATAAAATCCATCAATAATGTTGACATATTGCCTAGCGAAATAACCCTCTCGAACCCAACATGTCTTTTGTTTGGATATTTTGTAGTTACCAGGTCAACCATTAGCATTAAGGTCACAATTTTACCGGTGGACTACAGCCTAAAGCAAAGGCTTTCAAACAGCATATACAAGAAATATATGCTGCTTTAAAATGCGCATTATACACTGAACAACTATGTAAATATTACATTTTGAAAGTAAAATGTATTTTCACTTAAAATTTAAACAAAGTAGACAACTTCCCAATGGGCTGCTTTAGAGTTAGACTCAGAATATTTATGGAATAAAATAGAATAAAAACCGATATCTGATTAGTTGCTCCTTAATATGGGCTCATTAGCAACACAGCTATCTGTGCTGTAATGCAATGGTTCTCAAGCGCAGCCCTAGTGGATTATGGGTTACTTAATCAGTGATTGATTTATTTTCATATTTATTCTTGATTTCTTTTCTTTATTCTAAAATCTGATTTTGTGTATGGCATTTCTTAAAAAAAAAAAACATATTTTAGTATGGTGGTTTTATCAGTTTTTAACAATGTTTTATCAGAACTTTTTGTGGCCCAATGTCATCCAGACCCCATTTCTGGGAGCCCCCAGTTAAATTGAATATTAGACCCCTGGTTCAAAATGTAGCAAAAAGGAAGCGGCTTGCATTCCAGAATTTATGGTATGTCCTTTTTGAGGACCATCACCTCTACAACAATACACCAATACCTGTTACTGTACCTGTCAACCCATATGTTTTGCTTGTATTTTCTACAATTTTCATAATTTCAAATTATCATACAAATCTTTATACAAGAAAAATAATAAATACACTACATTTTTTTAAAATGTGTTTTATTGTTAGACGTATCTCGTCTTGGTGCGGCACGGCGGATGAGTGCTTAGCACGTCCGTGGCACAGATCTGAGGTCATGTGTTCAAAACCAGCTACCTTCCTGTGCAATTACCATGTTCTCCCTGTGCCTGCATGGGTTTCCTCCGAGCAGTCTGCTTTCCGCCCACATTGGTGATTCTAAATTTTCCCTCGGTGTGAATGGTTGTGTCCCCTGCGATTGGCCGGCAACCAGTTTAGAGTGTCCCCTGCCCACTATCGAAAGATGGCTTGGATAGGCTCTGAAACACCGGGACCCTAGTGATGATAAGCCGTGCAGACGATGGATGGATTGATCTTGTCTCTTTCGGCTATAATCTGGATTGTGCCAATTACTGCTAGCAAAAGACAATTTCATTTAAATTGCTAATATAATTTCTTTATTCTACACAGTCTGTCATGATGTGAGTAAATAGTGTTTGCTCAGTTAATTATCGCTCAGTAAGGGGAATTACAATAATTAACAAGGGGAGGAATTGGCTGAAGTTGAAAGGTATGTGATGTTGTTCCTCAAACTGTAAGTTCTTAAAACTATCTCGAAAATGAAGTGTAAAAGAAGTTCCAGTGACAACGCTGAGCTACTTGTCTTTTTATTATCCGTCACATAAACCAGAATGTAGCCTTCTCCTGCATGCAAACTAACAAGAACATTTTTCTCCATTTTGTCAGCAATTCAACCTTGGCAGAGGTTTTCGCTCCGCTGCTTATCGGGCCAGTAATGAGATGCAAAGACAAGACTGACTAATGACCAGGCATCCTTGTGTCTCAGCTCCTCATACAATTGCAAATTTCAATTGCTCACATAGCCATTGATATATGAATAAGGCATGCAAATCAATTCAGCCTATCGAGGTGCGACTGAGCTGCTTTTTTTTAAGCTGTCGCCAATCAAGGCTGCTCTGCGGGACTGCTAGACGTGGGCCTCGCCTCGTGAGCATTCGAGGGTTGTCGGTCCAAGAACGCCTCGTCCAACTTTCGCAAGATGCTTTCCTTCGGAGACTCCATCTGTTAGTCTAACAAGCCCTCGCTGCTGACATGCAAGCGGGTTAAGTCAAGCTTGCTTCAATCCATTGCAGTCACGCGCACATCTTTTTATCTTTCTTGTTTTTGCATCAGTTTAATAGACGTCTGCCCTGATAAGGTGATAGATTGATGGGTTAGTGATAAGTTCGTTCTATTTTTAATATCAGACACCTGCAAAGGAGAGTTCAAAGTGCAGACGCTCCCCTACTTTCGACCATTTGACTTACGAAAAATGGTAGATGCAGAAAAAAAATTCGGGATGTCGAAAATTATCCTGACAATGCTGTAAGTTAAATTTTGTATTGTGTGCACCTTTTTCCGAGTACAGGACATTACTGTAGTGCTTCTTTCCGCCGCTACAGGCAAGGGGTAGCACTGTGAGAGGTCACCCAGCATCCAAAAAAATCGGCTTCTACTTCCTAGTTCGTGTGTAAACATGACAATGCGTACTCTATCTCTAGCGCGCTAAGAAATTTGACGTTTTGATTGTTTAATATGGTCGGAACACTTTTTTACCACGGAGGAAGACCTCGCATCTTCCAAAAGTAAGTTAAACTCAACTTTATATATCTTTATACAACATAATGTTTTATGAAATGTTTATTTTTTAGTATAAAACAATAAAGGTTACTTATAAAAGCCTTAAACATACAAAATATAGCACTGAAGCAACTTAATAACAAATTCAACTTACTAACGATCGTCTGTAACCCATTTTGTTTGTAAGTAGGGCAGCATCTGTATGCCAGTTCCTTATTTTGACCATTATTGCGGACGGAAATTTTATTTTTTTACTCTTATATCATTGTCATTATCAGCCAATCGTGTTGCACTTCTTTGATATCCACAGCCCTTACATTAACCCTTGCTTTTTGAAACCTCAAAGATATACTGAAAATAGAGGGCTCAGAAAAGGGCGTTAGAATGGGAATGGAGAATTCTTTATCCAGAGGCTTCTCTCCATGTCCTCCTTGCAAGTTTAAAATCATTTGAAATTCGTAATATATATATATATATATAAAATTGAATACTCTTTTATACACTGACAACGAAGAACAAACTCATTTTACAGACTCAAGCATTAGTTTGATAAATAAAAATAATGAATATAGACTTTCTAATTTATGTTATACAATAACAACTGCACTGTAATCATAAGCAGGGAGACTGTTTAGCCAATTGGTAAGTAGAACAGAAGTAACGAAACCGTAAAACATAAACTATATACCATATGAATAAGCCCATAAATTAATCACATAATACCTAAATATATGACATAAAGGCAATTTATTCATATATTTATGCATTTTGGCATATATTTTGCCCCAAAAAATTAATAAAATCCCATGTATTTCATATGTTTAGGAATTACGTGTTTACTTATGAATAGTTTATTCATCACTTATCAACAAATAGGTAAAGCTCCAGCAATTTGTCATTTAAATAACATTTTGTAGTGACAAAATACATGTCAAAATTCAAGACAGAATACACGATGACAAAATGGATGACAAAATGCATAAATAAATGAATAATCCGCACTTATCTCATAAATTGAGGTCTTCCAGGTTTTATTTGTGTCCCTTACTCTGTATGGAATATATTGATAGGTATTTAAGCATTTATTGATACATCTATTTCTACGTATGACAGGATACAGTGGGTACTCCATATGAGTTATCCTTTCACATCTCACAAAGACACAAAGCAAAAAGCATGGAAACTGCCTTTTTCTCTACCGGGTGCGTTTGCTTTTTGCTGATTCAGCGGGCGAAAAACGCCACTCCCTGTTGATCGGCTGACAATCATTGTTGATTTTATCAGTCGGCCTCATAAAACGGGGCAGTTTTAGCATCCTAATGATGAGTTAATGGTGAGAGGGAGTGGGCGACGCTGCAGGGCTGATTTGTGTAGAATTTCCGCTCACATCCATCAAGGTAATCAAACTGGTATCGGGTGTTGGGGGCTTTTGGGAGTGTGATACAGAACTCTTGTGACCATTCAGATGGTTTATTTTTTATTTTTTAAAAGAGCTAAGCAAAAATAAAAATGAGAAAAATGACGCTGTGTGGTCACCACGAGTCTCCATAGTTTGTATTCTCCCTTCTGCTCTTTAGCACTCGTTTTTTGGTAGTCAAATAATACAAGATGTCCCTTCAAAATAAAGGTCTCAAACTCATTTTAGCTCATGGGCCACATGGTCGAAAATCTATTCTCATGGGGGCCGGACAACTCCATCGTTGGCATGAAATATGTATCTTACCTGGAGGGATGTGGCTCTTTTTGGAGGCTCACAATTACATTATGTTTCAGGGATGTGAGGTTTTATTCCAAAATGATTAGTTAAGGATTTTTTTCTTAAATATTTTTCAGCCCTAAATCAGATAAAAACGTGGCTGAAATACGACAGGACAGGCTGGACTTTTAGCATTAGCTTCTTGATTGGTCTTCTCAAGGTTTTTTCATTTTCGTTTTCATTTTCATGTTGAGGTTTTTGAGTTTTTCCTTACCCTCACGTAGGTTTTAGATCAGGGGAGGGTGTAATAATAGTCTGTGGTTTGCAATAATCCGTGGTCTGTGCAGCCCTTTGAGACTCTTTGTGATTATGGTCTATACAAATAAACATGACTTGACTTGATGGAACTGAATGAATAGAAAATATGTATGTATCTACCCTGCAGAAAGCAATGAGCTGCAACCAACATGTAAAGATGTTACTGTTTCTGAACAAAACCGTGCCAATCGGTTTTCCCTATAGCAACGCAGCCAATGAGAGATAATTGACACTCTTGCATTGAATTTATACATACTGTGCAATTAGAGGTATTTATGAATTTGAATTTATGAAATTCTTAGTATTTTTGTTACATTGCTGCTTTTTTCGTTTGACTCACTTGGCTTTTGCTCTGACAGAGTTCGAATATGTTTTTTGTTTTTATTGTTTAATACTGTAAATGTTTGGAGTATAGTTATTTGATTAAAAAAATGAAATACTTGAGTCCTTAAAATTATTGTGCTGTTTATTGTAATCGTAAAATAACACCAGCAGACGTGTTCAATTATTTAATGATGATGACCAATACAAGCAAACCGTATCGGTTTTTAATTGGTTTTGGTCAATATTACCATGTATTTACTTGGATCAGATCAATACCAAAATTCTTATTGTCGCTCACCCCTAATAAAAACATTAATTATGCAATAGGAAATCACCACTCCCCACCCAACATGACCTCAAATACACACCCTAAATAGTTGAAAAATGAATGGAACACAAACACCCCCAAAATACACAAATAGAACAATAAAAAAGGGGAAAGGAAAAGGAGATTATTTTTCAATTTGCCTTTAAAAAAAACAACTATTTTTATTAGAGTTAAAGGGAGGGAACTGAATATTTTCGTCAAGCATGGATTGTGTCTGCATAAAATGAGGTGTGAATTTTGCTCAGGTTGGATGAGGCATGCAATATTAGCCACACGTCAATCAAAAATCACTTACCGGAGGATGGAGAGGCGAGGATCTTATACTCTCTTGTTGCAGGAAAAAAATAAAAAATATATATATATGTGGACATATATATGTGCTGGCTGTGCAGGTCCCTCGCGGTGGTCCCCGGTCAAGTGTGACTGCAAGCTCGGCTCATATTATTCCCACATGCCGTCGTTTAGGAACTGAGAGCCGCCTTGGCTCGATGCTTCCCTCCGCCCCTCAATATCCTCGATGCGGCAATGGAGCAGACAAAAAGAGCATTAACAAAAGACGCTGGCCAACTTATTGTAGCAATGTAGTCGCTCTGGGATTGCAAAGAGAATGTGTCATCACAGAGGAAAGCTGTAAAGAACGTGCGTTGCGTCCCTTACAGAGGAGAAGCAGATTGGAGCGTAAAGGATGGAGAGCATTAACGGCAAAAAGGCACAAGGCTGTCACTCGCCCACCCTCTCTCTCTCTCCCTCTCTTCTCTCTCTCTCTCTCTCTCTCTCTCTCTCTCTCTCTCTCTCTCTCTCTCTCTCTCCCTCTCCCCCTTTCCGATTCTTATGCGCGCACACATGCTATTTTGTGAATGAACATCCTCTGGAGCAGTGGTTATCAACTGATCTAACTTCAGGACCCACCATTTCAAGGAAAAATCACGCTTCTCAAATGAAAGGATTATGCAGTTTGAAGCATAGATACATATATAATATATTAGGGTAGCAACAAATAATCGGTAAAATGAATTTCAATTCATTCAGTGCTAAAAGGTTTGTTTCCAGGAGCATTGTCCCTGAGTAAGGTAAAAATACGTTTTTCTTGTTAAGTTTTTAAAAAATATATCATCAAGCCTCTGGGGATGTTTTTCAGTGTGATAAATCACCATTAGATGGCATGAGTAGCTTTGATTAGATCTTTGTTCACACATCGAGGAAGCCCATATTCTTAGTGTTGCTTCCTATATCTAATAAATGAGTCCGTGTAGGTGAAGTTAAGCAGTGTGGTGAACGTGAGAAGCATGGGCAAATGGGCAGCTAACTCTTTAACAGAGCTTATTCCATTCAAAAAAAGATGACCCCTCATCATCGTCACGTCAGGGAGGGATGACATTTTGTGCAAAGCCACATAAACACGGTCGCCTGAGGGAACACGATCGCCTTGGTGACTGAAATCAAGTGATATGCATGGTTCAGTGGTCATGCAATAAAATGCTATTTTGCAAGAAAAGTTCCCTTGTGGAAAGCATTGTTTAGAAAATAGAGGTATCACAAGTGCAGAAAAACCAACACCAAAGTGAAAGCTCTGCCTGAAATGCATCCTTTCGCAAAAAGTTGTTTTTATTAGGAGTTTTCTTAGAAACTGGTATTTCCAAGTACCTTAGTTTAACTGTAGTCTACTAAACAGTGGGAAAGGCTAGAACATACCGCTTTTCCAATAAAAAACGAGGAAGCGTTTAAGCTTTCTTTCAATATATCCTATATTCCTATTTTCTGTGGGCCTTCAAAATGAGTCAAAATTGCAATACTGGCTAGCATCCATACTTTCCATTTGAGAAAAATGTCTGGCATCGAATGAGTTAAATTCCAATTGTCATGAGGTCCTACTGTATATAACTTGTTAAATTTGATAAAGCTAATTAAAAGTATTCACAAACAGAAATGGTATTTTTTTTAACGACCACGGGACGTGTAGGGTTTCTCCCTACATTTTGCTCTACGCTTGCGAGACATGGACTTTCAAAGGAAAGCCGAAAAGAAAAACCAAGGCCATGGAGATACGATGCAACATAAAGCTTCTAGGCATTACCTATATAGCCCATGTGACAAACGAAACCGTGCGCAGAACCATCAGAGGGAACATTGGAACCCACAAAAAACTGTTGTCAACTGTGCATGGACAAAAACTGCAGTGTTATGGTCACGTCACAAGATCCTCAGGACTGACCAAGATAATTCTCCAAGGTGCAGTCCGAAGGAGGAGGAGGAGAGGAAGACCGGAAAACAACTGGGCTAACAACATCAAGGAATGGACTAGAGCCAACTTTGAAATGACCCAAACGCAGGCCAGGAACCATCAATAGTGGAGAAAGCTGTTCAGAGTAATATCCTCAGTCACGACAAACCAGGTAGTTAAGGGATCTGGGCGGCAGTAGCTCAGGAGGTAGAGCGATCGTCTTAGAATTAAGGGATCCCAGTTCGAATCCCGGCTTGTCCATGTTACATGTCGAAGTGTCCTTGGGTAAGACACTGAACCCCCAATACCCCCAATAAGCAGGTTAGCGCCTTACATGGCTGCACAGATCACGGCCGCTATTGGGAAATGTGAAGCACAATGTAAAGCGCTTTGGGAAGTCATTGACTTGAAAAGCGCTATATAAATGCAGATCATTACAGATCATTTCATCTGTGAACCATGAAGAGTGAACATTGCTAAATACTTGACGCAATGGGGGAATCGTGAGATTAAGACTTAAGTTTGACCCATCCGGCTTGTTTCCTCTGGAACTGTCACCTAAGTGAAGGGACACAACACTCTCAAATGGGGGATCATTAACACAACATATGAGGCAACCTCAGAAAAAGTGATTGCTCACTGCTCATTTCTGCTTGGAGGTAGAAGATTGGGGCTTTTCGTTTGTGTTTTTTATTGCGTGTGTCACTGTTGGTATAATATTGTCTGGCGAGCTTCCTGTTAGCTCCGCGGCTGCCGAGGGCTTTCCTCTTTTCTTTGCTCCTGGTTTGTGCTCGTTGTCAGCTCACCGTGTGTTGTCTGGCCAGCAAGCCTAGCAATAGCGCCGGTTTCTTGGGGCAGCAAGATGGCAGACAATGATTTAACCTCCTTCTAGGTGAGCTTTATGTTTTACAAATTAGTCCCAAAAAATATTAACCTATAAGTATTTTGAAAAAGCATATTTATATGATAATTTCGTTAATTATATAAATCAAAATTATTTTTTTCATGTATTACATTTTTTTACCACCATTAAACATTACACATTGTTCCTTTGAGTGCAGCGCTAGCAAATTATAGATCATGTATTTGTTTTTTAAATCCAGTTTTGCATAGGTAATTTAAAAAAACATATTTCAAAAGAGTGGAATGTTTCTATTTGAGCATTTTTTGTGGCTGCACCCCACCCAGGCCCTAGCTTGGGCAGCACCTGACTGTGGCTGTATCATCTCTGCTCTAGTTGATCCTTCAGACTCTGTGGCGCAACGGTAGCGCGTCTGACTCCAGATCAGAAGGTTGCGTGTTCAAATCACGTCAGGGTCAACTTCTCTTTGACATTTTTATGATTCAACTGAAAGCCAACCGAAAGCATTTGCTCATAATCATACGTTGTATTGACCAAGAGTTTAACCACAGCATTCATTAATATGGTGTTTCTAGAAAATAAGGCAAATACTGCTATTTTGAGATATTGTCACTGTCTTACTACCAGTGTTGTGCACGTTAGTGAAAAAAGTAATTAGTTACAGTAGATACTACTTACTTAATTTGAAAAATAACATATATATAAATATATATATATATATATATATATATATATATATATATATATATATATATATATATATATATATATATATATATATATATATATATATATATATATATATATATATATATATATATATATATATATATATATATATATAGATAGATAGATACACACAGTGGAACCTCGGTTTTCAAACGCCTCTCAGTTCGAACAAATCGGAGTCCGACCAAAAATTTAGAGAAATTTTTGCTTCGCTGTTCAGTCAAAAAATCGGAGTTCGAACGCCGGTACGCTAGGGTGCAATGCTGAGCGGCGTACGGGTGTTTTCGCCCCTTATTATGTCTCCGGAGAAAGTCAGTGCAAGCAGCAAAGTTGCTACAGGTGAAAAAAGAAAAGTAGTGCGTACAACTATTGCATTTAAGAAATAAATAATTGCAAATTATGAAGGAGGTGTGCGAGTGTCTGATCTTGCTAGGGAATACAGCATGGCTAAATCTACGATCAGTACGTTACTAAAGGATAAGGAGGCTGTGAAATCTAGTGATGTGGCTAAGTGAGTGCTATAAGCAAGCAACGGCGGTCCACCTGCACGTTCTGCTGACCACTACAAAGGTAAGGAATCCTATCGATAATTCTTTTCTTTATCCTTTTTATTTTTTATTTTTACACGTTAATGTTAGTGTAATCTTTTGTACGGACGATTACGATAACGTGAACGTACGATTAGCCTGGGTTAGCTTTATGTGGGTGTTGGAACGGAGCCCAACTTTCAGGGTGTTGGAACGGAGCCCCCTTTCCAATGAACCGCTCACCACTAGTTGTGGAGACCCGGTGCTAAATGACTTGTAAACGACCTGATTTTTTTTTTTTACACGTCCATGTTAGCGTAATCTTTCGTACGGAAGATTACGATAACGCGGACGTACGATTAGCCTGGGTTAGCTTTATGATCACGTTAAACATTCAAGGTAAACATTCAGGGTGTTGGAACGGATTAAAACGATTTACATTATTTTTAACGGGAAAAATGATTTCGGTGATCGAACAAATCGGTTTTCTAACAGGGTTCTGGAACGGATTGTGGTCGAGAACCGAGGTTCCACTGTATAATATACATATATATATAGATACATGTAATATACATATATAAATGTAAAGCCTTGACAACATATTTGTTTTAATAGCATGCACATAGATGTTGACTGATCGCGTTCCTTAGCTAGGTCACTTACACTAACACCACGCTCATGATAGTCGATTATGTCCTCGTTTTAAATCGTTCTCCTTTTTTCCCGGAAACCACCTAACCATTTCTCTTTCCGGAACTTATGGTTAGGGTAACAAAACGTCCCAAAAAGAAGATTCAATATGATGAGAACAAACTTGATTCGTACTATTAACAAGTGTGTGGGATCAGGTGTGGGTAGCTCATGCGCAAACTAAGATGAGCTGATGGTGGCGGCAAGTGGTCTTGAGTGGTCGCCTCTAGGAATGCTTGGAATTTCCATTCTCTTGCTATGTCAAACAACATTTCCGTTCCAAATAAATCTTGTATATCTGTTAGAACACCAGAGGCAGCAGACATGGTACAAGCGGCAGGCAAGGGGTAGGTGATCAAGCCTGCAGCAAAGGTGGCAGACCAATAATTCAATCGGCATTACTCAAGATATAAAAGGGCAGACAATAGTATGGTATACTGGGATAACAATTAAGCTGTAACAAGAAGGCTTTGGATGTGTTTACATAGTGAAGAGGTAGAGATCTGATTGGAGGGTAATCGGTACAAGTGACACCAGGTGCGGAATGAAAATTAGAGCCAGGAAGTGACCAAATAAGATAAGGACAAGATAGAAAAAGAGAGGGAAGAAACCAAACCTGAGAGAATGAGTGTGACGAGTTCAAAATTCGAAATGTGCTCGTACATGGAGGTATGACTGCAAAGAACAGTCAGAGGACACTATAATTAATGAGCTACATTTATAAAGTAGCGAAGTAATGTTGCAACGCACCAAGTAGTAATGACAGTAAAGTCACAGAACGGTTTTATTAACGAGTTACAGTACCATATATCGAGAAAGGTAATTGCGTTCCGGGAACACAATCCTTTGTAATGCGTATGTCCAAACGCTGCTAACTACAAAAAATGATGCATCCCACTCAACGGTTGTGCTTTGTTGTAATTATTGCGCATTTGCCCAAATTGTCTGCACATCTGCCACAGTCCCCTGATAGACATAGACCACTGCTCACTGAAGGAGGAACCCGGCCTCGGCTCAAACTAAACTGCTTGGATATGACTCCGAAAAACAAGAGCTGTCATCTGCAATGCTTGATAGGAATCAACTCTAATTATACGCAAGCACGGCTTTTGCCTTCTCTTGTTTATGTGTGGGGAAAAAAAACAGCGGGCCGGTCTTGCCAAAAATACAGATGCGAGTGTTCGCAGAGATCAGACTCCAAGTCTGCAAAGAACAATGCAGAGCATCGGTGAACGCAATCAATGATTCAGCAGGTCTGAAAAATGAAAATGGAGCTGGAGTACTAATGTGCACGTGGCGCATCCGTCAAGTTTATGGCTCAATGCGGCCATGTTAACCATGGGAAAAGGCAAAGTCTAGCATCAAGAGCTGGTACAAAATGCTGAAGCAAGGCTTTTAGCCAAGACAATAATGTTGGATGACATTACTCCGATTTTAGCTAACCTGCATTGGTTCTCTGTTATCTTCAGATGGTATTTTAGGGTTCGGTTGGTATTATACAGAATTATGCCTGGACTTGCCTCCTGATAACGTTCAGATTTAATTCCCCATGTGTTCCTGCTCGGATCCTTCGACCAAAAAATGGTGGTCTACTAGTGATTCCAAGAGCGAAGAAGAGATCTGCATATTCATGAGAGTACTCTGTCCGGGCCCTGGTGTCATGGAATGCTCTGCCCTCTGAAATACGATCCTCAACCTCAGTGGAAATGTTAAAATCTAGGCTTCAAACACAGGTATATTTTATAGTTTGTGAATGTTTTATAATTTATGTTGACAATATCTGTATTATGTTTGTTGATGCCCTTGCAACATCCATTGCAGCTTGGTCATCCTGGAAGGGAGATGACCTCATGTGCAGTCCCTTCTCAGGGTTTTTTAAGCTTCCTGATTCTGATATTTTGAGGTTTTCCTTGCCCTCATGTAGGTTTTAAATCAGGGGATGGTGTCATGATAGTCTGTAGTCTGTAATGGTCTTTAGTCTTTATAGCTCTTTGAGACTTTTCGTGATTAAGTGCTATACAAATACGCATGACTTGACTTTTTTTTCCTTTGCAGTGAGTCACGTACAAAAGTGTGATTGAAAGCGACTTGGAAGATGCACGGATTTGTCACCAACTGGTCATCTACTTGTGACTAGATCGTTGTTACAATCGTGATTGCTTTTCTCCCTTTGCTCTGCTTGTGTTTGTCTTGATGAGTCATTTGTTAGCTTGCGCCAACTAAACATGGAGCTGCTTTATATAAGATGGCTAAGACTTTGAGGAAAGAATTACGTGCTGGACTGTACCACATTCGCATCAACGGCTCCTATGAACACCTGGGTCGTCGGGCACCATTTTCCTGTGGTGTGTCAGCGCCCATAATTCTTCACGCTGTTTTTTTGGGGGGTAGGGTTAGGGTTGGGGTTATTTTTCAACAAAAAAATACAAAAGCCACAAGTGATGCAATAGGTATTGAATGTTGTGATACTCAACATTTCAGAACAATGAAGTTTTTCCCCAGTTGTCTGGATCATCTCTGATGACGCTTTACACCGAAAAACAAATGCACCCAGATGATGAATGTGCTATTTCTGAGTCAGAACAGGAGCCTTCTTCTGGTAACTGTTACCCATAGAAACCAATGCTATCTGTTTTATGTGAGGAGCAAACCCAAACCCCCCAAAAATAACCTGTAGAGGATGAACGCAGCCAGGTTGTGAGAAGACACACCACAGGCAGTAGTGCCCCGACGACTGTGGCGGTTAAGGGATCTGTGAACCATGAGTATATACATATTCATAGATAAATGTTTTTGTCATTTTTGGTCGGCTTCGTTAGTTGGGTGGTTGAGTAGGTAGCATCCCTTAACCACTAGGGTCATAGGGGCACCATTTTCTGTGGTGTGTCTTGGGCAAGTAGAGCCTTGTGGCGCCCATCCTGAGACTGTGTGAACCATTCTGCTTGAATCATTTCACTGATATGATTTATTTACAATAATCAATAAAGAACATTCTCCATAGACAAGTCAAATATCTATAAACAAAAATAAACAATTTCCCTTTGTACAGTTTTCCAGGTGTTCATCTAGTGCAGGGGTCGGGAACCTTTTTGACTCAAAGAGCCATAAAAGCAAAAAAATATTAATTTTATTTTGGGAAAGAGCCACACCATATATTATGAGACAAATTTACTAAATTGCTAAACCCGCGCCCCAGACAAAAGCTTAGTCTTCAGCACATTTATTTTTGATGATTTGATAAAAATTATGAAAAGAGAATAATGCCAGAGCCCCTGTCCCAAATTCAACAAACACACCACTTTAAACTTGTCTCTTTCTTGCAATTACTCAAGATCGGATAAACTCCTTTTGACCCTTTTTTTCATACATATTGGTTTCAAAATCAGATGCAAGCATTTATTTTGTAAAAACGTCACAACATTCTGAGAATAGGGAGCCTTATGTGCTTACCTTTGGCGAGAGATGGGAGGGAATGCTTGTACTTTTTGCATAGCTCCACCCATCCCTCCCACTCACCCAATCAAATGACTAAGTTCTCTTCCGGTGTTTTGGCGTATTTACAGTTCTGTGGATTCATCATAAAGTATCTGAACACTGAACACAGATTATATAGTGAACTTTTAAATAAAGGATTCTTTAGCGTTGTACAGCCAAAACGAGTTTTTTTTCCCCCTTTTTTTGTGTGACACCTTGACTGTAAATTGTAGTGAAAAACGTGCCCTATATATATACTGCGAAGTGTTGCTTTCGAATTTAGCTTTGGTTTGGCTTTACGTGTACCTGAATAGGATAGTTAGCTCCGGTTTTGAACGAGATGGAGAAATTTTGCATGCAATCAAATTGGTCTCTGAGCCACAGATACTCATAGAAAGAGCCATATATGGCTCGCGAGCCATAGGTTCCCGACCCCTGATCTAGTGCATTTCTATTCTATTACAGGTATTCAACAAAATAACCATAAGAGCACTCTCACCCATTACTCTTTCAACTCCACACTAACAATTGTGGATAAAAAAAGATAAAATGAGGTGAAACTGAACTGGCTACGTAGTGAACTCACTTTTTTTTAAATAAATATCTTAGAACTCAAAAATAAGCACTCATTTTCTACATTCAAATGGTCAGAAACCATATCCTTTTCCAATATCAAACATATCTCAAAAAAACAAGGGAGCAAATAAGAAGCACCAAAGAGTTGCATGCAGCTTCAGAGTCGCTTGTGTCTGACCCCCGCCCTAAGTGGACAGATGCTTTAGTTTTGTTGTGTTGGCAGATGTCCTAAACGCCTATCCTTGATCCTTTTACAATCGATTGGATGTCAGTCCGTGAGCCATGGTGGTGCTAAATATCATTTATCATCAACAGACTGCAGCCGGACCACTAAATGGCCACCCGAGTGTTTTCTGAGATGCATTTTAGGCGTTTTTCTGCTAGCGAGGAGCGGAAGCATGTTCTTTCCAAGTTTCAGGAGCAAGGGGAAGAGTGGACCGCTGTTTCAAAGTCACCTTCAAACCCCTTGTGGAGTAAAGCTCGGCATGAAGGACCTGGAAAAATAGCAAGTGTAATATCTGACCGCCCGTGTGACATTTTGTTGATTATTCCCTTCCCTGCCGTCTTCGTTCTCTGTCTATACGTTTCTCTTTTCCTATCGGCCCCGCTGCTCCCCCCGCCACTCAGTGGGAGTAGGAGTGTAATTATATAGGCAGGCAGTGTTACAGTGTTTACAGACGCGAAAGTGCCTTAATTTATTCTGACTGCTTGCAGTAATTCCCGCTTTAATTCATAGCACATCCTCCCATCGTGGAAATAGGGAAAAACGAAGGTGGGAAGAAGCGATATTATTTCCAGAAACAAGTTTAAACTGAAGGTGTTGTGTTGATGGGTTCGGTTGTAAAAGGACAACTAGATGTCGCTATATGTAACCGTAAACGAGTAGTAAAACCCACAAGGGATAATACAAACTACGAACACTTAAAGTGACCAAACCAGTTTTTTTTCTCATGTTTTTTCAGTTTTTGTCTTTTTATGTACCCTTAGCAGCAATATGGCAAACAATTATGATAACTCCCTCCAAGTGTGCCTCATAAATTTCTTGACATACGAGTACTCAAAAAATGTTCATATGATGCTTCCTGTTTTTTTGCTCTTTATTCAATACAATACTTTTTTTAATGAATTAAGCTTTCTTTTACTACTAGGAACCTCTAAATATTATACAATGCCCCTTTAAGGCGCAATAGTTAACTGCTAAATAAACTACTATGGAAATAATAATAATAATAATAATAATTTCCTTGTATTGTCATTCTGTGTAACAATGTACACAGAACGAAATGTCGATTGCACCTGACCCGTTGTAGCGAGCCGATGCAGCCGCAGCCAACAGAGGGCACCGCCGACCACTTTTTAAGTCTTAGGAATGACTCGGCCGGGGCGCGAACCACCGACCTCCCAGTCTCAAAGCGGGCGCCTTACCATCTAGGCACTGGAATATGGAAAACGTTTTAACTGATAAAGCGTACCACACGCTATATGTAATACGTCATTGTTCAGAAGACATTCGAAATAATAAGATAAGTGGATTTTGAACTTGGAAGGAGAACAGGCAAGGTTCATACAAGTGAAATATTTGGAAATTCCTGAATTTTATTATTGTGGTTCTAGGGATTGAAACGTGCTTGGATTTAGGATGAAGTGCTTGTAAATGCTTGAACTTGCTACCATGTTTCACAACAAGTCTGCCTAAGAATGACCTCAACATTGCTCTCTGGTGGTTTTGCTTTGCCAATGCATTGGCAGCTGACACTTGTTTGTATGGCATTGTCCTATGAAGCCTCATCGCCCCCTACTGGTCATGCCCAAGAGGACAGGTGTGTGCTACACCTAAACAAGGCACAATGTGGTAAATTGTAATGGGAAGAACTTCCTGCAGCTAAAAATGTCAGCTACATATTTATGTAATTTTACCCTACATCTAAATGGTGACAGATTTGTCTCACATGTATTGTTCAGATCCACAAATATATTCTCAATTTACTCTAGATCTAAAAATCATGTGTCTTTATAAATGCACATGCAGGATTAAAAGTTGCATATGTAGATATTGGGATGATTACTGATGTGACTCAGCTGTGCCCGCTCATTTGGCGCCACCCGCCACGGGTTTTGATTGGCTCCCTGTCACCATTTAAACTCAGTCCCGTCAATCCCCTTTTGTCAGTCCGTCTGCGAACCTCAGTGAATACTAGGCAAGCCTTTTTTGACCCTGACTCCCACCTGTCGCATTATTTGCTCCCGTCTGTCCCCTGGCTTCGACCCATTTTTGATCTTGACCACGTTTACTCTCCCGTCTCGGCTTTCGACCTCTTTTTGTCCCCGTCCACCTCTACTCTCCTTTGCTGGCTTACGACTCGCTTACGACCCCGACCATGTTTTTGCTCTTCTGTCCCGGACACTGACCCGTTTTTCCGTTCCCGACACCGCCTTCGCTCGCCACAGAAGATCCACTTCCGCGTTCAGAGCGACCTGCTTCCCGCGTCCAGCAATCACTCGATCGTGGGCGCAACTCTTTCTCTTTCTTCCAATAAAACTTGTCTGTGTTCTGGACCTGACAGATATATTTTTGGATATGCAAAATACATGATTCACACCAGATTTATTCTTTTAATGGTGTTACAGAAAATTAAATAATGTTTTTGAAAGCCCCTAAAAGGTGCTTGAACTTGACCATGCAAAAGGGCCACCTCAAACAATATATTTTAAACTGTTTTTAAAAGCCCTCTCCTAAACCTTTCTTTTTATTAAACCGGTAACAAAAAGAAGATCTGCCCTAAAGAGTGTGTAAAGCAAGGAACAGCAACATTATTGGCCTATATTGGCAACGATGTATTAGTCAAAACAAAAAACTACAGTGTTCAGTAATAGTCAAAATAAGGAACTGGCATTTTTGCAGGTGCCCAATATTAAAAACAGAATAAACGTATCACTTTTTTATTTAACTATATTACTAGCATTCCAGGATGTCAGTAAGATTTAAATAACTTTTAAGAAAATGGAAATCTAATCATTGGAGCACTTAATTCTCACTCAAAGACTAAGTCCTGCTTTAAGATAAGCAGCCTAAAAAGACTGTTTTCGTCAGACCTATCATGTACCTTTGGAAATGGTGATCCATTTAGTTAAAAGTGGTGAGTACTAAGGATTTTAGTTTTTCTTTAGTCTGATATGACTCTTTTACTGCTTCAAAATGGGTTTTGGGAAATACGGCTTGTCAGATCAGCCTGCGGTAGGACGTGTTGAGAGGGTAGGAGGTTTTGGCAAAACACCTGGTCATTTTCTCTGTCATTGCTGCATCAGGTTTTTTCGTTTTGTTTTCTTATCAGTCTGTGAGTTCTTGTTTGCATTCTTATTTGTTAGTAGTTTATGACCGTTTGTTACTTTCTTCATTTTATTTAAATTTTTTTGGTTTTGGGGGCGGCAGTGGCTCAGGAGGTAAAGCGCTCGTCTTAGGATCAAGAGATCGCAGTTCGAATCCCGGCTCCTCCGTGTTACATCTCTAAGTGTCCTTGGGTAAGACACTGAACCCCCAATACCCCCAATACGCAGGTTAGCGCCTTACATGGCTGCACGGCCGCTATTGGGAAAGGTGAAGCACTCTGTATAATGCTTTGGGAAGTCTTGACTTGAAAAGCGCTATATAAATGCAGATCATTTCATTTTATTTCATCAAATCAAGTCATATTTATTTGTATAGCCCTCAATCACAAAAATGTCTCAAAGGACTGCACAGGATTACAATTACCCCATCGCCTGATCTTAAACTAACATGCGGGCAAGGAAAAACCTTGAGAAGGGGCCTTACACAAGTGGTAAGCCTCCTTCCAGGATGACCAGGGTGGAATAGCTTTAGCATTGGGTCACAGTACACAATCATAGTAAACATCAATAAAAGAGTACACGAGGTAACGTTGGTCTTTGTTTCTAATTTGGATTTTGTGAGATTTTTGGATTTGTCCGGAGATTTTGTTATTTTGTGACCACCTTGTTTGTTTGCTACTTTGTACCTCCTATTGTCTTAAATACCATCCTTGTCTGGAGGACCCCTGCCTCAGTTCCCGCTTCCTCTCATATTAGTCCACCCTCAAAACCTTACATACTCCATAATGATCAAGTTTTAAAAATATATATATATTCCAGTGATTTTTATCTAATCTGCTGGTTCTCCGTCTTTATGTCTGCTGTCTAAAGATAGCATTCCTTCTTTTTGACATTATTATTTCTAGCATGTTCTTTTTGTGCAAATATCAATAAGGTACTTTTGTGCTGTTGGAAGAGCCGCTTCCGAGCCCCAAGCTGAGCGGGTTTGTTTTTCTCGCATATCTTGAAGCAAGTGTTTTAGAACGCTCATTAAGGTATTGTGTCTCACCTTGAGGTTTCTAAAATGTCAATAAGAACCATTGTGGCGCTTGTGAATTGCCTCTATGGAAGGTATTGATGCCAGTTTCCCTACCGGCGTGCACCATTTTAGAGAAGCTTTTATGTTTAAGAAAGACTGCAGTAAATGTAAAGCCTCATATCGAGTCGGTGTATTTGGTGAATTATAGCCCGAGTGGAGGCTCAAACTGTTAATTGGCTGACAGCAATAACTGTCATTTCTTGGCTTGATTCTGCAAGGCCGGCTTGATAAACGTCATGTAAAGACATCACTTTTGGCAAAGGACTCGAGGAACACGATTTTCATGATGAATTGGAACCAATAAATGACAAGATAAGAACGTGCTGTAAATCGAGTGACGTTGTTTTGTAGGTTGCATTGAACTCCGCCTCTCGGCTATATCCATTTTCTCAACTCATTTAATTCAATCTTCTGGAGTAAAAAAGTTGATCCCACAACTTGTCGAGACAAAAAACTTTTACACAGTAGCATGGAACTTTTATAAATTCGATTGTGTTTAATAATTTGTCAAACAAATACTAAATTAGGTTAAAAGTCTGGACTTTAAGGCCCCTCATAATTAAGAGGGCACGACCCCCAATTAGGCTTTTGTGATATATTTTTCAAATATAAGGTGCAATGTTACGTTTTTTGCGGGTGGACTCATATGAGAGAGGTCTGAACTGAGGCGGGTGAGCTCATAATAAGGATAGTATTCTTAACATAACTAGGAACAAAGTAACAAGCAAACAACACGACAAAAAACAGGTGAAATGTCCACACAGAATCAAAGCTGACCATGTGAATCAGCTAAAAACACCTTTTTTGTTTCCAATGTCATATATGTCGTTATGTGCAAGACTATGAAATCGGAACTGCTCATAATTACAGCAAAAACATGTAATACAAATAATGTATGAGTACAAGAGGTAAGATTTTAAGCCCGTGCCCGAGTTTGAACTGAAATTCGGGTTGTGCCTAAATGTCAATCATTAGGTTCAGGCCGGAATGGGCTTCTCTCTCTCTCCACCTGTCATTCGTCTGTTTCTTTTTCTTCGTGGAGGATTTGCGCAATGGATTCCATCCCCTCCCCACGCAGTGCAGGCTGCACCGGCGCACTTACTTTTGGTGGGGTTCAGTCAGCCAAAATCAACCTCCTCCTCCCGAGAATTTGTCAATTCGGGTTTCCTTTGGGCTCGCAGGAATTAAAGATGTTTTTTCTAGGCCTTATCTTACCGTTAATGAGTATTGCATGTTCCCTAAAAGCAAACGTTTCCTGACGCTTGAATGAGAAGGTATGAAATAACGTTCGTGGCGTGCCACAGGGAAAATCGAAGATGACAAACCACGGATGATTTTTATGCGAGTAAACGGAGCATCATTGCCTTATTGAACTGAAACGTTTTGCCTATCCGGGTCATGCAAGTCACCTGCGATACGGTATCAAATAACAATATTAAATGTTGTGCTGAGTCGCTGCTGGGCAGAGAGGTCAAGAGTTGTAAGGGGCATAAATAATTGAGACTCGGGGCGGGTTTTACATTCAATTATTGGTCTACGAGTACAGGAAAATATTAATAATTGATTACAATAAGCTTCAGAAAAATCAATCGCAGCATAATTACGGTGTGCTTTTACTTTTTAAAATTGCTCAAGGACTTTTGTGTGTAATGATTTAGCTCGCGGTGGTTGACCTCATTTATTTTCCCTAGTCAATTTTTCCCGTCTGGCCTCAATAGGTGCGTTATTCCAGTAAAACAAAGCAAACGACAAAATAAATGAAAAACATATGATGAAATACACAAAAACATACATGACAAAATCCCTGAAAGTATACTGCATATGACTAAATAAAGGATAGAATACATTACAAAATTATTGAAAAAATACAGAACAAAATAAATGATAAAATACAATACAAAATCTATCTATCTATCTATCTATCTATCTATCTATCTATCTATCTATCTATCTATCTATCTATCTATCTATCTATCTATCTATCTATCTATCTATCTATCTATCTATCTATCTATCTATCTATCTATCTATCTATCTATCTATCTATCTATCTATCTATCTATCTATCTATCTATCTATCTATCTATCTATCTATCTATCTATCTATACCTGTATATCTATCTACCTTGGTCATATACCTAAAGAGGAGTGACCAACAGCAAGACAAACACATACAATAACAAGGAAAAGTAAATAGAAAGAAAATGAAAAGGGGAAAAAAATGGCAAAAAAAAAAAAAACACCCAAAATTTTTTGGGACCATGGCCAACCCAAATGCCCAAACACCCAAACAAGTTGGGCACCTCGTCACCTAATTTGGTCATGCTTTCGTCCCTCCAGATGAAACAGGAAATGAGAAAGCGGACATGTCACTTGGGTCAGGGTGACACAACACACTTCTGTTCAACAGCAGGGCCCGACAGCTTTCACTGGTTTACCCCTGCCACATCATACAGGTGCCCTGCCCATTCAAAACATCCCACTATCCTTTTACACCTCTCCACTCATACCTATCACCAATACAAAATACATAACAAATAACAGGAAAAAAATTAAAGAGCACAAAACAAGTGGAATGTTAAAACAAAATCGAACCTGACAAAGTCCAAATCAGAAACTGAGAGAACAGAGGACAATATTTTTGCAACACCTACTTTAAAGTTTTTTAATGTACATGACAAAATACCCAACAAAATAAATGAGAAGATATAATTTAAAATGAATGACAATATATAGGACGAAATGCATGACAAAATACATGAAAAATTACACAACAAAATATATGACAACAAAAAAAACCCGATAATATATACGACAAAATACATGACCAAATACCCAACAAAATAAATGACAACATACAATCCAAAATAAATCACGATAGACTCGTCAAAATACTCGATTAAATGAATAAAGGACAAATTACCTTATACAATACACGTTAAAATAATGACAAAATAAATGAAAAAATATACAACAAGATGAATGAAAAAATACACAACAAAATAAATTACAAAACAAATTAAATGACAATATATACGACAAAATACATGACAAAATACCCAACAAAATAAATGATACCATACAATAGAAAATAAATCATCAATAGACACGACAAAATACTCGATTAAATGGATAAAGGACAAATTACCTTACATAATACACGTTAAAATAAGTGACCAAATACATGAAAAAATACTTAACAAAATAAATGACAAAACTAAATAAATGACCATATATGCGACAAAATAAAGGACAAAATACCCGATAAAAAAAAAAAACGTGACAAAACGCACGGCAAATACACAACGAATTAAATGATAAATTAACAACAAAATACAAAAAAAAAATGACAATAGATATGAAAAATTACGCGACTAAATAAATACATGACAAATCACCTTACATACTGCACGACAAAATACATAAAAAATAGACAACAAAATACAATACAAAAAATGACAATATATACGTGTCATGATTACTGATGCGGGGCACCTGTGGCTGCCCCGTTGGCGCCAACAGCCACGGACCCTGATTGGCTGTTCGACTCTTTTTACACTCCCGTCTTCCTGAAAGAACCCGTCAGATCGTCTGCGAACCTATGCTCCTAGATAGGCAAGTTTTTGTGACTCTCCGACTCTATCCTGCCGTGTTTTCTGTCTGATACCCGTTGCCGACCCCTTTTCTGGACCCGTTTATGTTTTTGCTCCTCCGCCCTGGCTATCGACCTGTTTTCTCGCTGTCAACGACGACCTTCGCTCGACACGGAAGTGCCACTTCCGCATTCCTGCTATCTGCTCCCCGTGACCGACAATCATCGGATCGTGGACGTAGGTCTTCTTTTCTCCTCTAAATGAAACTGTGGAAACGAACGCAATTGGGTCCCGTCTCCGTTCCTGGTCCGTGACAATACAACAAAATACATGACTACATACATGATAAAATACCTGACAAATAACATGATAACAAACACGACAAAATATACGACAAAATATATGACAAAATACACAACAAAACAACCACCTCCATCCATCCATCCATTATCTGCATTATCTTCGGGCAGTGGGCAAGGGAAACCCTGAACTGGTTGCAAGCCAGTCGCAGGGCACACAGGGACAGACAACTCACTCTCTCATTCACACCTAGGGACAATTTGAACCGGCCAATTAACCTGAACTCCATGTTTTTGGAATGTGGGAGGAAACCCACGCAAGCACAGGGAGAACATGCGAACTCCACACAGAAGGTTCGATCTCATGACCTCAGAACTGTGCCGCACAAGCGCTAACCACTGCTCCGATACAAATATACATATAATACAAAATGTTGAAATTATATCGTTCCACTTCAGGATTGTTTCACATGTTGATTCTTAGAAAATATTTTGAGTTTCTAAATTTGAGTTTGAAGCCTGAAATGTGGCAGTATCATAAAAAATTATTTCGCTAGCCGCTGTATTTATTTTTGCACTGTTAAAAGTCAAATATTTGTGCGGTGTTTATTGTAAATATTAGGTAACGCAGTGCAGAGTGCAGTGGTTAGCATATTCGCCCCAAGTTCGAGACCGGGCAAAAACATATGTTGGCCTGGAGACGGATGGACGCCACCGGGCTGTACTTGCCCAAGACACACCACAGTAAATGGTGCCCCTGTAACCCTGGTGGTTAAGGGATCCAACAAAACAACCATAAAGTTACCCAAAGGGGGGGTTATTAAATGATCATGACATTCCAAGAAAAGAGTATCAGTATCAATCGTTACCACCCTGTAGTCACTTATATCGGATTAGTACTAAAATCCCCAGTATTGCCCACCCCGAGTTTATGTGTTACCTGTGCCCGATTTTTCAGTTTGTGCTATGTCATAAAAAGGTGGAGGTGAGCAGAACGTTCCAATATTAATTTTGGTCTTTTGTCCCTGTTGGCTATTCACGGAATCAACAAAGCGTTGAACCCCAGTACAATGGGCAGCGGTCCGTTACGGCGCGATAACGCTCATGCGGATTGGTTGACACGACATTGAGCAGAGTGAGATCGCTCAACTACAGCCTCAGCAGCTGTCAACTTCGACTGCTATGCCAATAAAATATGCTCAGCACATTTGCTTTGTCCTTGCGGCTCCTTTCAATCCTCCCATTTATTATTGCGACGCTCGCCTTTCACAAAAGAGAGACACTGGAGCCAAATGTCGGATCATAATGTATTGCAACCCGGGGAGGGATTTGTTTACGAATACACAATATATATTTTTGATTAAAAGTCTGCAATATTTTGGGGGGTCCGGGCGCATTTTTTTCTAGAGTAACAATCCAGCCATATTGATAAGCTTATTGTCAAGGAGATTGCACAGGATTACAGTTCCTCTTTTGCACACTGTTGTTTGTTGTCTGGACTATTATGAACTGTAAACATTGTCACTATCATGTTGCT
The DNA here is from genome assembly GCF_059441175.1 of Urocampus carinirostris. NCBI lineage: Eukaryota > Metazoa > Chordata > Actinopteri > Syngnathiformes > Syngnathidae > Urocampus > Urocampus carinirostris. The sequence continues at coordinate 22,162,099 of NC_142365.1, forward strand.
GTTCTGATACCCTTAATGGCTGATCTGCTTTTGTAACTTGGATTTAATACAAAGAAAACATTCAGGAGAGGGCTTTTAAAAAAGCTTGGAATTCCTTAAACTCGCTTCCCTGTACTCTTCAAAATTAATTGATGTCTTCTCTCCTTATTTTGGATGTATCCTAAACTATAAACCTATCACACATGAAGAAATGAATGTATAAATAACTACATACCTATAAATATTGGCCATATATATACATTGGATAGATTGAGAAATGAAATTGTGAGAGCCAGAACTGGAGTAGTAGTGGAACTGAGCAAGCGTGTGGATAAGAGTACTCGGTTGGTTTGGACACATGGAGAGGATGGATGAGGAGCGAATGATGAAGAGGATCTACAGAGCAGAAGTAAATGGAAGGAGACCAAGAGGAAGGCTGTGATTGACATGGTGGAGTGTTATGAGTGCACTGCAGGAAAGAGGTCTTTATATATTGGAAGCTAGAGCTCTTGGTGATAGGTATGAGTGGAGAGGTGTTGTAAAAAGATATTGGGATGTTTAGACATGTCCTAAGGGATGGCCAGGGCACCAGTATGATGCAGCAGGGGTAAACCAGGGAAAGCTGTCAGGCCCTGCTGTTGAACAAAGGAGTGTGTTGCGTCACCCTAATCCGAGTGACATGGCCGCTTCCTTGTGTCCCGTTTCATCTGCAGGGACGAAAGCATGACCAACTTGGGTGCCGAGGTGCTTAACTTGTTTGGGTGTTTGGGCATTTGGGTTGGCCAACATTTTTGCGTGTGTTTTTTGCTACGTTTTCCCTTTTTTATTTTCTTTGTTTTTGTATGTGTTTGTCTTGCTGTCGGTCACCCCAGGGATATGACCATGTTGGATAGATAGACAGATAGATGGATAGAATTTATACATTAACTCATAAATAAATCATGAAATAACTAAATATCCATCCATCTATTATCTGCACCGCTTATCCTCAGTAGGGTCGCAGGGGTGCTGGAGCCATCTTCGGGCAGTGGGCAGGGGACACCCCGAACTGGTTGCCAGCCAGTCGCATGGCACACAGAGATAAACAATTCACTCATTCACACTTAGGGCCAATTTGAATCGGCCAATTAACCTGACATACATGTTTTTGGAATGTGGGAGGAAACCGGAGTGCCCGGAGAACATGCAAACTCCGCACAGGAAGGTTGGTAGCTGGATTTGAACCCATGACCTCAGAACTATGCCGGACACGCGCTAATCACTGCGCCGCCATGCTGCCCATATACCAGCTCGGTGGCCTTGGGGGTAGGGCGCCCGCCCTGAGACTGGGAGGTTGCAGGTTCAAGCCTCGGCCGGGTCATACTTACAACATTGGTACGCAATGCCTCCCTGCTTGGCGCTCAGCATTAAGGGTTGGAATTGGGGGGTTTGGTCACTTAATGACTCCCAACACATCAGTTGGGTTGAGCAAGGGGGCTCGGAATCCTCTCTTCTGGATCAATCTCCCAGAAAGTGTCAGACATGTGAATGTGCTTGACTCTAGCCACCTCCCATTAGGGGGATATGGCTCCGAAATATATAACTAAATATATATGACATAAATGTAATTTATTCATTTATTTATGGATGTTGTCATTTATTTATTTCAGTATGTATCGTCATTTATTTTGTCCGTATTTTGTTGTGTATTTTGTGTTATATTTTGTCATGTATTTTGTCACGTATTTTATCATTTATTGTGTCATGTTGAGTCATTGTATTAAGGAGGTGAAAAGCGCAGCTAGGGGCTCTCTCATTCGTGACAAAATACACGACAAAATGCATTACAAATACGCAATTAGATACTTGACTAAATAAAATAGCAAATACACGACAATATACAAAATAAGAAAACTGACATTTTACACAAGAAAATACCCGGCAGAATACAGGACAAAATACACAACATAATCCAGGACAAAATATACTACAAAATATCCACATAATACGCAACAAAATACTTGGCAAAGTACATGACAAAATACACAACAAAATAAGTAAGGAAATACACAACAAAACACAAGACAAACACACAAGAAAATATATGAAAAATACATGAAAAAATACACACCAAAATAAATATCAAAATAAAGAAATGACAAAATAGATAACAGAATACATACATATATGAATGAGTAGCATTTCTGTCATATTTTCAGGTACTAGGAAATTTATTTTTGTGTTCATTTACTTTTTTAGCATAAATTTGTAGGTTTTTCCTTAATTAATTATACATTTGTTTATGCATATGGTAGGATCGGTCTGCAATATTTTTAGCCACAGTCATACCAAAAAAGCACAGCATTAACCAAACACAGCGAGACGTACTTTAATAACAGCTGAAGACTAACGTGTCAGTCAAATATATACATTTTTAATGAGTCCAATTAAGAATTGTAATATTCACATCACTGGCTCAATTATATCATTGGGCAGCGCACAGAGGAAAAGAAACACATATTGTTTGTGCAGAAGGGTAACGTTTATTTTGCTCCTCATAGATCACCGGCAGTGTCCTTAGAGACAAAGGCGGGGGGGCTTCACAGCCAGCCAAAACAAAGAATCCTGTGCACTGGGCGCAATTAAACTCGCATTTCTCTTCTCAACAGGGAAAGCTTTTAGAGACGAGGAAAATGATTTGCGAGTTCTTCCCAAGCATGTTTATTTGCTGGTGGCTTCTGTGCCAGGTTGGAAAGTTGTTATTGTGACAAGGAAGGGCACATTAACTTAATTCTAGGAATTACTTATATTGTGTATTATTTAGCACTTCCAAGTAGTGGAAGAAAACTCAGACAATGATGCCAGCTCATGATAAGTCAAATATATACAGATTTCTTGACCAGCGAAAATGTTAAAAATGCATGTTGATATGATAGTTCATGTATTTTTGCGCATTATTGAAATCAATATTGGGTTTTTTTTCATGAACTGAGATTTTTTACAACTAGGAGAAGCTAAATAATACACAATGTCCCTTAAAAACATGCATGCTAAACTAATTTTAGCACAGGGGCTAGACTAGTAAATTAAAGGCATAAAAAGTGTGCCTAGACTGGAGGGTTGGGATCTTTCCAAAGAGTCACAATTAAATTATGATTCTCAAATTGCCAATAGAAAAATAAAAAATAAAAATGTATGGTGAGGTAGTGTGCAATACGCACTCCTAAATTGCTGTAACCCAAATACAGTGAGGCCTGAAAATATTTAGAGACAATTTTCACATGTTGAGCTCTACATATATAGCTTGACCAGAATTGAAGTGCAGACTGTAATGCTTAATTCAAGTGGTTGAGCAACAACGTCTGACTAAAACTAAAGGAATTTTAGACATTTTTTTTCTAAACACACCAGATTTTAGAGGCTCAAAAGTAATTGGACAATCAAGCGTAATCTAAACAAAAACTTATTTTGGCAATATTTCGTTGCAAGTCCTTTTAAGGAAATCACTGCCCAAAGTCTGGAACGCACAAACAACGCCAAACGCTATTTCCTTCTCCTTGATGATTTGCCAAGCTTTAACAGCAGTCTTAAGTTGTTGCTCGTTTTGGGGACTTTGCACCTTAAGACTCATTTTGAACAGATGCATGCTTGATTTGGTTGAAATCTGAAGATTCACATGGCCATTGTGGATTGTTCCACTTCTTTGCCCTAAGAAACTCGTAGGTTGCTTTTGCTGTATGCTTTTGGTCATTGTCCATCTGCACTGAGAAGCGGCGCCCAATTAACTCTGCAGTATTTGGCTGAATCTAAGGAGAAAGCATATCCCGGTATACTTCAGAATTCCCCTGGCTACATTTATTTGTTGTAACGTCAATGAACCAAGTGCCCAGTGACCCAGTACCTTTAGAAGCCATTATATTGCCACCATCATCGTTCACAGATGATATTGTGTGTTTTGGATAATTTGCATTTCCCTTTTTTCTTCAAACTTTGTTATTTCCATCATTCTAGTACAGGTCAATCCGTCCATAGAAATAGGCTGGCTTGTTGAGAAGTTTTTGGACAAAGTCAAGTCTGGCTTGTCTATTTTTGGGACCAATGAATGCCTTGCACCTAGTGGTGCCTCTGTATTAACTCTGATTACGTATTCTCTTTATTGTAGACTTAGAGACAGATACAGCCACTTCATTGAGAGTGTTGTTCACTTTAGCAGATGTTGTAAATGGATTTCTCTTTATCATGGAGAGTATTTAGTGATCATCCAGCGCTGTTGTCTCCCATGGCCGTTATGAATTGCCTCGCGAGTGCATTCCTTTTTTCCTTAGAATGTACTAAACTGTCGATTTGGCTTCTCCAGCAGTTATCTCTCCTAAGGCAGATGGCGGATGAGTGGTAAGCACGTCCACAGCACAGTTCTGAGGTCAAGGGTTCAAATCCAGCTACCAGCCTTCCTGTACAGAGTTTGCATCCTCTCCCCGTACTTGTGTGGGTTCCCTCTGGGCACTCCGGTTTCTTCCCACATCCCCCAAAAACATGCAGGTCAGGTTAATTAGGTGGTCCTACTTTTCCCTAGGTGTAAATGAGTAAGTGAGTTGTCTGTCTCTGTGTGCTCTGCCACGGACTGGTAACCAGTTCAGGGTGTCCCCTGCCCACTGCAGGAAGATAACACGAGGCTCCAGCGCCCCCGCTACCCTGATGAGGATAAGCGGTGCAGATAATGTATGGATGGATCTTCTGCTTCACCTTCATTGAAAGTTCCTTTGAAGGCATGACCTGTGGTGACAACAACAACATCCAAATACAAAACTACACACCTACAAATAACTCCAGACCTTTTCAATACTTAAGAGATGACAGGTTAACAAGGGAGGAGCCGTCTTAGTCAATTGTCTAATTCCCTTTGCTCCCTTGAAAAATGGGTATATAGAGTGTAAAGGACGATAATTCCAAAACCATTATTACCATTTGTACATAAAAAGTCTCAAATGCAGCTGCGCTTAAAGCCCATATCAATCATATTATTGTATTTTGGAATGTGTTTATGAGAACAGATAAAATAACAAAACTGATGCCATTGTCCAGATGTTTTAGGGCCTAACTGTGATTACGTTTATTGAAATTTTTATGAACCAAGAGGCCAATTTTGATGTCGTTGCCTTTACAAATTTTCAGTTAAACTAATCTGGTAAAAAAAAACTTTTTAGAGAATCATGCCTTGTTCCTCTTTTAATAAAACAAATGTCGCTTTGCTAATGATGCCAGCATCATCCTTCTCGTTCCAGGAACAGTTACACAAGAGTGTAAAACTATTCATGCGGATGAATTGGAACACGAAGTGAACAGGGAAGCGATACACGGAGTATCTAAATTAATAATAAAGCTAGCACAGAACACAATCCTTCCCTTAGTGTATCGTAGATTCACCGCCCACTCTAGTTGTTTTTCCTTTTTGAGCATGTGCACGCATCTACATATACTCATTTACACATTCACACATACTTCAGCTCTATCCTTCAGCAGAATGCGAGGCATCTAATTATAATGCTTCAACGTTTCGCACAAGGGCAAGAAAGCATTACAGGTCTCCTACAGCCGTCTTCAGCACGTATGCGGCGGGTCCAGGCAATCGCTGCAGGCGCTCCGATAGCCACTGTATACATTAACGTCAGCTAAGGAGCAGTTTAGAGACTCTTAATAAGAGCAGCCCACAAAAGAGGTATTGTGCTTTGCCTGAAAACGCCGGTCCTGTGTGCCGAGCGGCAGTCTTGCGTGCGCCTGTAAATGCACTCATGCATTTCAAGGGCTTGACCCAGATGACAGAGAGACATAATAGTGCATGACAGGTTGTCCTTTTGAAAGCCCTGTGTCCTAAAAGGCGGACTGGCCATCCCCAGCCTCTATACTTGATACCCCGATAAGCAAATGCTCGGACTGGGAACGCAATTACTTTACTCGATAACAAGTACTATAACGCGTTATTGATAAAATTTTGTAAATCAATATCATTACAACAAAGTGAATTCGTAGCACATATGCTGTGAGGCAGAGGGAAGAAAAATTTCTGGACTAGTATAGGTTTGATGAGTGGTAAAAATGAAAAGAGGAAATACCAGAGTCAAAATTATTTTTTAAAAGCTGGTAATTTGTTAGACAATGCACAAAACAATAGATAACAAAAATTACAGAAACAAACATTAGTTTTACTTGGTTTGATGTATTGGATGAGAAATTCTAAATTTGGTTAATCTTGTATTACTATGTCATTTCTCTTTTAGTTTAATGACTGGTCACAGGAAATGGTGCACCTATGACCCTGATGGTTAAGGAACGCCCAAATTAGTGTGAATGCTCATAGACTGGAAGAATACATACAAACGATAGAGGTGAACGGCTTTTTGAACTAGCTAGCTACTCTTGGCAGCTGCAAAAACTCCAGAAAATGAACATGGCACCACATGGGTGGAATCCACCACAGTCAGGTTGACTACATAATGATTCCACAATGTTTCAAAGTGGAATCAAGACAGCAACCACACGCACATATCTAGGAGCAGGTGTGGGAAGCGATCAAGACCTGGACATGATGATCTTCCGCATTCGCCTCGAAAAGGTCGAGTAGTCACGGAACCCAGGGATCAAGTTTGACCTTGAGCGACTTAAAGACACAGAGGTGGTCGAGAGCTTCCAGTTCTTAATCGGTGGGAAGTTTGCTCCTTTGCTCACCTTGGACAAATATGTCGGAATTCTGACCACCAAGCTATCAAAGATGACGACTGAAGCAGCAAAAGAAATTGTAGGAAACCACCAGAAGAAGATAAAGCCATGGGTTACAAACGAAACTCAACAATGAGACACCAGGTGAGAACTAAAGAAGAAAAGAAACAGCCCTGGAGGAGCAGCCAAGTATAGAGCAGCCGACAAGAAAATTGGAAAAAGCTTGAGAGAAACAAAGGAAAAATGGATCGAAGACCAATGCTCAGAGATAGAACAGTGCCTCAACAACAATTTAAAGAAAGCATTCCAGACTGTAATAATACCTCACACAAACAAAATGGGCAAAATTTAGCAGCATTCAGGATGAGGCAGGGAATAAGCTAACTGAAGAAAAAGACATTATCAATATATGGGCAGAATACTGCTCCAAACTCTACAACCACCCGACACAGGGAGACCCTGAGGTCCTTAAGAAGTCCGGCACAGGGGAAAGTGAATACTTCCAAATGCTTAGAGAAGAAACAGAGGCAGCAATTAACTTGCTGAAGAACCACCTCGATCAAATTTTTGTTGATTTCAAGAAGGCAAATGATGGCAAGTCGCATTATGATCCACCATGCGGAATTCCAACATGGGCCAGAAACTTGTTCGTAACAACTGAACAACTGTATGCCAATGCCAATAGTGGGGTACTGATCAATGGTACCCATGGAGCGTGGTTTCAAACCACAGTCGGTGTGAGACAAGGCTGAATTCTTCCAACAACTATATTTAACATCTTCATGGAAGGTATTATGTCCGAAGCTCTGGAACAACATGAAGGTAAAGCCAGTATTGGGGGACACAACATAAATAACCTCCGTTTTGATAATGATATTGCCAGATTGGCATGAGACAAACGGGAACTCAAAGATCTGGTTAATGGCCTGGACAAAGCATCAAGCCAGCATTGGATGGAAATCAGCACAGAAAAAAACAAAAGTAATGTCCAACAATCCCTGAAGGTAACACAACAAACTTCACCATCAACACCAGAGAGCTATAACCTGTCACCAAATTTAAATATCTTGGGGCTGTCATATCAGAGGAGGTGTCAGAACCGGAAACCATTGCCAGGATAGCTGCATTTGCCAGACTTAAACCCATCTGGAGGGACAAAAACATAGCAGTGAAATCACAGATCAGAGTCATGCAGCGCTGGTTGCTACTATCTCCCTCTATGCTTGCGAGACATGGACTCTAGGAGCAAAACTGGAAAAGAAAATCCAGTCCATAGAAATGCAAAACTACAGGAAGCTTCCAGGTATCAGCTACTTAGCCCATGTGACAAACTAAAAGGTGAGCAACACCATCAGAAGAGGGAACATTGGACCCTACGAAAAACATTTCTTAACTGTGCGCAGGTGGAAACTTCAGTGGTATGGTCACGTCACGGATCATCAGGACTGACCAAGATAATTCCCCAGAGAACTCTCCAAGGGGGCAGGAGCAGAGAAAGACTGAAAAAGAACTGGGCTGACAACATTAAGGAATGGACTTGTGCCAACACCCTTTAACCCAAGAACAGGCCAGGGACCGTCAACAGTTGAGAAGTCTGTCCAGAGTTGCATCCTCATCAGTGCCCCAACGACCCATGCGTTTAAGGGATCCGTAAACTGTGAAGTAGTAGCTCTAACTAATTATTGTTTTTCAGTGACGCGCCCAACGCTGCCGATAAATAAAGAAGCGAGAACGCTGTGCACCATTCCCTTGAAATCACATCTAGTGGTTTATGGAATCAGCTCTGTGCATACTAAGAGCTTGTCCAAATATTTTTTATTTAGTTGGGTAAATATTCAAACCTCAAAGGAAAGTGTTTTAATGGCTGCTCAGCTTGATTATAAACAACAAACTAAATGTGCCACTGATAATTTTCCTGCAAGTTAACCACCTTTCCCTTACGGAGAAACTTAATATCCTACTAAATGGTGCAAAAATCCTCACGTAAGAAGGCCTAACTGATTTTGTGTCTTGAGCTATGTGAAAAGGGGATATGTGTATTTTGCTATTCTGAGGAGGGAGAGACAAGGGACTTGCTCTAGGGACAAACTCCGCACAGGAAGGCCCGTAGCTGGACCATGGACCTCTGCACTGTGGGGGTTGATGTGCTAACCACTCATCCACCATGCTGCATAACAGAAATCTCATCTCATCTCATTAGCTGCACCACTTATCCTCAGTAGGGTTGCTGGGGTGCTGGAGCCCATCCCAGCAATCATCAGGCAGTGGGCAGGGGACACCCTGAACTGGTTGCCAGCCAATCGCAGGGCACACAGGGACAGACAACTCGCACGCTCATTCACACCTAGGGACAATTTGGACCGGCCAATCCACCTGAAATGCATGTCTTTGGAATGTGGGAGGAAACCGGAGTGCCCGGAGGAAACCCACGCAAGCACGGGAAGGACATACAAACTCCGCACAGGAAGTCCGGTAGCTGGATTTGAACCCACACAGGAGGTTCCCAAGACCTTGGAACTGTGCCTAACAACTGCGCCGCCGTGCTGCCCAGATAACAGAAATATTACGTTAAAATATATGAAAAAGAATATATTTATTAAGTTTTAAAGTTCTTTCTCATTTAACTTCACAATTTATTTTCTTTTCTTTTTCGAGATCAATGAATTTTTTCACATGATATTGTGTAGATTAATGGCTATACAAATAAACATGACTTGACTTGACTAGATTATTAATATGATTAGTATGTAACGTATTACTGTGCTGAGTGAGGCAAGAAATGATCTTGCCTCATAAACCAAGGATTTTGATTTGGTGCACACCTCAGCCACAAACAATAAAAGCAGTGATGGTATTATCATGCTAACAGCAAATCAAGGCATCCAGCGATATGTTTCCTGTTGTATGGATTATTTTCATAATGGAGGACTACCTATCTAATGATGCTTTGTTCAAAGGAAGCAGCACCTAGACCTCATTTATAAACCCAAGACAACAAAACTTTTCTTTCTATGCTACAGTGTATATATTGCTTGCTTGCCATTTTTAAACTCCTACCTCATTACGGATAAATACTGCACATCATTTTAGCGCAGTTGGATTGACGACAGCACGCATTGGCGTTCTAAATATATATCTCATCAAATATACCACTGTCAAATTAAACGCAGTTTGTACACGTGCGAGCCAGCCTCCTTAGATTCTACTTATCCATTATACATGGAACCGTGTCTGTGCGTTATTAAAGATGCATCCGAACAGCTAATCTCAAAGACTTTAGCGGCACTCTTCGGCAAACAAAGATCATGTTTTATTCACGGAATGTCATGTTGTGACACAGCGCACTGTTTCCACAAATTCCACTGCTTGGTGTTATTCCAAGCTAATGGGCCTGAAGTCATCCTGAGTGGTGTCATGTGAAGGACACGCGAAGCATGTGGAGTGGAAGTGATAGCACGACCGTGCTTGAACGTCGCACGCATGTTTCGTACATTTGCGATTTGGTCTCGCGAGAGGTCATCAAGCAGCATGGAACAAGGTTTTTTTTCATCCCTTGTGAAATGGTGGCAATAACAATCCTGCAAAACCGAAGAGGGCCCAGCAAAAGTAGTGCCTCCCTAGAAACATTTTGTCATTTTGCCACATTTGAGACGTCAAACTTAAAGCGAAAAATTGAAACTATTGTCTAAGAATAAACATCATGCGGGACACAATTGTGAAGTGGAACCGTTTATTTCAACGTTTTGTTTTATATTCAACATTAAAAACTGAAAGGTAGTTTTTGCAAAAATATCGGCCTGCTATTTTCTAAGCTCAGACAACTCACTCCAGAAAATCCCTGATGACTTCTAAATGATCCAACGCCGACGTAATTGACTAACAATGACAGAGTGCTTAATGCACTCTCAGTTAAAAGTTCATTAATTCTCAGTTTAAATGCTTCTGTTCTGTGATGGGTTCAGAGGTCTGTGAAAGCAGACACTGAAGAACAGACTGTATTATGAAGACCAACGAATACCGCAGGAAGGCCCGGGATAAAGTTATGGTAAAATTTAAAGCAGCAAAGGCATAAAAGAAGATATTGGAACGTTCATACATCTCCCAGAGCTCTGTGTGAACAATAATATCCAATTGGAGAGAGCATAAAACCACTGCAAACCTCCCAAGACCTGGGCGTACCGCCATACTTTTGGCCTAATCAAGGAGAAAACAAATCAGAGAAGAAATCCAAGAGGCCCATGATCACATTGGATGACCTGCAGGCATACACAACTGAGGTGGGACAATCCGTGGATAGGAAAACTATTAGTCGTACTCTCCATAAATCTGCCCTTTATGGAAGAGTGACAATAAACTCTTCCTGAAATAATACCATAAACAGGCCAATTTGGCATTTGCAAAAAGCAAGATGTGAGACACATATAAAATGTAAAACAAGGTGCTTTGGTAAGATGAGCCCAAAATTGAACTTTTTGGGCTGAATGCGAAGCGTTACATTGAGCATAAAAGTAAGACTGCACATCACCATGAAAACACCATCCTCATTGTCAAATATGGTGGTGGCAGCATCATGCACTGGGGTTGTGTTTGTTCAGCAGGGACTGGGAAGAACATTAGAGTTGATGGGAAGATAGACAGCAAAACACAGGACGATTCTGGCGGAAAATCTGTTGGAGTCTGCAAGAAACTTGAGAATAGGGCACAGGTTTACCTTCCAACAGAACAACAACCTGAAACATAAAGTGAAATCTACAACATCTCTTTTTCCATCAACATAAATGTGTTAGAATGGCCAAGCCAAAGTCCAGACCTTAATCCTACAAAGCATTTGTGGAAAGATCTGAAACTTGCTGTGTACAAACAATTGCCATCAAACCTTAAGGAAATTGAGCTGTTTTGAAAGGAAGAATAGACAAATATTTCTGTTTAAAGATAAGTAAAACTTACTGTAAATGTACAAATGCAATACACCATGGTTATTCCTCTATCTAAATCATATCGTGAGGCCTCTTTCTGCTTTTCGCAGCTTCCTGAAGCGTTTAACCTTGTCAGGCATATGCAAGATCATTAAGATCTCTTCAAAGAGTTGAGTTACAGGCTCATTTAAAATGACTTACACATTTAATAATCTGTTCACAGCACTAAAAGGTCTGATAGCAAGGACATACATATAACAGTGTGAGAAAAAATGTTGCCTTACACACTAGTTTCAAACTAATGATCTACGAAGTGTGGCCTGCGACATCATGAGCTTGAAATGTCTGAGCATGAAAAAATAAATGGATCAAAATTGTGTTTTGACCAAAAACTTAATTTCCCGCAATGCCTGTCAATTATAATGTTCACAAAGTGATGGCTCAGCACCACTACACGCCAGTTTTTCACATTAATGCCAATGAGTGGAACTGATAAATACAGGATCCTAATAATGTCCCAGAAAATGTTGTTGTACATTAATACCTCTACATGAGATAAATTTGTGACCCGATCGTGTTGTTACCCAGAATTGCTCATATCTTGAACTAATTTACCTGATAGAAAGTAACTGATAGACAAATACTTGGTCCTGGCCTCCCAGAAGTATCAAAGTTAACCCTAAATAGCCAAATGGCCCCTTGTCTTGAACTAACCGCTGTTTTTCCTCCAATCATGACTCTTACTCTTCTCTTTTTCAGTACTCCGTCCCCTTGGTTTCTTGCTAGTTAGTTGTCTTTCCGAGCACCCATGTCACAGCGCTGTCTATATTCAGTGTATTGAACCCCTCCTTGACCACATAGATTACAAATATTAACTGACAAAGTATTGGACTGTCTATTATCTTACCGAATCTCCGAACCTTTCACCAGTCTATTGAACTACGTTTGTTTGCCTCTGGTGTTCTGGGTACTTTTGTCTAGCTGCCTGCGTGTCCATGTATCAAACCCTGCCTTAATAAAGGACTACTATTTAATTGTACTAAACTGTGCTTTTGCACCATTTCATGTGAGTTATTGACACAGGTGGACCACCGGACCCATTAAGCTCCGAGAGGAAACTTCGTACTGCCGTATAGGCTGATGTTTACTTGGGTTATTAAACTCAAATGAAAAGCTGCTCACTTGGTTACCACTTGAGTATCTTTTGGGAATTATTTTCAAAGTTTGGCTTGCTTCTGAAAAGGGAATACTGTGCAAATGCCACTGGGTCCATAGAGGACAAAAGTTGTAAGTCGAACGCAGTCATATGCTCGCCCTGCTTGTCTTTAAACGCAAGCTCCCTATCCACTGATGCCCTCAGCAAGTCATGCGAATAGAGTGGTTCCTTCATCCAGTGAGAGTGCCACCCGCATGGACCAGTAGTCTAACCCACCTGGGGATTTGAACTCTCGACCTTTCTGGAATACTAATTACGGGCGCTTTAACTTCTGTTTTCTCTCAAATAGATAGATAGATAGATAGATAGATAGATAGATAGATAGATAGATAGATAGATAGATAGATAGATAGATAGATAGATAGATAGATAGATAGATAGATAGATAGATAGATAGATAGATAGATAGATAGATAGATACATACATACATACATACATACATACATACATACATACATACATACATACATACATACATACATACATACATACATACATACATACATACATACATAAAAAAAGCACGCAAGACTGTTAAAAATATATGTTGTACCAATTGTATTAAGAATTGGTATTCCCATCTTATGTATCGACTTATTTGGTAAAAAGTTCAAGACCGGGTGGAAACATATGTTGGCCTGGAGAGGGATGGGCGCCACCAGGCAGTACTTGGCCAAGACACACCACAAGAAATGGTGCCCCTATGACCATAGTGGTTAAGGGATCCAACCAACCAACCAACCAACCAACCAACCATCTCTTAGATTGAGGAGTTTACCTTAAATGACATGAGCCTCACCTAGAGAGAGCTGACATAATTGTTTGTCATCTTGCTGCTTCGGGTACCCCAAAACCTCAAAAAGTCAAACAAATTAAGTAAAATGGCGCATTTTAGTTACTTTAAGTCACTGTTGCTTGAATGCTTCCTTTTACTTTATTGCTCTTCTTTTTGGTTGCACCGTAACATTTTTGGGAATGCAGAGTCAAATAATAAACACTGTCCCTTTAATGAAAAACATACTCGGGGTGACAATTTTTTTTGTTACCTTTTATGTTACAAAAAATGTCATATATTTAAAATGCGATTCGAAAATAGTCAGAATTTTAAGAGGCAAATGTAGTTGAATATGTAAGGCAATAATTTAAATCCTTGATTGGCAATGTAAACTATAAACACAATACCAAAATAAAATGTACAATGTATTTATTAAGAGTCCTTTTAAGTCCGAGTTCTCATCAAATACACCAAAAAGTTGTTGTTTCCTTCACCGTAATTTATATCTTTCAGGACAACTTTCTGTTTTCTCTACTCTCCAACAATCGTCTCCGGTACCGTAACCGAAATAGAGCGATAATGAAACATAATAATAAAACAGTATGCCTTTTCATTTGTCACTTATGTCACTGGAGGTCTAGTTGTTAAGATTTGGTGCTTTTACTGCTGAGACTTGGGTTTGATTCCCATTGCATCCAATGTTATGCCATTGTGGTCAGCGATATTTTTTGACTGATCAATCATTGCACGAGTACTGTAATGTACTACTTCGTGTATAACCTGCACTCACTCTTTGAGTTCTTGTTAGTAAAAAAGATATGTGAATATGGTATTTTCTTCTTTACTCCCTTATCAAATTTAAAAAATGTATAAATACAGTTTGGGTTAAATATACAATCATAGACCTAGACCAGGGGTGTCAAACTCATTTGAACTCGGGGGCCACACATTAGAACAAACATTCTGTCGGGGGCCGGACTAGTAGATTAAAGGGAAAGAAAAAGAGAGATAAAAAAATTAGAGAAAGAGGGTGAGAAAAGGAGAAAGGGTGGGACAAAGAAAGAGAGAGAGGGAGAGAGCGTGAGAAAAAAGAGATAAAAAGTCATGAGAGAGGGGGAAAAGAAAGGGAGAGGAGGAAAGAAATCCAAAGAGAAATAGAAAGACAGAGGGAGAGGAAAGAAAGTCCGAAGGGTAGGAAGAGAGAAAGGAAAAAGGGAAGTTAGAGCAAAATAAGTTAAAAAGACAGAGAGAAAGAAACAAAGAGCAACAAAGGAAGAGAAAAAGAGAGACACAGAGTGAAAGAGACAGAGAGGGAGAAAAGGGGTGGAAAAGAAAGAGAGAGAGAGTGTGTGAGAGAGAGAAAGAAATACAAGTACAGTGTCTTTGTTCGAGGCACCTGTCTTTAGCAACATCAAGTTGACATATTTCAACCTAGCTTGTTTTTCTCTTGCGCTTCTCCGAGTGTTGTCTCCCGGGCCGGATTCAATCCCTTAGCGGGCCTGATCTGGCCCGCGGGCCGCCTCTTTGACACCTGTGACCTAGACAATATATTTGTTTTATATTTTAGGCTTTTTTATGTGTTCGTTAAAGATGGGGTGTGTCATTTGAGGTGTCCTTAAAAAGTTGAAAATAGAATATTCTCTATTGAATATGTTTTAACAATGCCCAACTCAGTTCAAATAGCCTTTATAATTGTTTCTAATTTACTTTTATCAGACGTGCTTGGGACGCGCAAAACATTAGGAGGCAGGAAAGGGGGGGAAGGGGCGGCTGTAATGATTTAAAGCTTGTCATCACAGTTTTTTGTAGTGTAGCAATAAAATGGCAAAAGTAAGATAAGGCCTGTTTCAAATACAGTCCAAACGCCAACCCAAACACCAGCAAAGATTAAGAAATATTTTATTTGAGCATGTCTTAGAAATGCATGTACAGTGGAACCTCGGTTTTCGAACGCCTCTCAGTTCGAACAGATTTGGTTCTCGACCCAAAATTTCGAGAAATTCTTGCTTCGCTTTTCGTTCCAAAAATCGGAGTTCGAACGCCGGTACGCTAGGGTGCGATGCTGAGCGGCGTACGGGTGTAGATTGCCCCCACCCCTCGTGAAGAACTGTTATGACGTGCGCGCGCACTTCTTTTCGCTTTCGCTTTAGATATCGGTGAACGGAGTGTTTTAGCCCCTAATTATGCCTCCGAAGAAGGACGGTGCAAGCAGCAAAGTTGCTTCAGGTGGAAAAAAAAGGGTAGTGCGTACAACTATTGCATTTAAGAAAGAAATAATAGCAAAATATGAAGAAGGTGTGCGAGTTTCCCTTCTTTCGAGGGAATAGAGCATGGCTTCTGCAGACTTTCACAAAGGTAAGAAATCCTATTTGTAATTATTTTCTTTATCCTTTAACCGCTCACCACTTTTTGTGGAGACCCGGGTGCTAAATACGTGTAAACGACCTGATTTTTTTAGTTGTACACATTCATGTTAGCGTAATCTTTCGTACGGAAGATTACGCTAACGCGAACGTACGATTAGCCTGGGTTAGCTTCATGTTTACGTTCATGGTAAACATTCAGGGTGTTGGAACGGATTAAAACGATTTTACATGACTTTTAATGGGAAAAACGATTTTCGGTGATCGAACAAATCGTTTTTCGAACAGGGTTCTGGAACGGATTATGGTCGAGAACCGAGGTTCCACTGTACTTGAGGCATGAGCTGTGATCATGACTTAAGCCAGGAGATGGTGGCAGAGAGTAAAACCATTTCAAATTCTGGACAGCACTTTCAAGGTCATTGTGATGGAATAATATATTATTTGTTTTAATGATAAATCACATGTCCATATGAAATCATCACAAGTACAATTTGTCCCCTCATTTAACTCCCTTAAATGATAATGACTTGTTCATACTCTTATGTTTCATTTCTTTGCACGAAAGTGCTGGAACTGTGCCAGCAAGCAACTTAATAGCTTGTAGATCCTGCTGACTGTGTTTCTCAAATGATCCATCCAGATCAGGCTTTGTCATGCTCAATATACTACTTTATTATCCACTCAATATATTATTAATTATGTACTCAAAAATTAATTTGATTAAAGGCTGCACGGCACATTATATTAAACCCTATATCACTTTGCGCTTTCTTTGAGTGACTTTAGGGGATGCCTGTGCCAAGAAGCCTGCTGACCTCCACAAGTCAAGGGGGCTTTTATGGAGCTCAGTACCATGGACAGCGTCAGCCCACCCAAGACTTGAACATGAACCATGAAAGCATTGGGAGCTCTCAATTGAGAAACACTTGACTGTTTAAAATTTCATCTGTTAGGAGGCCTAGTCGCCGAGCTCCTGGATCCACCTTTAAGTTAAGACATGAGGCTTTTAATGTTTTATTTCTCATGTCGGATCATTTTCAGGGTTGCTCATGAAAGTTTTACGAGTAAAAGTGCTTCTTCTGCTAGTGCTCGCTCTTCTACAGATGCTGGTGAGCGTTAGTGATGCCTAAGCAAAAGTCTAAAATCGATGTTCTAGTTGAAATGGACCCCAGATAACAGATGGACCGGTTTGTACTCAGTAGCAGGACATGATATCACACTTGGGCCTTCAGTTTCAGTCTGAATTAGCGAGTGTTGTTTGCGGACAAACTGGTTCTATGAAAGTAAAATTTTCTCTTTTATTTGTGAGGACTGGGGTGGGGGAAAAGTAATTTTGGCCGACCCCGGCCCCCACGCCCCCTGGTTCTTTGGGTCTGATGGTGCAGAGCATTGTCCGCTTTGGGAGCCAGCAAGTTGAAGAGGGGAAGTGTTTGGTGGCAGGAGGAGACGCAAAGGCCCCTTCGCCACAAGTACACGTGACACTTAAAGCCTGTTTTATATAACCCAAGTTAAACAATTATGCATAAATAGAGATAATGAACAATGACGGGTGGATAATATATATGTTTTTAAAGTCGGCAAGAAAGAAGCTCGGCCCTACCCTAACGTACCAACCCAATCCAAAAGTTGGATTGGTCTTGGATTTGGTCTTAAAATTACCTTACCTCTAGGCTGAAAGTGGCGGACAAAACCTTTTCCCGCTCGCGAAAGGCTTGCTGGCTTCAAAGTTGTCTGACCTTTTGCTATCAAATCTACACAATATATTGTATTTCCTTGTGCAGCCATTCTCTGATCGCTTTGGTGGATTACCGCCCCCTAGACAATTAGTTTGTGAAACTGGTGACGTTTCTCAATGCCAGCTACCTAGCATTCAGACAATAACTCGGAATTTGATTCGCTAAACGGCTTTCTTACATTACTGGACACGTCCTTCAGGATGTTTTGTGAAGGCATCTGGGAAGAGCTGAAACGAAGGGCTGAAATGTGATTGGTTAAATGCTTGAATATATGGTAGTTGCGCCACCAGGGGAAAGAAATGGAAAGAAGATGCCGGACTTTTTTAAATTATTTAATAAGTATTAATGGACAAAATTTCATTAACAACACGATTCAGATTTTAGGCCAACAGTGAAGGCCTTGCAGACCATCACAGCCCACAAATGTTTGTATACAATATAAATGCAGTCAAAGCTCACCAGTTTCTAAAGAGGAGTTACGATTGTTTGTTTTATGACCTCTGATATCCCATCTGTGATGCAATTTGATGTCAGCAGGTGGCAAAATGGTAAGTACAGGGGGATTATGAGACTTTATTATTATTCCACAAATATGAAATAAATATAAACACTGGATTATGACTTGCAATGGTAAATAACGTATTGTAAAAATTGATTTTGGTTTGATTGTCACTTTAATGCTCTAAATCAGGAAGATAAAGTCAGTATGACTGATGATTTGGTACTATACACACCATGTAACTAATATAACGTTAAAGGGACACTGTGTAATTTTTGACCATTAGATGTCACTGTATTATGTAGTCCAACAAAAAACGAGTACTACAAAGCATACTATGGATACTCAAAGTCATCAAACTGCTATAATTTTCCTCTCATTTTTTGCCAGGCATTTCACAAGGTTTTTGGTTTGGGGGTACCCTTAACAGCAAGATGAGGACAATAATATCAGCCCCTCCTGCATGAGCTTTGTGTCATGTAGAATAAATTCAAATTTCTTGACCTACAAGTATTCAAAAATGTTTATGCTATAGTTCATACATTTTTATTAATTGAAAATATATTGATTTGAATGATTAAATTTTTCTTCTTACCACTAAGAGACGCTCAATATACAAAATGTCCCTTTAACAGTCGTATACTTTTAGTAGAGCATTCAACATATGGCCGTTGTTTTACCACATAACCTTCATCTGTGAAGCGAACCTATGGATTTCATTGGCTCTTGCGCTCCTCTTAGAGGTATTACCAGTTATTACATGGCAGTGTGGAAACTTCAAAAACGTAATACTGTACATACAATTACTGTTGAGTTTGTGTTTTAATGCAATAATAATGTAAACCCAACATATATTAAATGCAAGACACAAGGGATAGAGACAAAATAACCACGCACACTAGTCAAAACTAATATTTATTAGGCAGCAAAAGTGTTCTTGGTGCAAACAAATCCCAGTTACAACAAAGACTGCACATTGCAATACAATAGTCAAGTTTAAAAGAAAGAAAGGAAAAGGATACTTAAAATCTAGAAACTAAAGTATCCACACCAATCAGCACAGTTTAAGTGAAAAATTTACACAAAAAAAACTAACAAAAAACATTAAACCTTAAAAAAAAAAAAAAAAAAAAAAGTAGTAAGGCATTAACCACCTCAAGAAAGAAAGTCATACATAATGCTTTTTTTGGTACACGAATGACAATAATAAGCAATCTCCCAGCGCCATTCATGTTCTTACACTCACGCAAAGACATTCACAGTCCCGGTATATAAAAGCCTATTCATTACGAAGCCCATTACCACAGTATTAAAGTCTATAACACATAATAAATATCAGTGAAAGCACCTTTAAAGCTGAAATTGATTTTATTGAGAAACAAAATGTGCAACAGGTAGAAAAACAAAAACATAGACACAACTATACCATTACAATGTTTCAATTGTGACACTAACCAAACTCGATAAATCGAAATTATATACATTGGATCTCAAGAGTTGATCTAAATTAAGTGTTTGATTCAAATTATTTAAATATGTGAACAATTAGAATCAGACTTGTAAAAATATCATTCCAGTCCAGTAATCAGGCTGGACTGAGGCTGCTGCACTTCTCAGACTTTCATTAACACACGCCTTGATGACACAATTGTATCATTAGTAATGCATACCGGAAAATTGAGCAGTAATCGGGGCATAAAAGATGGAAAATCAAACTAACGACTGCCCTCTTTTTGCCGCCCAACACTTCTGTATACGCCTGCAAAGTTAATACTCAGTTTAATACAATTCTGCAAGCAAAAGTCTTGTTTAAAAAAAAAAACTCATCCTGTACACAACTTGTTTAAAAGCCCAATTTTGATCATTTAGATTCTCAGCCCAAAGTGCATATGAATTTTTAACCAGCTAAAAGTGAAAAAAAAAAAAAAGTTGTGAAGTTGGTAAACGACCTCAATATTAACGTTTAGTATATGCAAGTAACTGATTGCATCTGCCGTGTGCAAATGTGTGTATTCGCTCGACTCAATTCTGACAGACTTTAAGCAAATATGGCTTAGGCTCACAATGGCTCATTTTTCCCTTTAACCCTAAAAGCCGTACGTTCATTTCCATTTTGAGGCTGATGTACACATATGGCCACAAAAGAAACCAATGGTAGCCTGTTTTGATGCATTACCTCAAAGCCACATATTTCAAGGGACACTGTGTAATATTTGACCGTTAAGATATCGCTGTATCGTGTAGTACAAGAAAACGAGTGCTAAAATGCACCAGGAAGAATACAAAATACATAATTTCAAAGTCAGCATTACGCACTATTTTTCTTTCCATTTTTTACCCAGCCTTTCACTATGTTTTGGGCATTTGGGGTACCCGTTGCAGCAAGTTAGCGGAGGATCATGTCAGCGCCCTTAAGGTGAGCCTGTTAAATTAATACCGTAAATTCCGGACTACAAACCACCACTTTTTCTTTTTTTAAACATTGCGGCTTCGTTTAGGGTAAATGTTAAATGGTCTGCATTTATATAGTGCTTTTCAACACAATGAAGACCTTCCAAAGCACTTTACAATGTGCTTCACACTTACCCATTCACACACCAATAGGGAGTCAGCCATGCAAGGGGCCTACCTGCTTATTGGGGTCTTTAAGGATTCAGTGTCTTGCCCAAGGACACTTCGACATATAACACGGAGGAGCCGGGAATCGAACCTGCGACCTCTTGAGCCCAAGACGAGCGCTCTACCCCCTAAGCCTATTCTATGTTTTTGTGGACGCCTCGAGGAAAATGACATGGTGCTCTCTTACACAACACATGCGCTCTAAATACAAAACACCGCAGTGATGTTTGGAAACTTTTATAACACCCTTCTAGAGAAGCAATTAGTCCATGTTCTAAACAACACTTCATATATTATATAGCAGGAGAAAAGTGGGAGGTTTAACAGTTAATTAAATATTTACAATCTACTCATGATATCTTAACTTTTTCACCCACATGTCAAGTCCTCGATTTATACATCAGAAAGTTATGTATTCAAAATGCCGCAGTTCTCTTTCTGTATCATCGGTCAGGTTGCTGGAGTGTCCTTTAATCTTCAAGGAACAATAACAAGAGAACACAATTTGGTCCAGTACCATGGCAACCACCAATGACTACAACACAAAAAGACGTTTCACGTCTATGTTGCAATTTGGCCCTATTTTCCAAAGTACGGTTGCTCTGGCGCTGATGTCTAGAAATATAAGGCCCTCAATTTGCATTTTGTTTCGACGCAGTAGTAAATTACTGCTCGTCTTCGTGATCGGCATCTCAAATGGTCACATGATCCAAAACACTTGACGTAAACAACTCAAAGCAAAACTAAAATTGGCACAGCTGAAAAAACTAGTTCATTTTTAAGGCTGTTAAAGACTGGCTTTTAGTCAGGTACGCTCTGTAGTCTGGAATTTAGGGTACAAATTTCTGGAACTCCGAGTATTTGAATTTATAATAATTCATATATTTTTTGATTCTCATTCAATTCATAATTGTTTTTTTTTTTTCTTGTAATTAATCAAGTTTTTTTTACCACCAGATGGCGCTAAAAATTACACAATGTCCCTTTCATTTCTGTGCACCTTCACGTTCCAACTACAATTTTGCAGTTTCTAGGAAAAAAAAGTGTAAAGATGACTCAATTCTTTGTCTCCCACAGTCTGGTCATGTTGAAAACCAGCACATTTCATTACTTGCCTCATATTATCTTGACATTAAAAGCTAGCTCGGCTTCGAGCTGTCACTTTCCTTTGGCGGTGCTTTGGACGTTTTTGCCGAGGCGGAGGAGGAAGTGGATGAAGAGGAAGAGGAAGAAGACGAACTCCATCGGGTCTCTACGCCCGTGCTGGTCATTTTAAGCTTCCGCCGTTTCGCAAGGGGGGCGTTGTCCACGCTTTTTAGAAAGAAGCCTTCTCTCTTACCGCGGTTGAAAGCCTGGGCACAGGGGCGAAATGGTGTCATGAATAGGGCTGCAACATTTAGTCAAAGTAGTCGACAAAAATGGAGAATAATGAATTCAGTTGTTGGCTTTTGTTGCCAGACACATTTTTCCAATAGAGCGAGGCATCTCTACATGAAAATAATCCCTTCTAAAAGTCACTCATGTGCAACAGTGTCTGTCTTGAGCTGTAACATACAGTATGCCACAAGAGGGAGTACACCTCACATATTTCTGCAGGGATTTCATCATGTTTAATTGAACAACACAGAAGAAACATTGCTTTGACACAATGAAAGGTAGTCTGTGTAAAGCTCTTATAGGAGTGTAAATATATTTTTCACCATATAACCATTAGTAGCTAAACCCTTGGTAACCAAAGTGAGTAAACCCTGAAGTAAAAGTTCCTGAAGTTCGTTATTTTCTGTGGCCAGTATGATTTCCCAGAACCAAATTAATCCTCCTGGCCTGTAAAAACGTAATAGAAATTAAAAGCATGCAGTTCGGAGAACTAATGTCAGCTGTTAAAACAGTTGAATTTCTTAACAATTGAGACAGATTCATTCAAGGACTTATATCTCTATTGACTGAGAAATGTGGCTTACTGGTTTTAAATAGCGCATTTTTACTTGCATGCATTTATCATCGTACCATTTGCCACATAATCAAATGATCTAATTATTTGACGAACTGTTTCAATAGTTAGTGACTAGTCGACGATTAAAATAGACGTCAGTTGCAGCCCTAGTCACAATTTAGTGAATGTTTTGTTTTCATTGAGAGACAGAAAGTTGTGTAACAAAGCAACATCTTACCTTGTAAGTGGCGTTGACGAAAGTACGTACAGTGGGCCCACTGGACTCCAGCACATCTGGAGTGCAGAGAGGTGTCGTGGACATGGACGCACCACCCTGCAGCCAGCTGTTCTCTTTCAGATCAGAAAGCTTGAGTCTCCTTTCCGGATCCACTGTCAATAGTCCTTCATTCATAAAAGATTTAAGGGGGTAAGCAATATTGCCCTTACATGACATCTCATTAAAACATTGAGGACATTTTTCCCCAATGCTGCTTTGTTAAATATAACTATAGTAACTGTAGTATACTGTATTTATTCATATACGTACAGTTATCACTTGCTGTATCGCGGTTTACTTATTGCTGTTTTGCTACTTCACGGATTTTCACCGTGCATTGTGTTCTGCATTCTGACTTGCTAAAGAGTCGGCACCCCCCTATTTTTTTACATACGTAAAACAGCTTGACAAACATTGTGTATGCGCAAATCTTTTTCATTTACAAGTTCGTCACTAAGTCAACATGTCAACTAAACACTCTAGACCCAAAAGAATAGCAAAAGGTAGAGATGCTCTCTACTGCCAACAAAGTTTGACTTCTCGAACAACTCAACTTGATCTAATGCCATATGCAGCTCTTTAAAGCTCCCTAGTGGCTCCCTGGTACGTTTTCAAAGAAGGTTTTAAAATGGAAAAATATATGATTTCTGTAGGAATGCAAACAGGACATCTTTAACGTTCTTAAATAAATATACATAGAATGTATGTGTTTCCTTCCTGATCAGGCCTTTATAAGACTTTTAATTTTTTGCAGCTCCAAGAATATATTTTGGTTTGTTTTTTGGGTCCCAAAATGGCTCTTTCAACATTTTGGCTGCAGATCCCTGCCTAAGGAAAGTATATGCAGTTTTCCATAATGTCCACATGGAGGCCATAAAGTATCATGTAAATCTAAAAACTTATGTCTCGAATCAAAAGATTAAATTTTAAATTATACTTTGATAGTACAGATATTATTTGTAAAAAAAAATGTTTAAGTAGTACTGTACTTTTTTTAGTTAAATGCTTGAGTCTGTGAATCGGTTTTGTTCCTTTGTTTAAATGTTTAATAGAGTATTTAAGAAATAAATAAATGATTCTACTTTGAGGGTTGACTATCGCAGGACATTTTTGGAACGCAACCCCTGTGAAAAAAAACGAGGGGTTACTGTATGTGCAAATAACTCCACCGTTACCTTTAACCAGTTCCTTAGCATCTTCTGACACACCCTTCCACGGCTCCCCATCCAAGGAGAAATCTCCCTCTTTTATCTTTTGCATGATATCAGCAGCGTAAGACGACGTCATCCCCACCTGCTCGCTCTGGAATGGCACCTGGCCTGACAACATAGTGTACTGAAAAAAAAACACATAGTCAGGGATCAGGCTTTTCTCTTTTTCCCCCCGACACATGTTTCAGATTGGGCGACTTAAAGTTTAAATACCAGGATGACACCGAGACTCCAAAGGTCGCAGGCCTTGTCGTAACCGGCGCTCTCAAATAGTTCGGGCGCGGCATACTGCAGGGTGAAGCACGGCGTCTGCAGAGGGCCGCTGCCGGCAGGACACAATCGGGCGAATCCAAAATCGATGACTTTCAAGACAGAGTTCTCAGTCTCATCGGTAAAAAGCACGTTCTGAAAGGTAAACACAAAAACATCAGATGTACAGTGCTTAGCCAACATTTTGACCACCTCCCAAGAAATTTGTCATATTGCCACATATTGGGCTTCCAACTTAAAGGTTAAAAAACAAAAAGAAATTCTAAGAATCAACAACATGTGAAACACAATCGTGAATTGGAACCAAAAAATTTTAACACTCTATATTATATTCTCAACAAAAAAAACGAAAAGTAAGTTTTGTAAAGTATTGGCCTCCTGTTCTTTCAGTTCAGGCAATTGACTCCAGAAGTTCTAAATGATCCAATGTCAACAGAAATGATCAATTATGCAACATTTACACATGTCCCGGAGAACTGTGCAAGCAATAATATCAAAATGGGGGAGCATAAAAAACAGCAAACTAAGGAAAACCTGGCCGTCCTTCTAAATATTTGACCCAAACAAGGAGAAAACTAATCAGAGATGCAACAAAGAGCCCTATGACCATATGGATGACCTGTAGGCATACACCGCTGAGGTGGACCTATCTGTGCATAGCACAACTGTTAGTCATACTCTGTATAAATCTGCTCTTTTTGGAAGAGTGGCAAGAAGAAAGCCCTTTCTGATTGAATACCAAAAAAAGGCCCATCTGGCGTTTGCAAGAAGCCACATGGGAGATACAGAAAATGTGTTTTGGTCAGTTTTTTTTAAGACCAAAATTGAACTTTTTGGGCTAAATGGAAAGTGTTACATTTGGTGAAAGACTAACACTGCATGTCACCCTGAAAACACAGTTACCCAGTGTCAAAGGTGGTGGTGCTCTGGGGTTGCTTTTTTTCAGCAGGGGCTGGTAAAAACATTAGAGTTGATAGGTAGATGGATGGAGCTAAATACAGGGAGATTCTGTCAGAGAATCTGCTGGAGTCTGCAAAAGACCTGAGAATAGGGCGCAGGTTCACCTTAAAGACGGACAACGACCCAAAACAAAGCAACATCTACAATATAAAGGTGTAAGAAAGACCAAAGTAAAGTCCAGACCTCAATCTTACACAGCAGTGTTTTTCAACCTTTTTTAGGCCAAGGCACATGTCTTTCATTCAAGAAAATCCTGCGGGACACAACCAGCCAGTGAATCTCCGGTAAAAGGAAATCTAAAAATACCCCCAAAAAATGGCTTTTACTAGACCGCACAGGAAGACAACAGTACGTTAATTAGTGTGCTGTGGTACAGTGGTTAAAAAAACAATGCGATATACCTTAAGGAACATGAGCTGTTTTGTAAGGAAGAATAGGCAAATATTTCTGTTACAAGATTTGCAAAATTTTTAAGAGACATACCCTTAAAGAGGTTGTAGAGAGTATTAACTCAAAGGGGAACAATATTTTTGAAATGCTAACTTTTCAATTTCTAGCATCATATAAACTGTTGTATATGTTTGGTTTGTTTCATAACTGTGTCTTACATGTGAAGTTTTTTTAATTAATAAGTTTGAAGCCTGAAATATGGCAAATAAGTCAAATACTTTTGCAAGGCGCTGTAAGACCAGTCCCTTGCTATGCAATCATTTTGTTTTCATTCAAACAGGCCCACCTCCGGTTTGAGATCTCTGTGCACGACCCCGGCATCATGCATGAAACTGACAGCTGAGACCAGGCTCTGCAGCAACTTGCTGGCTTCTGCTTCACCAAATAATTTCTTCTTCTTGATTCTTTCAAGCAGCTCTCCTCCACGCAGAAGCTCCAAAACTAAGTAGGAGTGGTACTGAGAGAAGACAACAGATTATGACAAACTCCCCTGATATGCAGCACAGTACTAAATCGCTGAGGCTTAAGAATTTCAAACTTAGTACAAAAAACTTTAAAGAGAATTGAAGAGAATGCAGCACTTTTTTGCTCAGTCACTCTTTACTACATTTTTTGTGGAGTTTTGTGCATTTCATCTTCCTTATTGCTTGCAAAACATGAGTGAAAAGTCTGTTAAAAGATCATTTTCTTCATTTCAAGTATTATATTTTTAAAACTGCTTTGTTTGATTTGTTTTCTTGGTGACATATGAACAAATATTTTAAAAGGCAAATGAGTCTGATCGTTATATTTTCATATTTGTTTACCTTTTTTGCAAGTACCGTGTACACACACACACACACATATATATATATAGATATATACATATATATATATATATATATATATATATATATATATTCAATGGAACATGCATTTATCATTGTACCATTTGCCACATGGTACATACACACATTGTAAATATACACACATTTATGTACATATACTCATATATATACACATACAACAACTATACTTGACTCTTTGACAATCAGAGATTAAGGCTGACACATAATATACTTGTTCGCCAATCTACCTGATCAGTGTAGACATCATGCAGCTTAACAATGTTCGGATGAGCTTCACATTGCCTCAAAGCAGCAATCTCCCTCTGGGTATTGACTTCCATTCTAAAACAAAACACAGCATTGGTTTGGTTTACACCAGTGGTCGGCAACCTTTTCTGTACTACGGACCGGTTCAATGTTTTATATTGATCTCGCAGCTTGGCCTGCCAATAACATAACTAATGATAACAATAATAATAACAATCACAATAATGATAAGCGGGCGGCACAGCAGTCCATGGCACAATTCTGAAGTCATGGGTTCAAATCCAGCTACCACCCTTGCCGTGCAGAGTTTGCATGTTTTCCCGTGTTAGTGTGGGCAACTTCGAGCACTCCAGTTTCCTCCCACATTCCAAAAGATACATGTCAACCACAAACATGGCTGTCACCCACAAAATAGATTTAAACAAAAAAATAGGTTATTTGAGTGCATCTAAGAAATACACGTAATTGCACGTCTTACATACGGAGCTTGACAGAGGCCGCAATGATAACACAAGCCTGAATATGGCGCCAGCAAGTAGAAAAATTTCAAATTCTGTGGAGCAACTTTAACGTGGAAATTACCGTAATTGTGTTGCCTTCCTATTGAGCAGTTCACACGGTCAGATGACAAAAAGTTCTGACACGCCAGGATTCATTGAGCATGTAACACTACACCCACAGAGTTGCATCAAGACATATAAAGAAATAACACGTTTCCCAGCGGCTGTACAAGAATACCTCCTTTTGGCAGGGGTGATATTCCCCAAAATGTTCGCGCAAAAAATCTGTGTCGAAACCATAATTGTTTTTACAATATTTTTTACAATTTAATACTATATTCTTCCAGGCCAAAACATTCATTTTGCAAATAAAAATACCTTATAATACCTTTTTACAAATAGCTTCTGTACAGTCGAATAATAATTTTAATCATCAATGGAAACTAATGACTTCTAACAGCGTGGATTAGCACTGCCCACAGCTACCCAACTTTCAAAATTATTATGAAAAAAAATACAAGGTACAGTCGGACAGATAGTGACTCAAGCGAATTTGACCGCTCCTCTGAATGAGCCGCACCATTCTAACACCACTCTGAAGTGTTTTTTTTCTTCTGAAGGCTCTGTAGTAGGTGTGTTTTTTGAGAGAAGACCATACTGATAGGCAATCGTTGTCACTCTGTTTTTTTTCTTGTGAAAAAGATGCTCATATTATATTGGG
Source organism: Urocampus carinirostris (assembly GCF_059441175.1). NCBI lineage: Eukaryota > Metazoa > Chordata > Actinopteri > Syngnathiformes > Syngnathidae > Urocampus > Urocampus carinirostris. The sequence goes on from NC_142365.1 coordinate 22,190,315, forward strand.
TCTTCCAACATGACAATGACCAGAATGATGCGATTACGTTGCGGAGGGTTTCAACCCTTTTTGCATCCATATTAAAACTTATTGCTGCTGTTGCCCCAGTTTTTTCCTTTGTTCTTAACGGAATAAATAAAAAGTAATTAATTTCTTATGCCGCCCTAAAGCTGGATTCTTTGCTGAGCATATCCAGAAGTTTTAGTTTATCCACTGCTTTTTGGGCCTGGCCACATCTGCTCTTGTTGTTCCAGAGCGTTTTGTCGACATTATGGGTTTTAGAGAAACTCGAAAATGCAAGATAATTTACTCATACATAAAGTAAATTCGGCAAGCTGTTTTTCATACAGGTACGAAATTAAATTGCAATATTATTGATGCACAGGTAGGGAAGAGGGAAAGTGACTGAATGCAAAACACAATGCAATTCCTGAAGTACCAAAACCATGAAAAGAAACCACATTACAGCAAGGGATCACTGTATCTTGGAAATCCATCCATCATTCAATATGATGTGGAAAAAAGGTAAATTAAGTATTTGGAGGCCTTTAAACTCACCTGCGGCTGACAATCTTGACCGCATACTCGAGGCCGCTTTGCTTATGTGTGCATTTTCTGCACACAGAAAAACTTCCCTCACCTAAGGGTGGCCCCTGGAGGCAAAGGTCATAGTTGAGAAAAAATTGGGATTCCTAGAAAAAAGAAAAAAATAATTGTGTCATACAGATAATACAAAAGATAAAGCCCTGGTCCGAGTACTTCTTAAAAGTTTCATACCGCAACCATTGCACTTCGCTGGACAGAGGCAGCACCTGGTCGGTCAGTGGGAACCCGAGAATCCAAAAAGTCCCCCATTACAGCATTTTTATTGAACAGGATCGAAGGCGCAATAAAGGAGTAGCCCTAGGAGAGAACAAGAGATTCAGTGAACACAGCTGACAAATACTGAAAAAAGTATTGAATAGAGAATTTCCAGATTTTGAATTTTCTAGCAGCATTTAAGAGCGCCATATTGGGTTAAAAGTAGTACGACTTAGACAATGTTATCGCTTAAAAAAACTTCTCACGGACAAGAGGCGACCTTTGATAGATTTACGGTACAAATATAATTGTTTAATATTTGCATTAATCAACAGATTTAGTGATTAAAACAGAAATATTGATGAACAACTGGTATTGATATTGATTGATTCCACTTAATGTCACTCTTTGTCTTAAAATACCCTAGGACTATATTGAAAACACCTTTGTGTGGTAAACCAAGTGCAGCACCTAGAGCAGGGGTCTTCAAACTTTTTGGAGCTGAGAGCTACTTTTTGTTACAAATTAGCATAAAAGGCACCCAAGTTTTATATGCATTTTTAAAATAATAACTTATCATTTTATTACTATGTTGTTTCCAAGTTGATTATTGGAATTGGGGTTAAATAGACTATTAATCAGTAAAAAAAAAAAAAAAAAAAAAAAAAAAAAAAAAAAAAAAAAAAAACTTTAACTAGAGAACAGGCACTGGTGAGCAATGAACAAGCACTCGTGAGCTATTTTCAGAACCAGTCCGCGGGCACCTCAGGTTTTCTTAGAGGAAAACCCTTCATGGAAAATGCATACTTCGTAATTTGGTATAAATTGGTGAGGTAGACTACGGAACCTTTGTAGCATTTGTAAGCTTTGTTTTGTGTATTGCGACCCAATGCAACATCTATTGCAGCCTGGTCATCCTGTAAGAGGGGGGTTACCTTTTGTTTGGCCACATATCAAGGTTTCTTAATTTCCTCATGTAACTCAATTTACAAAACACAAGATGGGTGTAGATTCCTTGTGCTGGCACATACTTGGCTAAATTGTTGTGTGGACACATCATCAATAGTGTCACCCTGGGACACAACACCAGACACCCTCACCTGGGGTGGCAGGCCACAGGGTGATCAGCCCCTAGCTTGCGTCACTTCTAATCCTTCATGAGAATTGTTTTGATGGGCAGCACACTTCTAATGGGACTATGCATATTCAAGTTTTTCCTTGCCTGCATGCAGGTTTCAGATCAGGGGGTGCTGTAATAGTGGACTGGGCAGACATTTAGTGATTAAGGGCTATACAAATAAATGTGACTTGACACAGAGTTAACCTGTAATATTCTTAATGCATTTTAGGCTGCCAAAAATCACCATCAATTAGAAGTACAATAACAAATACTAGGGTTACATGAAAAGTGAAAGACATCCTGTACCTGGAAGAGGCGGTCAGTGCTTGGAGGTGTGCTCGCCGGAGAATAAACAGGATCCATTCCAGTAAACTCCTCAGCAAAATTCCCCACATCAAGTTCACTCTTCAGCTCTGGCTTGAACGGGCTCGAAATCTTCTTCTGGGCGAGATCGTCCCAGTTGAGTCCCTGTCAATTAATTCGTAATCCAACGGTTATTCAAAAAATCCGAAAGAGAAAGTCAACAAAGCTCATTTAAGAAGAAGCACCTTGAAGAAAGCGTGAGTTTTGATGTCTGTAGCGCCCCGCGGTCCGTAACCGAGCCTCCTGTGAGGATCCTTCACTAACAATTTACGGATCAGGTCTTGAGCGGTGGGTTGGATCATTGAAGGGAACGGGGGATCGCAGCGAAGGATACGTCTGAGAAAATTACGATAAAATGTATTAAATGTATTAATCAAGATTTTCAAGAAGATCAGGTGTTATTTATTGATCTTGCTTTAAATGTTTACAACTGTCTAGCAATGCCTTGATTAAGATAGAGTATGAAGCTCCTATACTAAAAACCCCAAGCTTTTGCACGCTTCTTCTCCAGAGGGATTTTTTAAAGGATTTACAAAACACATGGAATGTATCAGTTCCTTATTGTAAACAGTTCTCCTTTTAAAATATAATGTCATTCTGTGACCCACAAAAAACATCTATTTCACTTTTTCTCAGCTCAAACTATGCATTGTGAGTGACAAACGTTTGAATACAAGCAACCCTGCGTATATTTATATATATATGTATATGTCCCTAATGGTCTAGTAACGGATAGGATCAGGCCTTTGTGATTTGTGTTTGATTTCCATCATTGCATCCTATCTATCTATCTATCTATCTACCTACCTTGGTCATATCCCTCAAGAGGGTTGACCGACAGCAAGACACACACATACAATAACAAATGAAAAAAAAGGGAAATAAATAGCAAAAAAACACACAAACATTTTTGGACCATGGCCAACCCAATTGCCCAAACACCCAAACAAGTTAGGCACCTCGGCACCCCAGTCGGTCATGCTTTCGTCCCTCCAGATGAAATGGGACACCAGAAAGCGGCAATGTCACTTGGGTCAGGGTGACACAACACACTCTTTTGTTCAACAGCAGGGCCCGACAGCTTTCACTGGTTTACCCCTGCCGCATCATACGGGTGCCCAGCCCATCCTTAAGAACGTGTCCACAATCCCACTATCCTTTCACAACACCTCTCCACTCCTTTCTATCACCAACAAGAGCTCTAGCTTCCATTATATTTAGACCTCTTTCCTGCAGTGCACACATAACACCATCCATCCACGTCAATCGGGGCCTTCCTCTCGGTCTCTTTCCATTGACTTCTGCTCTGTAGATCCTCTTCAACATTCGCTCCTCATCCATCCTCTCCATGTGTCCAAACCAACCGAGTACTCTCTTATCAACACGCTTGCTCAGTTCCACGACTACTCCAGTTCTGTCTCTCACACTTTCATTTATTTGTCTATCCAATCTTGTCACTCCTAACATAGTCCTCAAACACTTCATCTCAAAAACATTCAACTTCCTTCTTAAATCTGCGTTCAGGCTCCAAGTCTCTGCGCCATACAACACAGTACAATCACACTCTCATACAGTCCCCTCTTAACATCCATACTCATACTCTTGTTCATCACTCTCCTCAGAGCACCCAAAACCTTGCTTCGTTGATTCACTCTGTGCAATACCTCACACTCCATTCCACCAACAGCAGCCACATCACAACCCAAGTACCTAAAGCTTTCAACTTCTTCCAGCACCTGTCCATGCAACCTGATTTCTAACGTCATGCCCACTTCATTGCATCCAAAGCTATGAAATCATCTATGTCCCAGCTGGCAGGATTTAGTGCTCTGAACATTGCTATCAAGTTCGATGCATGTTGGTATGCAAGTGTGACCAGCAGTAAAATGTATCGACAGGTCAATAATTTCACAAACATGGTAACGCATTTCCAATTGTGTTCGCATATAAAGTGCAACGGATTATAAGGTGCACAATCAAAATTCTGTCTGCATAGTGTGGAAAATATGGTGAATACGGAATAAGGCGCTATGGGATCCTTTGGACGACACATTTGAATAGGATAAAAAAATAATGTATATATGTTGATTATCACAAAACCTTGGTTATTTTTTTGATTGCTGATAAAAATATTTTGCTTTATTGTATCATGAACTCACTTTGATACTTCACTCTGGGAATTCCTCTCCCCCTCCAGAGTAAATGGAGACGCTCCAGTCAGCAGCTCAAACATCAGGATTCCGAGACTCCACCAATCTACTGACTGCAAACATCACACGGTGGGAAAGACAACAATTGTTCCAGTTCTCAAAACAGATTTGTTTTTATTGATAATAAAAACCCAGAAAAAAACTGTAAAAAACCCAAAATGCCAGCAAACCACTCAGAGCAATTTGATTGGATGAGCAGTAGATGTGGGCTGATCTCTGCACACAGCACACCCTTCACTCTCTCGCTCTGTGCGTTCTTTACTGAATGCAAATGCGTCGATATCCCATCTATTTGCAGTGGTTTGTGACATTTTTAAAGAACAACTTTGCTTGCACTTTGTTTTGAAACAATTATTTAGGACAAAAATGACGGTCAAAACGAGCCTCAACACTATAAAACAACCGTGGAAGGGAGACATGTTTTAAGTAGTATATTTATATTGATATGGGACACAGGCTCCGTCATTAATTTTTATTTAAGAGATTTGCGCCAAACATCAAAAGACAAAAAGTGAAAAAAAATTGCTGAATAATTAGCTTTTGTCTGAACAACTGGGTAGTGCGGTTTTGTTCAATTTTGTCTTAAAAAAAAGTGGTGTGACTTTCTCTCGAAAATAAAATGGATGTATGGCTCTTTGGGTCAAAAAGGTTCCCAAAGCCTGGTCTAACATAATAAGCCTTGGTAAAGACACATTTTAACAAGCACAACAAACTACTGTTAATGTTTTTTAAATTTGTGGTATTCCTACCTTGCCATGGCCCGTTTTCCCCCTGATGATTTCAGGCGCCATGTACTCAATGGTACCACAGAACGAATAGGTTCTATCCTTCTATAAGATAAGGGAATGGGAAAAAAACAGTTAAAAGCGAGGCTTAGTAAAAACACAAAAGTGATCAATAAGCTTCAGATTCCTTAACATCAGTGACATCCAGTCAGGGGAAGCAAGTGAGGCTCTGGCATCATGGATAAATAAAATGAAAAAAATATCAAATGGTTATATTTAATCAGTAATATTTCGAGGTTGTTTATCATTTAACTTCACATGAATGAATTTTCTTTTTTAAAATTTATGAATTTCCACATACTATATTATAATTATTAGTTTATTAATTAATAGTAGGGCAGCACGGCGGCGCAGTGGTTAGCGCGTGTGCGGCACAGTTCTAAGGTCTTGGGAACCTCCTGTGTGGGTTCAAATCCAGCTAATGAACTTCCTGTGCGGAGTTTGTATGTTCTCCCCGTGCTTGCGTGGGTTTCCTCCAGGCACTCCGGTTTCCTCCAACATTCCAAAAACATGCATTTCAGGTGGATTGGCCGGTCCAAATTGTCCCTAGGTGTGAATGAGCGAGCGCGTTGTCTGTCCCTGTGTGCCCTGCGATTGGCTGGCAACCAGTTCAGGGTGTCCCCTGCCCACTGCCCGATGATTGCTGGGATGGGCTCCAGCACCCCCGCGACCCTAAAGAGGATAAGCGGTGCAGCTAATAATAATAATAATAATAATAATTTCCTTTGTATTGTCATTCTTTGTAACAATGTACACAGAACGAAATGTCGATACACCTGACCCGTTGTAGCGAGCCGATGCAGCCGCAGCCAACAGAGGGCGCCGCCATTATACCAATTAGGTATGTCTCGGCCGAGGCGCGAACCAGCGACCTCCCAGTCTCAAAGCGGGCACACTACCATCTAGGCTACTGAGCTGGTGATATGAGATGAGATTAATTAATAGTATTTTAAGAAGTAAGTAACATATTACTGTCTCGAGCGTGAGGAGATGTAGAATGAGGCACGCAATTCTCTTGCCTCATGGCAGAGGGCGATAGTGAGACCAAGGCTTCTGATTGGACGCACACCTCAACCCCAAACAACACCATTAGTGATAGTTTTAGCAATTTAAGAGCAAGTCGAGCCATTGAGGATTATCTATTTATTTATTATTTATATCCAAAAGGAGCAGTGTGTAATGTACTACTAGGCTTAGCGTCTGCAGATGCAGAGAGAGGCACACAATTCTCCTGCCTCATGTTAGAGGGGAGTAATGAGACAAGGGATTTGGAAAATTAGTGATAGTAGTAGCAAGCTAAAAGCAAGTGAAGTCATTGAGGATTACATATGCATTGATGCTTCGATTCAAAGAGGGCAGTGCATGGACTTCATTTATAAGTAAAACTATGACAATAGTTTTTTCTATGCTACAGTTCATATATTGCTTTTTTGATCTGCCAATCAAATTGTGAATAAGCTGTAGGTTCATTTGTTTGTAGTTCTGACTGTGGCTCAACAGACACCAACCTCACCGCATGTCAGTGCTTAGCATCTCTTGTATTAGGGTATAATACCTCCTCTTGGAGAAATTCTTTGCTGAGTCCAAAATCAGTCAATACCACATGGCCTTCACTGTCCAGGAGAATATTTTCCAATTTGATGTCACGGTACACGATCCCAAGCTGCACAAATTTAAAATGATTTTTCCATCATTATTAGGTAAATGCTCAGTAAGCTACAGGCATGAAAATAGGTCAAGGCTTTAAAAGGTGAGAAGGTGTGGAGAGAATACCGTATGTATGTGTGTATAACGTGCACCCCTAATTTATTTTATTACAAATTAGTAAAACATTTTGTTTGACTTTTTCTCAGCTTTGACCGAGCATTAAAAGTGACAAACGTCTGTTAAATACATTATTCAAATAATTTATTGACAACTATGAACAAGATACCAATACAACATTTTCAATGTATTTATTTAATGTCCATAAAAGTCTAATTCATCATCAGATACACCAGAGTTGTTTCCCTCGATGTGCTGTTTTGCGTTCATTTATATCTTTAAGGATGACTTTCTGTTTTCTCCATTCTCTAACATTCGTCTCTGGTACCGTGAATAAAAAGAGTGTGATAATGAGAAGATTTCTCCTTGGATCTAAACAATTAATGAAAAATCACCCTTTTTGACTTCAAAACAGTAAATTGCTACGAAAGTTGAGTTTTTTTTAATGCCTGAAACTACTGTTCATGCAAATTATGCAGAATGTTTTGTGTAGGAAAACACAAACCTTGTGCAAATGCTCTAAAGCCAAGATTATTTCTCCAATGTAAATGCGCACCGCCTCCTCGGAAAAGTGATCTTGCTGATACAAATGAGTGAACATCTCACCTCCACTTACATAATCTATTAGCAAACAGAGGAGTAAAAAGAAGGAATATTAAACAATTCAAGGCAATCGTTAAATACATCCGATTTGGTTAGGTGACCTCCACTCACCCAGGATGAGGTGCAGCTTGCTTTGTGTCTGAAAGGCATAATGAAGCGTGACTAAGAAGGGCGACTGACGGATATGTTCCAGCACCTGACGCTCAGTGCGAGTGTGTTCTGTGGTCTTAGCCTTCTGAACGATGGCTGCTTTCTTTAGCACCTGCAAGGTGGTTGTGATCAAATTAGTTAAGTAAAAAAACAAACAAAAAACAAACAAGATCACCCAGGTTTTGGAAAATATTATCCCCCACAAAAAAAAATTGCTTCAAATTACCTTATTTTCTTGACTATGAGGCACACCCAAAACAACCCAAATTGTGTTTTTGCGCTACCATGGTTGTATAGTTGTGCAATCATTGAACAGTATTGCTAACCGGCTCGGTGGCCTTGGAGGTAGGAGCTCGCCCTGAGAATGGTTCAAGCCTCAGCCTATTCATACCTAAAACATTGGTACCTCCCTGTTTGGCGCTCGGCATGAAGGGTTGGATGTGGGAAGAGGGGTTTGGTCACCTAATGGGCTGGGTATCCCCCCTCCTCTGTATCAATCTCCCAGAAAGAGTCAAGAATGTGAGAATGTTCTTGACTCTAGCTCCAGTATATACATGCATGCATACATAGCTAACCACAGTTGCATAACAATGGGAACAGGGATTGCACAGAATCTGACCACCAGGCTTCTAGGTACCGTACATGCATCTATAAAAAAATATAAGGTTTGGAATTTATTTTTGTTTTTTTGCAAAGTATAGCTGGGATCTAAATATAGCAGTTTTTCATTGATTATGGCAGAAGGATGGTAGGGGGGCGGTTCTGTTTCCTGACAGCCAGATGAAGGAAGCTGTCTTTGGGCCTGCTGGTTTTGGCTCCGAGCAATCTTTTCGCTGATGACAGCAGGTTGAAGAGGCTGTGAGATGGGTGGGTGGGGTCACTTGCAATTCTGGTGGCTTGGCGGGTGAGGCGGGAGTTGTAAATGTCCAGGAGGGGCGTCATGAGAGACAGCAATGACCTATCCCACTGTTCTCACGATGCGCTGCAGTCTTTTGGCACGACACGGGGGAGGCGATATACCACAGTGTGATGCAGCAGGTCAGAATGCTCTCAAATGTGCCCCTTAAAAATAAGAGCACGGTGTGGGTCGGGACTCTTGCTCTTCTGCATTTGCGAAGAAAGTAGACGTTGATGGGCTTTTTTGGCCAAGGATGTTAGCTCCAGGACACGTCCACACCAATATGCACACTCAGAAATTTGATACAGCTCACCCTCTCCACCGCAGCACAGTTGATTTGAGTGGGCCATGCTCGGTGTGCATCTTCTTAAGTCAAGAACAATATCCTTTGTCTTCTCTACATTCGGGTGGAGATTGCTGTCATTTCATCACTGGGCAGGCTGCTCACTTCATTTCTGTGGGTTCTCTTTCATTCAGTTCAGAACGACCGACTTACTTCCTACGATGCCATTTTTGTCATTACACTTAGAATCTTGTGTGCTTTGGACTTTGCAAATCAACTGTACCAAAGACTAGTATTCATGTATTGACAATAATCTCCTGGCCCAACCCAATAATAACAATAATAATTAGGTAACATGCCTAAAAATAGTGTGATGACAAGATAAGGACCGACTTACATCCCAAAATGCCTTTTTTGTCATTCAGCTCAGAATCTCTTGCACTTTAGTAAGGCTTTGCGAGTCAGCTGTACCACGGACTGTTTTAATATCCTGACAATATTCTCTCGGCCCGGCCCAATAATAACAAAATAATTCAGTACTGTGACTTAAAATAGTGTGATGACGAGATAAGACCTCATGCCTTTTCATGTGTCGTCTGTATCCCTAGTAGTCTATTGGATAGGATCCGGGGCACTCCAATGTTGTGCTCTGTGTTTGATTTATGTGGCATTTAATGTTGTAGAATTGTATGCAATTGCAATTAGTGATATAAGGCCCCTTTTAATTTTTTGTGCAACCCTAGTCCTTAGTTTTAATTCCATGCGCCTTATGATACGGTGCGCCTGATAGTGTGGAATATATGGTAATAACTTGCAATACTGCTATATCATTCATTCACACATTCTAAAGTTTTGCTTATAAGTAAATTTGTCACATCAGTAATACAAAATAGCCATGCAAACATACTACTTTTTGCCTTACCTTCATTGCATATAGTTGGCCGGCATCGTGACCGCTGTTTTTCCTTACTAAAAACACCTTTCCATATGCTGGACACAAACAGAGGTTTTGAAAACAAACGATTACTTTAAATGACAACAAAGTAGAAGCTTTTTATTTTTGTTATCTGCTTTTTTTAAGTTGAAAATGGCTTAGGTCACTAAAATCTGTGGAGACAATTGCTTTTATCGAAGAAAACTAAAATTAAAATAAATGTTTTTCCTGTAGAGTTTAGGGCTTCACATTTTTGATATATGCTTTAAAAACATAAATATGTTAAGTTGACAAAATTTAAAGCGTCATAAGAATGTGTATTGCTGCCTGTGAGAGTCGAGTAAATCCCATAGTTTATTTTTTACCTCCAGTTCCCAACACTTTGAGGAGTTCGAAGTTCTCCATGCCAACCTTTTCTGTGTGTCCGGTGAGGTTGGCTATAAAAGAAAGTCAACATATCATACATGCATTCAATGGAAATGTATGAAAGTTTGCATTGATGTATTAACAATATGTAACACAAGCTGTTAGCCAATTATAGAAAACAAAAAGCATCCAGCCAGGCATCCACCTATTTATTTATAAATACGGTGTAAAGCCAAATGTACACATATTTGATATGTTACCGCGGTGTACGTGTCCCACCAAAGATCCACATTCACGCTGGACTGGATGATGAGGTTTTTATTATTACAGTTTCTGCAAATGGATGAGTCACAACATTAGCTTTTCTGTTGGCTTTGATCTCATTGCAGTTCTCTCTCTTGTAAGACTGCCAACAAAGCATATCAAAGAGCTTTCTTTTCACATTTTAGAATATCACAATACATTTTTACATCTTTACATTTTAACAAGATACTTTTAACAAGAGATCGTATAGTGGATTTTTAACGTTTACAATGGATTCAACATATTTTTCTTTCGTCTGAATTTTAACCAACATCATCCTTTTTTAATGTATATGAAAAAATAGAAATAAAAACAATAATGAGTATAAAAACGGGTACAAGTTACCTGCAAATGGATGAGTCACAACATTAGCTTTTCTGTTGGCTTTGATCTCTTTGATCTCAACAAGGGGAATTCATAATTTAGTAAAACAGAAACAAAACGAAAATAAACCTAAACAGCTTGACAATATCAATCACATTACTGTGCATGTTGAGAGATTTGTCAGCTGGGGTTATAATGTTTAAAATTAACTTATTTTGTGGAGCACCAAAAGATGTGTCTTATCATTGCAGTTCTCTCTCTTGTAAGACTGCCAACAAACCCCGCCTCCGGGGCACATGTCAGAAGCCAAAACCAAACCCCACCCCATACCAGCAGATAGCACTGTTGGACTCATCATTGCAGGACATTTACCAAAAACTATACACATATTTCAGCAGGAATTTCAATAAAACAAAAGTTATTATTACACCCGTTACAGATATATGAATTTGGTTCTGATTATAATGTAAAACAAAGAGATACAGTTTTAGGGGCCTATCTCAGGTATTTGGATCTAAATCTGTTTTTTTCAAGAGGGATACTCGTACTTCTGGGTGTCCTTAAAGACAAATCCAGGGGTATTTCAAAATGTTAGGTATATCTTGCCATCCATCCATCCATTGTCTTCCGCTTATTCGGGGTTGGTTCGCGGGGGCAGCAGCCTCAACAGTGCTTGCTTGCAATGCTTAAAATGGGCAGAAATTAACTGTTGTAATCAAAACATAATCAAAACTCTTGCAGTGCAATCTTATAAAGTGCCTTAAAACAATAAGTAATAAGTAAAAATAATATTAAATATTTTACTGTACCATATATGCCAACCTTTTGACATTAAACTGTCGTAAATGTATAATGCACTATATTTTAACGCCTGAAACACAACAAGTCTCTAAAAGATTTAAAACATATATATCATGTGCTTGTTAAAAACAGATGTTGTAAACTTTTACCAAAATGGAAACGTAACGCGATTGTTGGAGCGGTTTATTCACGAACTAATGACACACAGACAAAAGTCTCGCTTTAAAATAAAGCAAATACAGACTAAAATACTAGGCTTGAGTGAAGATTTTTGCGGGAGATTAAAACAAAAATTCAATCAGCGTTTTTAAGGGGAGAAAAGTGGTAGTCTAACGCATAAGGCGGTAGGTAGTGTTGGTAAGTATGCTGTACTGCACTACTACCTCATGACAAGATAATTAGTACTGTATATTCCCTCAACCACAAGGGTTGGAGAGGCACCATTTCCTGTGTTGTGTCTTGGGCATGTACAGTCTGGTAGCACCCATCCCAATCCCAGGCAAACAACCCAGGGAGCTTCCGCATGTTCGACAAATGTGCTAACCACTGCACTACAGAAACACAGTATCTTATATAAAAAATACTTTAAAAATAGACCTGCTGCCAACTACTGATTATGAATGAATTTTAAAATTACCAGGCTCGTCATTGCAAGTAAATGGTAAATGGTCTGCAGTTCTATAGAGCTTTTCAAGTCACCGAAGACCTCTGAAAGCACTTTACAATGTGCTTCACACTTACCCATTCACACAAAAAGCAAATTTTTGGACAATGTCCTCCTTTTTTGCAAAGATAAAATTGGGCAATTTCCTGCAGCACACTAATCAAGCTGTCAAGGCACACTGGTTGAAAAACACTGGTTTAATATGACATTCAGCAGATGATTGTGCTTGTAATAAGAATTATTTTGAAAAAATAAAAGCATATGTTTGACTAAAACAAGAAATACACTAAAAATAGGGAAATGAATATCTGGAATATCAGACCCTTTTTATCGATTTTCCGTCAATTTGAAATGATTTTATTATCAAAAATATGAAAAAAAAATTGAAAAATAATGTATGTTACAGGAAAAACAAGTAAATCTACAGTTTAAGAAAAGATATCTCAAATGCTCGAAATTGTCTGCCAATTGCTTTATATAACAGTGTATTTACTCAAAGCTTATCCTGCTTTCAAGCAGTGGTTGACTGTGAGGGCCTGCAAGGCCTTCTCTGCGGGCCTGAAAAAATTCTGAATCATGTGATGTCAATTATATTTTGTCCATGAATACATCCTAAATAATTCGAAATTGTCTGTCGGATTCCTTTATTTGCTTCTTCACTGGTTGCACTGCTACCAGATGTGTGTTGTAATATGCATGCGTTTAACCAAACACATTTTATCCATTACTAGTTACCAGGGTCAGTAATCTTCCTGGAAGCCTTCATAAAGCCTGCTAAAGGCCATGGGACACAATATCAGTGTTCAATAAAGCTGCTGGTTACGCCAATCAGATTTAGAGTTAGCGGGGACAACACCTGCTAGCTGGCCTTGGGAAATGTCACCAGTTTCACAACCAATGATTGGCTGGGGGCCTGTAACGGTAGTATCACAACGAAAAGTTGAAGAAAAAATGCCCGCGTCTACTGCTTTTGTCGAACCGACTTTTTCAGCCCTAAATCGAATAACGACACACAATAGGACAGGCTTGACTTTCAGAATTAGCTTCAATGGCGATAGAAAATAACTTCTCGATGGGACTGAATTGCACACAATCTGTACGCCTGAGTAATTTAAATCTTGAGAAAAGGATGATGGAATTTATGAGTAAAATGTTTATTTTTTAATGTTTTTTATATGTATCACTGCTGTATCTGCAGTAATGGTATGGCTGTAAAATAGGTATTAACGCTTAGATCAAGTCACCCTACCAAAGGCTTGGGTGTGAAATGCAGTCTGCCACTGCTTTCTAGAAATGTAAGATTGACATCAGAAAAGAGTATCAGCGATCGATAAATTCAAATCAATCCAAGTATTGACTTACCATTGGTGATTTGATGTTCGACCGTACAGGCTTGTTCATTATTCTGGGGATCGGATTCATCACTACTATCAGACATAACTCCCCCAAAAGTACTTTCCTATGCAAACTGTCTGAAATGAATTTGAAGTCGATAACTTTATTTCCCACTCTACACGGGCCAATTATTTTCGCCCCATTGTAAATGGGGAAAGTGTGGATTTGTGAAACCAACAGACAGATGTACACAAACACGTCACTCTTGTACTAATCCGAGTGTTTGACATCCTGCTGTTGATATCACGGCAAACAAAGCAGGTGTAAAATCCACTCACATTTTGATTTTTGTGCCGTATCGGTTGATACTTTAAGAGAAGGCCGGGTTGTTTATTTTAAGAATAACCAACGCTTTACGAAGAAAGTTTAGGAAGAGGTGCTAGCATTAGTTGCTAAAGAGTTACCAATGCATTCCACTCGGATTCACGTTAAGCAATCACATGATTATTTTTCGATCCAACAATGCAAAACATAATCGACAATATTGACAAGTTGCTTTCAGACAGTCTGTGAGGAAATAGTTATTTTCCAAGCAAAAATGTAGCAAGCAAATGGCTCTTGTCCGCTAAACTTTGTAGCGTTAGCCAGGGCTAGTGTCTTCTTGATAAATTATCTCCTTGGGTCTCAGCAATAAAGGCTATGATGGATTCTAGGGGAAAAAAACTCGTTTTCTTTGCTGACTGCGCAGGGGAAGACGTTCAGGTTTCCTCCTTTTGTTCGAAATATTTAGATCATCCCTTAGTGTTCTGTCAGCTGCTAGCTAAAAGACACTAGCAGGATGCTTTCGACACAACCTGGGCGACTCTCGTCACGTGACCATTTCAATGTAGGCGGGGCGAAAATGTCAAACAAGCTGTCAAAACATAAGCGTACTAACTATTCGTATTTAAAAGATATATATAAAACTATCATAGCTCAAAAATAATATTTTAAATACAGTATGTATGGATACAAATAACCTATTATAAATATTTAGCATTTAAAAGAAAAAAAATGTTAAATCCATTTTACAATTGTTTGCCAGAAAATAACATTATTGAGTGTGTATAAATAGAACTAGATGTGCAATCATCACAACCCAGAAGATCGTTAGCAGCTCTCTGCCCAGTCTGTATGACGGGCTCGAATATTCAGCAGCGGAGCCATCAACATTACAAAAGACTCTTCTCACTCTGGCCAGCACTTATTTGACGGGTTGCCTTCAGGTAGGCATTTCAGGTTCCTTAAATAAGGACTTGGGACAGTCTCTGAGCACTACTTGGTAAATATGTTTGCCTATTTATTTAGAGTCTTTTGTCTTATTTTTCTCTATAAAGTCTTTATTACGTTTACCCTGAAGTGTCATGTCTAATCTCGTTGCATACAAATTTTAACAAAGTTTATTTTAATGGCAAAGGCTATTCAATTCAATAGCACAAGAAAGAATCCAAAGTAACCTATTATTTTTCTTCTCAATTTTTTGCCCAGCCTTAGGCAAAGTTTGTTTTGTTCTGGAACCCGTAGCAGCAAGTAAAGGACAATTGTGTCATTCCCCTATAAGTAAGGCTCATACCATGTAGGAGCATTTTAAACACAGCAGGTTTTAAGGTGATTAATGTATTTATGCTTATTTTTTTAAATCATTTTTAATGATTAGCGTTTATCAACTACCAGGCGCCCTAAAAAATACACTGTCCCCTTAACATCGGTCAAAGATCACACAATTAATCATAGTAGACTATTTGTAGTGGAAGGACAAATACGACTTGTAAGGTCCTTTTCTCAAGGTTTCTTATTTTCCCCGTACTGAGGTTTTGAGTTTTTCCTTGCCCGCATGTTGGTTTAAGATCAGGGGATGGTGTAATTGTAACCAGTACAGTCCTTTGAGACACTTTGTCATTAAGGGCTATACAAATAATTGTAACTTGACCGGTCTTATCTTGAACATTCTGTTATGTTGTGTTAATAACTTTACACATCATAGCAGAAATGCTCACTTCATAAAATGCACTAAAAGACATTGTAGAATGTAGTGTGAAACTAACCCTTATGAGAAACTTATCTTTAACAATTACTTTCCATTGAAATGAGTCTTAATATATTGTTATGGAAAGTTAGTGACCACACAGGGTAGTTCACCCAGATTATATCAACAGTCATAGCAGATATGAGACATAAAGGGGCACTGTAATATTCGACCACAATGCCCGCTGTTATGTGTAATCTACATTTTCAAAGATGAGACATTTTTATCCCTCGGATTAGCACAGTTTGACCTATATTTCTTATGTTATTACCACATTGTTACTATGTTAGTAATGTCATTTATAGGTAGTATTACTCGACCGCAGCAAATAATTTGACTTGAAAATCATAATGACCCAGTCCTGTGAGCTATATTTAAAACCAGTCCGCAGGCTACTGAACTGTCCTTGTGGAACTACGATTTTTATTATTTGAATCAATATTTTTTACCACTAATACATAACGTCCCTTTGAACTCAATAAGGTGACTTAGTTTTTGGTCATATGACAAATTTGAATTTAGGAGATATTGAATACAAACACAAAGCATCCAACCGTTAATGCTGCGCTTTTATTTTGACCGATAGCACTTCTGATATTTAAACGAGATCAGTTTGTGTGTGAGACAATTGTACAACACATAAATATATAAAGAAAGCAGTAGGGATTTAGATTCTGTTCAAGAGAGAACTTAAATTCAAATTGTCAAACTCGTAGACAAAAACTCGCATTGTTGTGTAAAGCCATTAACACCAAATGACCTATGTTCAACATGGCAACTGTGATTGCAAAAAGAATCTATTGAATTGATTTTTTTTACCAGATTTCTAGGAGAAAAGGTGACTGGTCTTTACTTGAAATTATCCTTTTAAAACACAGAGGGTAATAAGGCCTTAATCTTGTCATTTCAGGGTGACCTCTTCTTCAATCAAGTAGTAGCAAAGTAATATTTAAAAGAGTTGAGAGTTGTAATGTAAAAAATGGTATAAGTGATATCACAGAGTACAATTTTTAAGGCAACAAAAAGACGATGTAATATTCAGTGACAATTTGTATTTTGTTGCACTTTTTGGGTGTTGTGTCACATCTTGACTTGTGTCACATCAATGAATGGCTATGAGTCCAACATCCAGGAGCTTCTGAATTTTTCTTGCAATGACGGGATTCTTTAAATGGCTGAAATGGAGGGAAAAAAGTAATTAATTCCAAAAACTAAAAGCATGAAAATTCAGTCATACATCTTTACCAGAAAACCTCTACCCAAAATGTTTTTAAATACAAAAATCAACCTCACTTTACGACGGAAAATTCTGTTCATAAGCAGTCCCAGAGGCTACCACTAGAGACCGCTCAATGCTCGTGATTGCTCACAACCCCAATCCTGCACCTTTGATCATATCTGTTTTCCGCAGCAAGTTTTGATCGCATCTCCTTTTTATAACTTTTGGTAAGGTGTGAGAATTATGACAAATGAAGCGACGCAAAGAAATATAGACAAACATGAGCGCTCTGTTAGTCAAGCCAAGGAACACAATCGGGAAGCTGTGAACGATCACAAAGTGGTAGAAGAGGTTACGCAATGCTTCGCTGCAATAATTTCCATGGGGGGTTACATTACTGTTGCAAAAAGAACAAACCAGAGAAGCTGGTGTCTACAAAATACATTAGAGAGTTGCTGCTTTTGTTTGGAAAGAAAAATCATAAAAGTGGAACTGGTTGTCTGACGGTTCCCTTTCATGATAATTTCCTTATGCATTTCCGTCACATTTTGTAGGGGAGCCAGAGACAAATATTGGAAGTTTTTTTCTCCCCAAAAGACCTGATGAAAGAGATAGCTTTGATAGCTTAAAGGGCTGTATTTTTTTTAAGTTTAATTACTACTTGAATGTGTTTTAGGTTATCAGGAAGGTATGTGTGTTACAGCTATCCAAGTTTTACTTGGATCCTTTTCCGAGGTCAGGAACGGGCCAATTAGTTATTAATTACAGTGGGACCTCGCTACTTCGCGGTTCCACGTTTGCGGGTCTAAAAAAAAAAAAAAAAAGATAATAATAATAAAATAAATTAAAAAAAAAAACGTTTTTAAAGCATTTTTGAAGGGGCTTCGCTACTTCGTGGTTCCACGTTCGCGGGTTCAGAGCTTCGCAGGTCCAAAAAAATAATAATAAAACAAATTCTTTTTTTTTTTTTTTAGCATTTTTGAAGGGGCTTCGCTACTTCGCGGATTTTCACTTTTCGCGGGTGGTTTTGGTCCCCATTAACCGCGATAACCGAGGGATTACTGTATTTCATATCGGGAAAATTTGATTGTTACGTGAGCAATTCGAGATACCAACATTATTCTGGAACAAATTACGCTCGTATGTTGAAGTACCTTTGTACAGAAATTAAACTTACTCGCTGAGCGCTTGAGGATCCTTTTGCATTTGCTCAAGGATCATGCGCATGGCGGGGTCGGACATGATCTGCTGCACCTCGGGATCAGCCATGGCTCTTTGTTTGACTTCCTCGGGACTGTCGTTCCTCATTGTTTGGCTGACCATGCAACGCTGTAAGCCCTCTGTGGCTTCCTGGGCATGCCAAAAGGAATTATTTTGCATTACTGACATGAAAATGTTTTGACCCTCTATTTCTTGTCATTGAATCTTGTGCCCAGAATTGAACCACCCAAATACAACAGGGCAGGTAATAGTTACCAACTAACAAAGTTAATATAATCTGTTGAGTTAAATACGTCAATATTGATTAATGTGAGTATGCTTGTATAATATTCAGTATTTTCCCCACTATAAGGCGCAGTGGACTAAAAAACACAAAATTTAGCTTCCGTGTGTATGGGTACATAATAGCACATGTGTTTTGCAGAACAAGAATTGCAAAACATTGCACTTGATGAGAAATGAACCCAAGTAATGGCAGGGAGACCACCGACACATTACCCAAAGATCACCAGTGGTGCAGGTGGTATACAAAAATGGCATCTTACCAGTTATCTATATAAAAAAAAGCTTGTGTAATCTACAACATTTTTAAAGCCGAGACCCTTTTTTTCCTCGGATTAGCAGTTTGATCTATATTTCTTATGTTAGTAACACGTTGTTACTATGTTAGTAATGTCCTTTATTGGTAGTATTTTGTTGAAAGACTTTGTTTTCTCCATTCTCAGACATTCGTTTGTGAAGTAGACAGTTTAACTTTGAATCAGAATGCACTATGCAAATCAGTGCAACTGGCAGAGTGAGTAAAATAGTGGGAATGAGATATGGTCTAAGGCCTCGTTTATCATTTGTATTACTGGTGGTCTAATGGTGGTGTCGGCACTGCCACCGCCACTAATTTGGTTTGATTACCGTTGGTTACAGAGTTTTGCAATTTAGGTCAGCAAAGTTGACTGAGTGGATCAATCATTGCTAAATTACAGTATAACTGTAAAACACTGTATGGTAACACATACCTGTAATTACTGTATTTTCAATCTTAAAATAATAAGACAAGAATAAAACAAACAAATCGTATTCTGTACTATATAAAGCACACTTTTAAATTTCTGGCCAAATTAAGGCGCACTTAGAAACCCCAAAGTCCGAAAGAAATACAGTAGTTTTTTTCAATAATGTGACAAAAACATATTTGTGTGGGGAGAATAAGTGATCAAATATTTATTGACTAAGATTTTCACAAAACAATTATTTAAATCACAATATTTTTTAATTGTTTAGGAAAAAAGAAAGGGAAAAAAAGTTCATTTCAAGAACATATCACAGTCACACTCTGCATTTATATAGCACTTTTCAAGTCAGGGCCTCCCAAAGCGCTGTACAATGCGCTTCAACATAAGAAAATGCCACCCTTTGCATCCAAAATGTAATAACTAATGTTTTTTTAATATAAATCAATACAATTTATATTATGTACTGTATTTATATGTTAATGGTTTTGCAACACTTTGCTATGATTGGTCCATTAAAATGTAATTAGCATATTATGACAATGTCAGGCTCACGATATAACACTACCTGTTTGTAGTCAATGCACACTTAAGCAACATTTAAAAGAAGCCAACCTCACGTCATGTGTTTTTCCTCACATTATAAGAGAATATAGTAAAATCATTACTTTGAACAACGCAGGTAGAAAATAAAAGAACACAACTAGAGGATGTGCATATTCTTCCTACAAAACCAGATTGCAATACCTTCGAAGAAGAATCAAGGTCCAAAGCTTTCTGGTACACGTCCATGGCTTTTGAGAAGTCTTTCATGGCCTCCAAAGCAGCTGCTTTGCGTGTGTAGCCTTTAACTGTAGACATATTTCATCAATCAACACCTGAAATCAACATTTTTTCCAAGCATCATACTCAACCTGTAGGATGAGTAGACGCAAAGTTATTAAGTTGTTTGACTCACTGAATGTGGGCTCAAGTTTGATGCACTCTTCGCAATCCTGATAAGAAAAATAAAATTAGGAACATTTCAATCTTAAGAGACCAGATGTTGTACACAGACTCTGTGGCAGTTGTAAAAATTGATGGGCACACCTTTAAAGCGAGCTGAAACTCCAAAAGTTTAGTGTAGCAGGCAGCCCGGTTGCTGAAGAGCTTTGCATCCAGCGGATTTCTTTTGATGGCCTCAGTGTAATGCTTCATGGCTAAAGGATAGTCTCCTATAGGAAACACAAGAAATTTAAATAAATGAACAAATATGTCCAGTGAAATTAGAACTGTTGCACGAACCTTTCTGAAAGGCTTCATTTCCCTTGTTTTTCTCTTCCAGAGCTAAATCAGGATTAATGTAAGCTTGTTTCTCCAACTCCTTTAGAATTTTCTCTGCCTTTAAAAAAAATAAAAATAATGAGTTGTCTTTGACAACAACATCAAAAACAAAAATATACAAGAAAAGGCAGTTCACCTGTTGACATTTTTTCAAGACATCAGGGGTGCGATGCTCTGTTAAACTCTTATTGTAATACTGAACCGCTTCTTTGTATTGTTCCTGTTTGAAGTACGAGTTACCAATCCTGGCCAGGGCCCTTTCAAAGAGAGAAGCGCAAGAATGATATTAACACACAACTTATGACCATTCTCTGTGAATGTCCAAGTCTCTATGGTGAATGCTTTAAGAAAAACTCGAGTTTACTAAAATCCTCATTAAAAGACACGAGGGGGGCAATAAATAAATAAAATGGGGGAAAAAAATTGATTCAAGAACATATTGTGATTTAAAATATCGATGTTTCCCCCCCAAAATCAATTTGTGACGTCATATCCAGTACATTAAAATACAGGAAAGCAAACGAAAGCGGAAAATGGAGAAAGGGAGCGAGCAAAGAGAACAAAGGCTAGTTCCCATAGATCTTAAATCCCCTGACAGACACAGACTGATGTACATTAGTTGAACATCATTCATTGTTCCATAAGTGTATGATTTGAGTTGCTTGTTTTTATGAAATAAAATTCAATCAGAAACATCAGCTATTTGGGATCACAATGCTTGTAAAATCGAATGACTGAGAATTGTGATGTGAAACGCATCAGCACCTTAATATTGTGATACAATCGAATCATGACCAAAGCATATAATCCCACCCCTAAAACATGTTTTGAAATGAATGGCGGTTACACAAAGGAATATTTCTGCAGTCAAAAAAAACAAACCCAGAAAAATCCTGTAAAATGTTCCCAAGATGTTCCCAATAGTTTAAGCTTTCCATTGATATGTGTCATGAAGCATTTCAGTAATAGTGACACTGTAAAGACACGTCTTTGTTTCTCAGTCTGAGGGCCCCATGGCGGCACGTGGGAACGTTAATAATTTAACTGAAAAATGTGTATTTTGAAAAAATATTTAACTTACTTGGCTATTTGTCTGTAGTCTTCTCGGTTCTCTCTACCCACATCAATAGCTTTTTCGCAGAGCTCCCTACATTTCTCAAACTCTCCCTTCTCAAAGTACACAGCTAAAAGGACCATGAAAACAGATTTTAAATAATAATAATAATAATTTCCTTGTATGAGTATGTACAAGTAAAAAGTGGGCTCTTTATTCACTAGGAATTAGGAAAAAACATACCAGCTTGATTGGAAATATAAGTCATGTTGGTAGGATCATGCTTGATTGCTTCTTCATAATGTTTAAGCGCAGAATCAAAGTCCTTGTTTTTATAAGCAGCATTACCCAGTTCCTTCTCCTTCAAGGCCTGTTAAACATAAAGGCAAACAACAATCAACATCACATGATTGGGGTACCCCTTGTAAGAATCTGAAATTCTCTCGTACGTTTCTTTTGTTCTCAGAAAGCTCCTCGTTTTGTGTAGGAGGAGGCTGCGTCTCTTTACGTTTGGGAGGAGGAGGAGTAGGAGGAGTAAAATCATCGTCTTCATCCATTCCAGATAAATTCAGTCCCAGCAGTACAGAGAGTGTGGTCATCACTCTTTTATCTTGAAGTTTCCTAAAAGAACAATAATAAAAGGTAATTTACTGAGCTAATTTAGGTATGTCTGAACCCATGTTTTCACTTTGAAATCAAATTTCACCAAAGTACTCCGTCCAATCCTTAACATGTACGTTTCACATTCAAAATAAAAACACATACGTCCCCAGCGCAGAAGGGTTGCTTTTGAGTTGCTCCAAAAGCTCTTTGTAGCTGGGATCTGCCAGGAGCTCGCGGGTTCTAGGATCATTCTCCAGCTTTTGATACATGTTGGGCATGGCAAAAGGATTCATCATTGATTTATCTGAAAGGCAGAAGAAAAATCTGCTAAACATTTGCTTGGATTGAACGTCATAGTTTCACAGTGAAATACAATTCTTGAAATAAAAATTTACTTTTGTTACGTCCTAGTTTTTATTGCATCAGAACGGTAAATGCATATCTCTGAAGTTTTCCATTGTGAACCGGAAAAGCCAGTTCTGAAATGAAATGATCTGCATTCATGTAGCGCTTTTCAAGTCAAGACTTTCCAAAGCGCTTCACAGTGTGCTTCACATTTCCCAATAGCTGCCGTGCAGCCATGTAAGGCGCTAACCTGCTTATTGGGGGTATTAGGGGTTCAGTGTCTTACCCAAGGACACTTCGACATGTGACACGGAGGAGCCGGGAATCGAACCTGCGATCTCTTGATCCCAAGACGAGCTCTCTACCTCCTGAGCCACTGCCGCCCTAAGTGGTTGAAAACTTGTAGCTCATAACCAAAAAGTGGGTTGTGGACTCGTGTTCGTAGGCCGTGGGCCATAGCCCTGGCAAAACAATGCCAAGATAGGGTCAAGTCAAGTCACATTTATTTATATAGCCCTTAATCACAAAAATGTCTCAAAGGACTGCACAGGATTACAATTACAAAATTACACAATTACCTGATCTTAAACCAGCATGCAGGCAAAGAACAACTTAAAAACCTCAAGTGTGAGGGAAAAAAGAGAAACCTTGAGAAAGGACCTCACATGTGGTAATCCCCCTTCCAGGATTGACCAGGGTGAATTACAATTAGCATTACTGTACACATAATAGTAAACATTAGGTAAGATGTTGAAGATGTCCGGAAAGAGCATGACACCAACGACACCCCCAGCCTGTAAACTGGTCCAGAAAGTCTATGACGGCCAATTATACAGTAACATTGTATTGAAAATTTTAATTCAGGATGTTTTACATGTATTTTGTATTATTATCGTTTGATTTTTTTAGATGCGTTTTGTATGTTATTGAATTCATATCTTTTTGAATGTTTTTAATTCATTCGCTTTTTTTATGTGTATTACTTTATTTTTTTTGTTTTATGTATGTATTTCTACTGTTGAATGTTTTAAAACGTAGCGTCATAATACATTGGAAAGCGCTTTGCAGGGTCTTCAATGATCTCTAAAAACCTACCAGCAAGACGGCCCTCAATGTTCTGTAAACCTTCCTTCAGCTGCATATTGTTTGGCTCATGCCGGAGGCCTTCCTGATACGTTGCTTTTGCGTGCTCCAGTCGGCCGAGAAATTCCTGAGCTGCAGCTTTACGTGAATAACCCTTGTTGAAAAATAAAGATATATTTAAAAGTGTTTGCTAGGGATTTTGTCAAAAGGATTACTATTAAGCTAGTCACCTCACCTTGCCCCAGTCTGGCTTTATCTTGATGGTCTCACAAGCATCCTCAAGAGCCTTTTGGTAATTGCCTTTTTTGGCATAGGCAGCAGAACGGTTGCTGAACAAGACATGATTTTTGGGGTCCAGAGTCACAGCTTCAGTATAGCAGCGTATAGCTTCATCAACATTTCCCGCACTCAGTGCTTTGTTGCCTTGGTCTTTCAATGCAGACACCTATGGAACATGTAAATGGGTGATACACACAAACTGACAATAATAGAAAAGGATACTTTAAGTAATAAACATATGCTGACATTCTCCAAGATATGGATAAGTCAGTGCGATTTAACTTCTAAAAAGACAACTTTTCATGTTGGATTGGTGCAAAACTAAAAGCAGGTTTCCCTCCCTTTTTTGTAGCACTCATTACCCTAGCAACAAGTGGCGAACAAGTATGACACAGAGCCGAAATTTTTAACTGTGAGAATCAAAGAGCCATACCACGCACTGACCTGCCATGACAGACACACACAATTATAAACATTATTTCCCATAACACACTCCTCTCCTTACAATACAGTATTGTTCTTGTGTTGATTTCAAAGAAAGTGTCCACCCTCCATACAGAAAAAAAAAAACCTAAACATGAAACAAGGTTAAGAGCCACAGTATATAGAAAATATGATGAGCCAAAGAGCCGCATTATTATTGGCCAAGGGCCACGTGTTCGCCACCCCTGCCCTAGCACATAATATAACTCAACAGACATTGCACGACATTATCACTAGTTGTAGCCAGCAGCTAAAATATAAAATTCTCAAACCATTTCTATTAGAAGTCGGCCGATTAACAGGCGAGCTGATTATCGGCACAAATATTTAGGAATAAGACGGATATTGGTATCGACATATTATGAAGCTGATTAAGCAGAAGTTAAGCACAACACCGAGCCTTGCCTTTTTTTTTTAACCTCTCCTGCCTTCTGTCCATCTTACCACCCGCACGTTCTGATTGGATAGGCTTTTGAAGCAGAAAGTCCCCCCACTCTGACTGGAGCAAAAGTTTGGGCTGTTGCGAATATTTCATTCCCAATTAGCGTCCTTTTTTCTCTACACCCCCTTTGGTGACCACCTTTGACTGAAATGTCGAGTCAATGTAGTAAACCTGAGGCGAAGCACAATTTCGGCTCCCCCACAGAATCACACTCACCTTTACGTGAATGCAAACTCTGATTTCCCCATGCTTTTCAGCGCAGAGTTTCCGATAGGACAAGTGTCGCAATTGTAGGGTGTATAATGTGTTCTTAAAGAACTATTGATTGGCGTGATTAATACAAAAAAGGGATCATTGTCTATAAAACGAGTTTATCAAGACATTTATGCGAACCTCATTAACACTGGAGGCGACCTAATGTAGGTAAACGCTATAATATTCACCAACGTGGGCGATTTTAGATTCAGAGCTTTGGGGGTGTTAAGCACCGTGAGTGTCTTATCGCTCTCCCTTTCCACCAACAACAAACTTCTTTCAGTCATTAAACATATTAATTCAGTCATTTAAATATGTAATACATAATATGATAAATTGTTGACCTCCATGTTCACAAACACACGTTGTCTTAGTACTCAAAAGAACACAGTATCATAAAAATCATTATTATTATTTTTTTTTATTGTGAATGGTTTAAAGATAATCCATCATAGGTGATAACGGGGTCAACTGATGAGAAAATACATAGTTATCAGAATGCATCTTAACGCGGTGCTGGAAATCAAATGGACTGAACCATTTCAAGGCAGTGGCGTGTTACTGACGCTATATTATTGAAATTTTTCTATTTTATATTCAGCGTTTATCATTTTTAAGCTTAACTTGTCCCTCAACATAACTCAGTAAATACAACTTAGAACAAGGAAAAGATAGTTTTAAAAATGCTATGACTTTTGGGGGGTACTTGGGTTTAATTTGGGGGTGTTTAATTTAGTTTTACCTATCTATTAACTAGAATGCTAGTAATTACTAGGAACCATTCAGTCACCAATAATGACAATAACAACCATTAATGATGGTTATAATATTTTATTACTATAATATTAATATAACAATATTTGCTTACATTTACCATTTGCTATATTATCAGACGCCACTTTCTTTTAATGTAGTTACTGTGAAAGTTCTCAGTGCGCCATATATGTTTTATTTGAATTTATAACAAATAATTTTAGTTTCTTTTAGCATTACAACAAAATATTTTGCCAATTTTAAGCTTTTACAGCAAATGTGTATCAGCTCCAAATATCAGTTATCGGCCTCCTCCTAAATCTAATAATCTGTAATATTTGCTGAAATGTAGTCATTTCCATTACTATTAGCACTAAAAGGTGGCTCTTAAGTCAACCTACTGTGCAGCACATGACAAATCATTCAGTTATAGATTAGTAAGACAATCCAAACATCTGTACTAGGTTTAAACTAGAAAGTAAAGATTCCATCCTGGAGTTTGTCTGGCAAATATGTTAAAGAAATTCATGATCCTATACCAAAGACGGTATGACGACGGAAAAAGCCTTGATAGAAATCAGTTAAAAAGAAAACTTGGGGTAAGATGGCTAAGAACACAACTGTGCCCTCTTCAGGCGTGTGTAGTGGACCACACCTTCTGCAAATAACGTTAAATAAGCATAACTCCTATAGATCACTGGCTTCCAGTAAGCCTACTTAAAACAATAAAACAATAATCGATTAAAGCCTAAGTTGTATGGAAGCGTGTTCCTTTCTGACGGCTAATGGCAGCTGCGATAAAACAATGCAGTCATGACAGCAGCAGCCATCTGTGCATTTCGAAAGATCTTCCGGCTTAGCACAGGTTGGTAAGGAAAGCGACCAAAGAGCTCCTGCAGCACGTGTATACATATAGAACAAATGTTATAAATGATGTACCACACACACGCCTGACCTTTAAAGGGATATCATTTCAGATCACCAAAATGGTTAGCCCGAATGAAACACTATGTGTTAGGGATAGGGTCAGTTTGAGCTAATTAAGTTGATCACCAACAATGCACTTCCACGAACGTATTTGTACTAATAACAAATCAGTAAGCGATACAATCATAAATATTAGGCAGTAAGGAAAATATTGATCCATTATTCATTAAATTGACGTGTTCGCTTGACCTAAACATCAACCCGATGATGACTGACGAATTGTACCCACACAGCAAACAACAAAAAAACCACTCAAGCTGCTTAAGATCGCTAACTCAAGAAAATCCCCAAGTCAAAAACAATACCAAATGTTCAAAGACATATTAAACCTGATCAGTATAGTATCTATGAGGTGTTACGAAGCTAGCGGTAGGCTAACTTAACATCACTAGCCACGGACAATCAAGCTAACTTAGTTGACCGATAGCAGTATGCTTAATCGACCCATAAAATACTCTTACGGTAAAATATATTGTGGATAAAGAAGAAAAATCACCGAAGTGTATGATTGTACGTTTAATAGAACATGGAAACCACAAATTTAAAGAAGACTCACTTTCTCCATGTTGAACGCATGCGGTTCCTTCCAGAAACTACTGTGCGGACAAGCACCGCCCCCTCAACATCACACGGGTTGCCAGTGTTAACTGTCGGAAGTCCGCATTTTCAATATTGTCTAGCGTCCCTAGAAACTTCCCGAAGAATGTGGAAGCGTGTGGCTACGCCGTAAGAGGTCTAGAAAGAGCTCAACCAAACCACTCAATCGGTGTAAATGCAATTGTGAACCTGGGTTAATGTTAAATGAGTAAAACATAACGGTAGCCCTTTGAAATTCAGGATACAGTACTGTGGGAAAAATAAAAGCACCCACCCGGGGCAAGTCATGTTTATTTGTATAACCCTTAATCACAAGGAGTCTCAAAGGGCTGCACAGACCACAGATTATTGCAAACTACAGACTACTATTACACCATCCCCTGATCTAAAGCCTACCTGAGGGCAAGGAAAAACGTTTTACAAACATTTCTAGTTTTTTACTGTGTCTGCGGCTCAGTTCTGAGGTCATGGGGTGGCAGTGGCTCAGGAGGTAGAGCGTTCGTCTTCAAGAGATCGCAGTTCGAATCCCGGCTCCTCCGTGTTGCATGTCGAAGTGTCCTTGGGTAAGACACTGAACCCCCAATGCCCCCAATAAGCAGGTTAGCGCCTTACATGGCTGCAGGACCGCTATTGTAAAGCGCTTTGGGAAGTCTTGAAAAGCGCTAAATAAATGCAGATCATCAGCAAATCCAGCTACCTTTGCAGAGTTTGCATGTTCTCCCCGTGCTTGCATGGGTTTCCTCTGGGCACTACGGTTTCCTCCCACGTTCCAAAAACATGCATGTCGTGGAAAATGGCTGGTCCAAATTGTCCCTAGGTGTGAATGGGCAAGTGAGTTGTCTGTCTCTGTGTGCCCTGTGACTAGCTGGCAACCAGTTCAGGGTGTCTCCAGCCCGCTGCCGAAGATAGCTGCAATGGGCTCCAGCACCCCTGCAACCCTACTGAGGATAAGCGGTGCGCACAATGGATGAATGGATTTCTAGTCAATGGACATGCTAATTAGCCTTAACTAAAACATAATTAGAACTGGCACCAGAACGAATAATGTCCATTTTTAAAACCTACACGAGGGCTAAGAAAAACTCAAAAACGGACATGAGGTAATCCCCCATCCAGGTTGACCAGGCTGCAATGCATTCCAGACAATAACATTAAAAATTAAATATAAAATGATAAAAATATCATATAAAATAAGAATTAAAAAATAATTAAAAAAAAAGTCATGTCATGTTTATTTGTAATGGCCTTAATTACAATGAGTCTCAAAAGGCTGCACAGACCACAGATTCTTACAAACCAGAGACTATTATTACACCATCCCCTGATCCAAAATCCACATGAGGGCAAGGAAAAACTCAGAGACCTCAACATGAGTAAAATGAAGAAACCTCGGGAAGGGACCGCACATGAGGTAATCCCCCTTCCAGGATGACCAGGCTACAATGAATGTAGCAATAATGAATAATACACAGATATTCTCAACATAAAATATAGGTTATTCATCCATCCATACATCCATTATCTGCACCGCTTATCCTCAGTAGGGTCGCAGGGTGCTGGAGCCTATCCAAGCTATCTCCGGGCAGTGGGCAGGGGACACCCTGAACTGGTTGCCAGCCAATCGCAGGGCACACAGGGACAGAAGACACGCTTGCTCATTCACACCTAGGGACAATTTGGACCGGCCAATTAACCGGAAATGCATGTTTTTGTAATGTGGGAGGAAACCCACGCAAGCACGGGGAGAACATACAAACTCCGCACAGGAAGTCCGGTAGCTGGATTTGAACCCATGACCTCAGAACTGTGCCGCACACGCGTTTACCACTGCGCCGCCGTGCTGCCCTTTAGGTTATTCATATTCTATAGAATAGAAATGTGTTTTAAGCCTAGATTTAAACAGTTTCACTGAGGTTGCAGATCAAATCTCTGGGGGAAGAGCATTCCACAGCACCGGGGCCCGAATGGAGAACTCTCTCGAACCTGGGGATCTCTTTTTGTCTCTTGGGATCACTGGTGAACCAGCATTTTCAGAGCTAATGTTCCGGAACGGAACATAGGGGGAAATTAAATCTGAAAGATATGAGGAAGCAAGTCCATGCATGATTTTGTATACTACCAACAGAACCTTAAAATCACATCTTAAGCTAACAGGGAGCCAATGCAGGTTAGCTAAAATCGGGGTAATGTAATCAAACTTTCTTGTCTTTGTTAAAAGCCTCGCTGCAGCATTTTGTACCAGCTGCAGGATATTGATTTTGGACTTTGGGAGACCGGAGAGTTGTGCATTACAGTAAAACTCATCCGATATGGTAATGAACAGTAACTATTATAAAAGAGAGAATACATTTGTATATAATTTTCTTTTTATTTGAGGGACCCAACAAGTATTCCACAACACCGGGTCCCGAATGGAGAACGCTCTCGAACCTGCGGTTCTCTTCTTGGCTCTTGCAATCACTAGTAGACCAGCATTTTCACAGTGAAGGCTCCAGACCGGAACATAGGGGGAATTAAATCTGAAAGATATAACAACATCTAATTCCCAAAGAACAAACTTAAAGGCAACGTTAAAACTTTTATTTTTCTGCAAACCTCGTAACGCATTCCTAAATATCTTAACGAAGTCCGATTTTGTGATGGAATCCTGAGGGCACCACTCAAAGTGTAAACTCGTAATGTAAACTTGGGCTCTTTTATCCCACTTTTGTCAACTGAATTGGTTTCCATGTTGAATCTTTAAATATGATATGCAATGTCAAGTGAACTCATGTTTATTTGTACAGCTATACCTGTCAACCTGTACATTTTTGCCGTACAAAGTACGTTTATGATGCATTTTAAGACGTGTATGACGTACAAGAAAATCTGTACGGAATAATGCAAATTTGTCAATTATTGGTATACACCGACTATCACGAAACAGTAAATCAAGTCAAATGAGTTTGCTGCGGAAGCCTCTATCTCGGTATCGTTTTTTTCGTTGCAAACGAACCGAGCGGTTTGATGCTACTGTGCGCACTGTAATTAACCTAGATTTAAACACGTCTACTGGGGTTTCAGATCGAATCTCAGTGGGCAGAGCAGTTCAGAGCACTGGCGCCTGAATGAAGAACGCTCTCAAACCTCCAGATTTCTTCTTGGGTCTTGGAATCACTCGTTAACCAGAATGTTCTGAGCCAGGGCTCCGAGACGGAACATAGGGGGAAATTAAATCTGAAAGATATGAGTGGCAAGTCCAGGCAAAATTTTGTTTAATACGTACAAACAGAACCTTAAAAACACACGTTAAAGGGACAGGGAGCGCTATTGTCCTCATTGGAAGCCTCCCTAAAGCATTTTGTACCAGCTGCAAATTTTTTTACCAGACACTTGGAGACCGGATAGTAATTTATTACAGTAAATGAGACGGGAGGTAACAAACGCATGGATCATAATTTCAGAATCAGCAGACTAGGACATCGTAGGGCGAATCCTTGCGATGTTGCGAAGATGGGAAAACGCTACTCCAGTAATATTCTTACTTGTAACTGTAACAACAGATTAGTGTCAAATGTGACACCTACATTTTTAACTGACTCACTCTGGGTGATATTACATTGTGCGATGTATATAAAACAATGTACAAGTAAGAATCTCTCCCGTGTTCCGAGTTAAGCATGCCATAATTATTACTTTACATTTTACTTTCCTAATTTGTTTTTGTTTTTTTCAATGTATTTTTGCAGCACTTTTTGTTTCCTTGTACATTTTAACTTTGTTTTGTTGTTTGAATATTTTATGCCAATTTTGGTTGCTATGAAGCAATGTTCAATAAAAAAATAAAATAAAAAACGTTAAAAGTTAAAAAGAGAAAATAATTCGGGATCATTTTAGAAAATCAGCTCACTAAGCTGAGCAAGATCCTTTGGCTCTAAAACGGCTCTTCAGATTTTTAGTTGCTTTGATCGATATTTATCAAAAATAATGCAACATTATTCACAAAATGTATTAATGATACATTTTTATATCATACAACTACATTATAATAACCTTTATTTTTTCAATCTACAATGAACTTTTACCTAAATTAGGATTTCAACTTTTTATACTGAGTGACCCTGAAAAAGACAGGTAAAAACACGTACGGCCGTCGTTCACGTTAAAGAGTCGTCTCCTTGAGCCGTTACGTTCATGAACAACACATCACCTAAGTATACAGTAGTATACTTATTTATCCGCGTTGTAAAGTGTCCTGAACCGTAAGGTCCTCTTACCAAACAACTACACTATGGTTTAGAACATTATCATTTGTTTTTAGATATGTATCAGTTTATAGGCGTAATTTGTACTTGAATTATACTGTTGACACGGTAACTACACTAAAACGTGATTGTCAAAACACAGCTAACTAGCATGACCGGCTAACACGCATCTCAAATCTATAAAATTGAAATATTATTTGCCTACTAATTAATCAAATTTTGGTTTGTCATTCCCCCCTCTGAATTTTAGGATTCCAGCTCATACATTTTGTGCAGCCAGGATGAAAAGGAATGACAATACATTGAGACCAGCAGCAGGTTTGATATATTTATTACCCGCTGAGATTATTTTTCTCTTATTCAGTTCAAATCTTTCCGAATAAAGTTATACATACCAGTAATTCTCAATATTTTTGTCACTAACATACATCATATCAAATGTTTTTTGTTTTTTTTAGAAAAGTACTATAAGCACTGCCAATAATAATGATTTTAATAAATATATATAATACAAATAATAATGATGTATAATTTTGCCCACTTTTCTTGGTTAACTTTTTTTCTCTTCTTTTTCAATATTTTAATAATGATTTTATGGAAAAATAAATCACTCATTTTAATTTTCTTTCGATTGATATTAGAAAACTAAGTTTAGGGAGTGTAGCAAAAAACTTGTAAAAAATTGTAAAATGAGTGCTTTATTTTATTATGACAATTTTTAAGTTAATGTTGCAACATCCATGGCAGCCAGGGTGTTCTGGAAAGGGGATTAACCCATATGCAGCCCCTTCTTAAGGATTTTTCATTTTCCTAATCCTGAGGTTTTTGAGTTTTTCCTTGCCCTCATTTAAGTTTAAGATCAGGGGAGTTATGGAGGTCTGCGCAGCCCTTTGAGACTTTTTGTGATTAAGGGCTAAACAAATAGACATGACTTGACTAACATATATTTTAAATAGAATTAAACACTAATTACAAGTATTATATTTCCCTTCTATGATATTTTTGCAACAAGGCGGCGCAGTGGATGACTAGTAAGCACATTTGACTTACAGTTCATAGGTCCTGGGTTCTATTCCAGCTACCAGCCTCTGTGTGTTGAGTTTGCATGCTCTGGTTTCATTTCCCATTCCAAAAGCACTCATGGCAGGTCCATTTTTTCCCTGCGTGTGAGTGAATATGGGGATGCTTGTCCGTTTGTGTCCTACGACTGACAGGCAACCAGTCCAGGGAGTCTCTTATCCAGAACTTAATGTCAGATGTGATGAGTTCCAGCACACTTGAGAGGATAAGTGGTTGGAAAATGAATTAGTTTTTTGCAAATTATTTTTATATTATATATATATATTTATTTTTTTCAAAATTAGTATCTGAATTATGGGAACATAACACAAATAATCCATAAAATGATAAATTTTAGTAGATTAAATAAGAAATACAGAAAAAAACACATTAATTATAGATGAATGCAAGATATATATACTGTGTTATGAAATGTTTATATATTTTTATAAGTGCTAGTTGGCCTCTAAGTACCTCCAAATGTATTAATCTCCTTATTTAAGGACCACTGATTTATACAATCCCGATACATTAATTGCCAGATCAAAATAGGTACTATATTAAAGCATTTTGATTTTGCCATCAGGAAGCCTCCCTGTGCCGCTGTTCAATCAGAAGAAAAGGAATCGAATTCCCATGACGTCGGCTCCCTCTGAGAATGACTTCTATTCTCACACGGTATTCATGCCAAATACTGGCTCACTTGTCCCCTGTGGCACATCAGGTAGCGTATGCTTACAGGGTTCTTTTGTACTTTACCGCTATAAGAACATCAAATGAGTACAATGAATTTTCCATAACCTAGAGCAGGTATGACCCAGTCATTTTTGCTCTGATCCCGGATCCAGACTTAATATTCTCAGGCGGGACAGATTAGTAAAAAAACGACAAATTATTAGCTTTGTTTAGCAGTACTATGCTTTATGATTCAGACAACATTTGTAGCTTACCCTACACATTATAAACACTGATACAAAGGGATATTTTCTAGGCACAAAACATGACAAAAACAATAAAAAAATGATTTTCCTGTTTGGCATTGAATGTAATAACTGGTTTATTTTAACAGTTGAGCGAATCCAGCTTTACATCTGAACCAACTCCCAAACTAAACAAAACCAAGTGTGAGCTATGAATAAAAATACAATGCACCAATTTTTCTTCTGCTTTGAAATAAATGAAAAATACAAAATAGCAGTGAACATGCAATCACAACTACATAGAACTACCAGGCTGGGCATACTAAATCTGAGAAAGTAATGCACAATATTGTGTTTTATTAATATCGTCCATTATTTCCTGGTATTAACTTGTGTTAGTGCTCTTTTACACCTTTACTGCCTTCTAGCGGCAGAAAGGAGCATTTGGTTCATACTCATTCAAAAAAAAAGCATACATTTTGATAGAAACGAGTAAGAACTGCTTCTTTTTTGACCTACTCAGAAATTTTCGGCAGGCCAGATCAAATCATCCTACGGGCCAGATCTTAGACATGCCTGACTTAGAGACTGCCCTCAAACTTTAGCGCATCCTAAACTAAAACTCAGTTCTTTGTGAGCATTAGGTGGAATGTTACTTGCTTTTGAATGTGTTTTTTTTTAAACCTCACAGCTCAGAAGCAACATCTACACTTATCCAATCGATATTTGTGTGTGACTCTTTCCACAGATGGCTATGGGCCTTACCAGTTCTCAGGTTCATCTTTTGATGCTAATCCAAGTTACCAGTGGAACTGTCAGGACATGACGCAATCTACTCAGTCTCCACAACCTGGCAACTATAGACCTGCGCCGATGGGTTATTATGCACCTTTGCCGCATCCATACAAACCTGACAATACAAAGTGGGTTTTGTTTGTTTAATGTCTTGAAAAATAACATCATGGCATACACAATATACTGCACATGGTACTATTTGGCTGAGTTTTTAAGAAATTGGGATTTGTGTCATTCACAGCTCAATGATGGGAATGCCCAGCAACACTCAGAGACAACAGTCTCCCAGATCAGTTTTTCTCCCCACACAAAACCAATATCACACATCCTCCAGCATTCACAGCCCCTCAAGCAAGCAGCCATCTCATAGTGGGTTCGCTCAGCAACCACCTTATAGGCCCGCCAATCCTGCAACTTTCAGTTCTCTGCCTTCACCAATTGGACCACCTAGTGAGGCCGCTGCTCAGGCACAAAACAGGTGGAATTTTTCAAACAGTTTTGGACCACAGAAGCCTAAATTTGTGGGTAAAAGGAGTGCAAATATACCCCAGACTCCACCTGCAACTCAAGTGGTAATTTTCACACCCTTCTTTAGCATCTTTAAGTGTTTGAATTCACTGTATGTTTGTTATTTTGTTTATTTCTTTTTAGCTGAATTTTACTCCCAAAAAACTACAGTTTGACAACTCACTCAGAATTCTGACGGCAGTCATTGAGGGCATGAAACACTGGAGTCAGTTCAACGACAAAGTCACATATTTTTTTGAGATATTTGGTTCGTTGCCTGTCAATAACTTTTACCTCTTTTCATTCACTCTTGTTAAAACTGTAACATGATCTCCCCCCAGCTACTCTTGACTCTGCTGTCACACTTGGTGAATATGGAGCTAAGACCTTCCTGTTGAGGGATAGCAAGGAGGTTGTGCAGTGTCTCTTCTACGAAAATGTGAGTTGGGTAAATATGTAACATCACACTCAGTGTGGAGTAGTTTTCAAACAAATTTGATGTGTTATTTGCGTGATTGGGAAAAACAAAAGAGTGTTCAGTACAGTAAAAATTGGGCAATACGCCGCAGATTTTTTCCTAGGTTATGAACCATGTGGCAATGATGCGGTCAATTAATGGATGTTTTTAGGCAATGTCTTGTTTTTTTTTCTGAACGGCCACTGGTGGGTCTCTAGCAGAAAAGGTATTAGTAAGGTGGACTGTAGTGTGCTGGTGAAGAGGCGACTTAGCAGTTTTTAACGGATTTTGCTCGGGAGAAAAATAATTGTACACCGGGGGTCCGAGATTTGGTTTGTCCCTATTTCATTTATTTTCCCGGTTTTTTCCAAACGCTTATCCCCTCTAAAGATGTGGGGTTGTATGAGGCCATCCCAGCAAACATTGGGCTGTGGGCAGTGGACACTCTGAACTGGTTGCTAGCCAACTGCAAGGCATACAGCCATGCACCCATTCACCCTCACGCTCATTCCTACGGACAATTTTTGACTTGCCAATCAACGTGCTATGCATGTTTTTGGTACAAGGGTGGAAACTGGCACTCAGACACAGGGCGAACAATCAAACTCAGCACAGGAAGGCTTATAGCTGGACTTGAGTCCTGGACTTCTAAGCTGAGAGGCAGATATGTTTACCAGCTGCTGTCCACATTCTGATTATTTAAATATGTGTGTGTGTATATATATATATATATATATATATATATATATATATATATATATATATATATATATATATATATATAAGCACGGCGCAGTGGTTAGCGATTGTGCGGCACACACATATATATATATATATATATATATATATATCTCATCTCATCTCATTAACCGTACCGCTTATCCTCATTAGGGTCGCGGGGGGGCTGGAGCCCATCCCAGCCATCTCCGGGCAGTGGGCAGGGGACACCCTGAACTGGTTGCCGGCCAATCGCAGGGCACACAGGGACAGACAACTCATCCGCTCATTCACACCTAGGGACAATTTGGACCGGCTAATTCACCTGAAATGCATGTCTTTGGAATGTGGGAGGAAACCGGAGTGCCCGGAGGAAACCCACGCAAGCACGGGGAGAACATACAAACTCCGCACAGGAAGTCTGGAGCTGGATTTGAACCCACGACAGGTTCCCATGACATGAACTGCGCCGCCGTGCTGCTTATATATATATATATATATATATATATATATATATATATATATATATATATATATATATATTATATATGCACATATATATATAAAACAGACAGTTAAAAGCAAAAACGAAACCAAACAATGTGATTCCATTTGTGTCCTTACAGAAGTTTGACTTTGCTTTAGCGTCATTCAAGAACATGAAATACATATAAGGTTGAATTCACAATGTCACGATCTCATCTCATCTCATCAGCCGTACCGCTTATCCTCATTGGGGTCGCGGGGGGGCTGTAGCCCATCCCAGCCATCTCCGGGCAGTGGGCAGGGGACACCCTGAACTGGTTGCCAGCCAATCGCAGGGCACACGGGGACAGACAACTCACTCGCTCGCTCATTCACACCTAGGGACAATTTAGACCGGCCAATTCACCTGAAATGCATGTTTTTGGAATGTGGGAGGAAACCGGAGTGCCCGGAGGAAACCCACGCAAGCACGGGGAGAACATACAAACTCCGCACAGGAAGTCTGGAGCTGGATTTGAACCCACGACAGGTTCCCATGACATGAACTGCGCCGCCGTGCTGCCTATATATATATATATATATATATATATATATATATGTATATATATATATATATATATATATATATATATATATATATATATATATATATATATATATATATATATATATATATATATATATATATTATATATGCACATATATATATAAAACAGACAGTTAAAAGCAAAAACGAAACCAAACAATGTGATTCCATTTGTGTCCTTACAGAAGTTTGACTTTGCTTTAGCGTCATTCAAGAACATGAAATACATATAAGGTTGAATTCACAATGTCACGATATTTTAGTTAAAAAAAGCCAAACACTTCAGACACTTAAGTTCATATTTTTAGACTATTTTGTGATCTGAAAAACAAACAGGATGAGGAACAGCTTCCTCCCAAGAGCTATAAACCACCCTGAACTTCCATTTATAGCATCTATGAGCACCATGTACTGTACAACTGCCACTGTGAATATGCATATATTTGTTATATATTATTAATACCTATATATTTAAGCATCTCTATCCTTTTGCGCATTTTTTATTTGTTTTACTTTCACTGAAAGGTGAAGCCCTCCAATTCCGTTATACTTGTGTAATGACAATGAAGGCTTTTCATTCATTTGCACGTGTTCCCCTGAGTTAGATAAATTGTGGTGGAAATTGATTAAATCATTTATTTGGGTTTGTTCCAAATGGAAAACTATAATCTCATTATTAAAAAACGAGAGCGATTATTTAAATCTCAGGGGAAAATTGCGTGAATAAAAATTGGCGTCAAAGAATTAACTGCAGTTTTAAATATGTCCACTGGATGTCACTAAAGCTTAGTGGGTCGATCCCCGGCCAATCCAACAAGGAAAAATGTCCACTCAACTTTTGTTTGTTTTATTTTTCTCTTTTTAGACGTTTACCAATTGTTTATCCTAGGCGCCACATCTTATCTCCTTTAATTCCATGATCACTTTGTTCTCAATGACGATAAGGGCAGTTCTTACTCTTATCTGTTTGTTGATTTTTATTTTATTTAATTGATCCTTCATAAAGAACAAACTTCTAGTCATATTGACTTCTGTCTCCTATACAATAGAATAGATGACTGAGTGTGTAACCTTTATATATTGTATTACCCTTGTCAAAGATTTCTTTAATAGCAACACGTTTTCGGCCTCTTTTTAGAATCTATGAAACAGCAACAACAAACATTTAACAAAATTGACAGGCATTCTTAAATGACATAGTAAATTAGTAATAAAACACATGGCCTGACAGCAATAGATTTACCACATGAATGACTATAAAATGGCTTTCGCAATGATACAGTAAAGAGAGTTAAATTAAATTAAAGTATAGCCTTTATGTAAGTTTGAATGCAGGATAATTAAAATATAGCATACTTCCAAATTCAATGCATATGCTATAATACCCATTATTTGTTCACACAATTGACTGTTGTAATGCCAGATGTATCTCTGGGTATAATCTTAGTCTAGTTGTTAGGCTGGTCTGGAGCACTCTAGTTGTAGACAATGCATTTTGTGGTTACTGAGCCAAGCATAATTTAACCTGCTCTCATGCAATCAAGGCTAAATTTAGCCAAAATAGCAAACATATCCAGGCTTCATCCCCAAAGTGAATGTGTGTGGTGCCTCTTGCAGATTATTGAAGCACAGTTTGGGTCGACAAAACGAAATATCTTTTTGGCTTTTACAGTGGACCGGAACATATTTCCTCCACACCCTTCTAACCTTTTTAACCTCTGACCCATTTTCATGTCTAAAATTTCACAGGAGCTGGAGTTGCCTCATCTTGTTCGTGGTCAAATTCACCGCTGTATTGGTAACTATGATCGCAGGAAGGACGTCCTGGTGTGCTTGTCGGTTCGACAAGCCAAGCCCTCCGAGATCAGAAACGCTCCAGAGGCCATCAAAGCTTGTGATAATCACATGCGCAAACTTGTCCAATTATTTAATGAAGTTTAATATTTTTTTTAAACTAAATGAATAACAATCGGTAGGGAAAATAACAAATTGTTTACTTGGTTATTGTTTTTCTTAGAAAAGGCTTTAAATAGTTATTTTACTTCGGTAATAGGACCTTTATAAATTTGAGTTCACCTGCTTGTTTTGAATAAATTATTGTATCTTTTTTTGGCAGTCAATTAAGATGAAACAAATGGGACCACAATAATTCACTCCAAAGTCTTTTAATCATTGGCATTTTCTTATGAAAAAACTCACAAACAGGCAAAATAATGTTAACAGAATATTGCATACACAAGTAATGCAAGTTTAAAAACAGTCTGTTAAGAATAAAAAGGCAGCAACAACTGTACAGTACTTTTATTTACAGCCACAGAGAGCAAATAATAATAATAATCAAATTACCAATAAACGTCTACCAGTGCTGAAACTTTACAGTGTTTTTTTTTCTTTTTTACAAAAGAGTGGGTAAGCGGTTCTAACACATGTCTGTTAGTCCCACAGGAAGAAGTCTTAACTGTTCTTCACAACCCCTTTTGCAACATGACATCCTTAGAATTAACCTTTACTGATAATGGGAAATGACATCATCAAGACCCAAAATTAAAAACCTTTCACAACCTTTTCACATACAAATACTGTACCATCATACACTCTGAAAAGGAAGCTTTTCTTGATGGATTGGCAATGTGGCGATTACAGAGTCGGTAACAAATAGGGTGTTGAAGAACCTTTTCCCAAATCAAACATACACACCCGCACACACTCTTGAATAATGTGCTTGTATAATATAGGTGTGATTTGAACTCACCCCCGTTTGATCTCGTCTAAAGAGCTTTACTCAAACAGAACAAGGGTGCCAGGAAACGAGAAAGCTGTAATGCCATTCTAACCTAAAAGAACCCACTACAATTAAATAGATCTTTCTATTTAGAGCAATATCTTTTGTCATAATTAAACTCCATGTTTGTTCTGCTCATGGTCACTTCAAACCAATTTTTCCTACAAAATTCATTTGTAGGAATATACTGCATCAAGCTGTAAAAGACGAAACGATTAATATTTTTTCCCTTGAGTAAAACAAGTGGAGACAATGACCTGGTTATGGTTATAAACACTCGTCTTCGTGATATTGAAAAGGCACGCGTTGGTCACATCACACTATAACCGACAGCAGTTATATTAACATTTACAAAGTCATTCTTCTCATGCATTTTAATTTTTATTGAAAAAAAAAACCCTCCCTGGCTCTTGTGATTAAGTTTGCCCTGAACTAGAGGTAAGATCTTTGGCCTGGGCAAAAAAAGTCAATTATGAAGCCGGGCTTCTGTCTCTTGCTGATTTTTTTTAAATGTAATAATCCACTTGTCACGTGTTCTGTTTCTTTTTCTCTGTGGAGGATCTACACAGTATGCACGCTATCCTGACGACTTCGGAAGGGTGATTTTTTTTTCTGTCCCCGACAAGCCTTTTGTGTCACGACCGGAACAAGTAGTTGTGACAGTTTTTTGGAGGGGAAACGGTAAATATCAAGTTTTCGAGGTAGTCAGGGTAGCGGGCATGCAGCTCACTTCGGAGCTGTTCAAAACAAAAAAGTCAGGAAAAAGGTTTGATACTTGGGCCACGTAACTGAAAAACAAAGATCTAGTGTTAATTTATATTTGAAGACGTCAACAGTATTTGTGCATTGATACATCATTACTTTTTTTGAACAATGAGTACCGAAATGTTTAATTTCACAGAGGCCTTCTTGGTTCTTCATGGGAAAGCATTCCCAAGAATATAAGAATCGTAAACCTCAACTCTGTTTATC